>NW_017804009.1:0-35259 GCF_001625305.1 Branchiostoma belcheri | reverse complement strand
ACAAGACCGTCAAATCCGAATACTCCATGGAAAATATCTATACCACAATGAATTCGACGAACGAGCTGCCATGTGTAAGATTAGAATAAGTGCGCATCCACTAGAGATAGAAAAAGGCCGCTATAGAAAACTACCTGTGCACGAGAGATTATGTAAATATTGTACAATGAATGCAGTGGAAAATGAAACACATTTTGTTAGCCAGTGTCCTCACTATGAGACCGAAAGAAACAGATTATTTCAGACAGTTACAACAATCTCTCCATCATTTCGTCATTTAGAAGATCACCAAAAGACTACATTTCTACTAAGATCACAAAACCCACTAATTATGCAGAATGTGGGACTATTCATTATCCACTGCCTTCAAAGAAGAAGTCGAACCCCTTAATAGCTAGAGTAGTAGTAGAAGTAGAGGTTTTTCCAGACAGATTGTTACCTGTCTCCTGTTTCTGTATACTTGACTGTACAAGCAATTAGCCTTCGGGCATGATTTTGCAAATAAACATTTATTTTGACGTGTCACGCACTGTCTTGGGGACGGCACGTTCTTTTTCTTCTATTTGCTTCCCGTTCATGATTTTGTACTTCTCAAATCATGTGGGTATTAGATTTGTCTTTGTCTATACTCTCACATTGTTTTGTTCACACTATATCAAAAAGGGTGGATGAGGAGCAAAAGTTACACGTGTAAGATCAAGAAGAGGCGGAACAGGAGTGACGTTGTCTTTTTTAATTATTTTTTGTGGGGGGGGGGGTTATATAGCAAACATCAACTTGCTGATAATTCTGCTACACTGTTCCTCTGGTGATTTCAAGTGAATGACGAACTCTAGACTGTATAATTTAATGCTTAGGTAGGTATCCTTCTCACTGTACTTATCATTACTTGTCTAAAACTATACTATTTTATAAACATGACATATACACGTACAAGAAACATGGCTTCTATGATAATGTACAGGAGATTTATAAAACTAACTACACAATAGATACAGTGTGACAGGCTGAATAAAAGTTCTAAACGGGAACGATGCAAATGTCTCACTGAGGGACGACTGCGTGTGCAAGATGTCGGTAGCTTGAGGAATGAATCCCCTCTACTATATACACAATAGGTACTACGCTGATTCAGTGTGGTATAAGATATAGTATACATGATAATGTACATCAGTTGGTTGAATCGGATATAATACGATTTCTTCAAAATAATGCGTTATGTATATATTGGCCTATGTACAGGGAAATTGTATCAGAACATGACATAAATAAAGTAAAAGTTTCTGAGATTGTTTTAGGTAATGTTACATTTGTATTGTTGCTGATCGCATTCATAAGTGTTTTTTTTTTCATCAGTGTAGGTTGGACATGTTAACATAAAATGTTCTTCATTTTCGACAGTACCTTTACAAGTAGGACAGCGTCTGTAAGGGTAGGTGCCCCTTTGTACATTATTATGACGACCTTCTTCTATTTCTAAACAGTCTCATTCTCTGGGCAACACTACAGAGTTTTTTTAGCCCAAGCCCTAGCTTTCTTTTGGAGTTTTGCCAGAGGTTGCTTCGGACAATGTACTATTCACATTGCAGCTGTTCTGGTTCGTTGCACCCTGGGGAATTCCAGAAGCGTAACCTAGCGGAATATGGTTGAACTGATCGGTGTGCCTGGCGGTGACGTCATTACCACAGAATCGATTATGCTAATTAAACATACGTCATGGGTGCGCATATATTATGTTAATGAACCTATCTGTGCTTAGGATTTTCGATTACATTGGAGCTTTTACTGCACATTTTCCGAGGTTTCCGAAAAGATCGCCCAAAAATAGCCTGTAAAATATCTCAAAAAACTATTTTCGTTCAACTGACGAAAGAAAATATTCCCGTGGTTGCTTAAGCGATCTATCTGCTTATGATTCCTGATTTCGGTCTGCGCCCCCCGCTTTTTTTGCTGAGTAGTGCGGTGGTAACGGGATTCCCTTTGCGAAGAGTAGGTGCCCCTTGTTTCTTTTTTGATGCCTTTTGTTGCGTTGTAGTGGTCGCCCCTTTGCGAAGGATAGGCGTCCTTTTCTTTTGTGACTTTTGTTGCTTTTGAGTTGGCACCATGAGTAGAGTCTGTAACTTTACCTTCCCTTCGGAAGATAAGGCATCGTCCCTTGATGTCTCATCTGCACTAGCCGAGATTGGGGAAATCGACCCGAAGAAAAATACAGGGGTGCTAAGCGAGACAGGTGCTAATTACATTTGTACGAAGGCCCACAACGACACTTTCATAAACCTCTTCCGCGGCCCTGCCATACCGCGCTTCTTAGGCTGCTAAATGGTTAGGCTTAGGCTCGAGTCAAGTAAAACTCCCAGATGCTTATAGGAAGTAACTCTCTCAAGAGCAGTGTCATCAATTTTGACTACCAAGTTGGGAGAGGATTTTGTCTTCATATAAAGTGGATCCCATTAACATCCATTTTGTCTTTGAGATGTTGAGTGTTATTCCAACGTACCAGGAAGATATCTGTTTGAGCTCAGTGAGTTAAGTGTACTGTCTATGCATCAGGGATCCTTGTTTACACAAAATATAGCTGTGTCATCGATCGGGATCGGGATTTATAACCTTAGTGTCTCCATGGTAACGATGTCACGTGATTTGCTTTCTATGAATATATTAAGGAATTTCTAAGGGAACCATTATATAGCAATTCAGAACCTGCAGCGTCATTGCAACGTCCGGATGTTCATCATTATCACCATGGATACTCCGCCACATCTTGAGTGCCTGTTCAAAACAGCTGATGGCCTTTCTGTGATCATCAGTGAATAACTTGATACCCAAGTTATGGAGTGCCCTGGCGATGTCAGGATGTGCAGTGTCCTCACCATAGATACGCCGCATCATCTGTAGTGCCTGTTCATCATAGCTGGCGGCCTTTCTGTTGTTACCAAGGCTACTCCAGGCAAGACCCAAGTTGTGAAGTAATTTGGAAATGTCAGGATGAGCAGTGTCCTCACCATAGATACGCCGCATCATCTGCAGTGACTGTTCATAATAGCTGATGGCCTTTCTGTAATCACCAAGGTCCCTCCAGGCGCCACCCAAGTTGTTAAGTGCAATGGTGATGTCAGTATGGTCAGTGTCCTTAACATGGATACTCCGCTCCATCTGTAGTGCCTGTTCATAATAGCCGACGGCCTTTCTGTGATTACGAAGTTTACTAAAGGTGGCACCCAAGTTGTTAAGCGACATAGAGATGCCATGGTGTGCAATGTTCCCACCATAGATTTTCCGCATCATCTGTAGTGACTTTTCTTTATAGCTGGCGGCCTTTCTGTGATCACCAAGGTTACCCCAGGCGCGGCCCACGTAGTTTAATGCCTTGGCGATGTCAGGATGTTCAGTATCCTCACCGTGGATTTTCCGCCTCATCTGTAGTGACTGTTCATAATAGCTGACAGCCTTTCTGTGATCACCGAGGTCAGTCAAGGCCCTTGCCAAGAAGTGGAGTGAATTGGCGATGTCAGGATGTACAGTGACATCGCCCTGTAGTACCGGTTCCATGCATGATTTTGCCTTTTTGTATTCACACAGACTTAAATGTACATCTGCTTGTAAATTTGGTGAGTTGTCAAACAGAACAGGCGCTTCCACCGGCGATGGGTGGGCGTTAATAAGTTGTGGAATAAATGCCTTTAACGGTGTTGCTGTGTAATGGTACCTCATCAACTGTTTTGTATTCGAGAAGTAAAACACTTTCCTCAACTTCTCCTCCCCCAGATCAGTATTATCAGACATGGACGATAAGGCTGACATGTTCTCCACCTGCCCACGGTTGTTCATGTATGTCCGCAGCCTCAGTTCTGCCGAGATGCTGACCAGCACTTTCAAGTGATGCGCGTTCTCACTGTTGATGACTCCGTTCATGGTCATCTTCTGAATAGTCTCCCACATTGTGGTGGGTTGTATGCCACGGAGTAGTGCCCAACACGACACTGCAAGGGTCGAAAATCGGTAGATTTCTTTCTTCACATCGAGCAGATTAGATGTCGGAGGTTCGAGTGTAAATGTTTGGGTACCTTCTTTCACTATGTCCTTTCCCTGTGACACAGATATTGCCCCTTTACTACGCTGGAGTTGCTCAGTCCACAAAGCGGAGTACTCATCGACAATGTCCTGCTCTCCTGTGATCAAACACACATTCTCCAATACGCTGGCGAGATGATAGCCTTCCTTTAAATACAGCTGCAGATCTTTTGTCAAGATGCTTGTCATCTCACTTGGTGTGTGGATAAGTTCAGCTGTTACACCCCTGCCCAGTGGAGTCTTGCATGCATGCGGCATGGATCCGTCGAACGCGAACCCGCGCGGAGTTACAGAGTCGTAGAACCAGTTGTTCGGTGGGTCTTGAGAAAAATCATTGAGGGACTTGATCGCCATGGCTGGAAGAATGGTTTCTCCCAGGTTGATGACTTTCAGATGCAGGTAATGAGTAAGGTTGCGGAAATACGCGACGTTACTCCCTGTTTCCTCCTCTATCAGGATGGCGAACTCTATATCAGAGAACGGGGTTACTAACCCTGTGGCCTGTGAACCCAGGCCTATCATGGCGTACTTACAGGGAGGGGGGCCCATTACTTCCATACATTCATCTACAAGACCAGCTATGAACGTTTTTCTCTGTCGACTGATTGTTTGGAACAATTTAAAGATTGCTTCCGCTCTCTGCTTCTCCACTTCTCTTATCTCTGGATCATCGTCATCGAGACTATATGGATCGATCTCTTGTTCGATTCTTTTCATCTCTTCTTCTACATCCTCTCGGTTTTTCTTCAGTATTGATTTGTGTTTCTCTGTGTCATTGATATCCACGACATGTTTGATCCCCAGCACGTGCTTAAGAAATAACTGACTAACTTGTAGAATGGATTGTCTGATGGCCCCTCTGTCTTTTGCCTTTGCTCTGACCAGTGCGGCATTACTGAGTGCTGCGGCCTTAGTGAAGTCACTTCCGTCTTTCGACTGCATTCCTATTTCCATGTAGACCTGGCTTAGCCCGTACAGGGGCGTTACCTCTTTTCTGTATTGATCTGTTGTTGGATCTGAACAAAACAACAGTTTCCGGTTATAAAGCATTATTTTATATAATCCAGCAATATAAAAAACACAAACAGAAATGAAAACTCTTCAAACTGGTAGCTTGTGTACTATGTTAGCACCGTCAAGAATCTATTTATCTTGCATATTTCATCATAACGTGCAGAAGGTGCGTTTGTGATATGTTGTCTGTGGTACATTGTGATATCTGATTAGGCTATATGAATCATATCTTAATAGCAAGACACCACACTAAGATGCAATTCCATACTTCAATCAGATTTGAATGTGTGTTACAGATATGTACTTATTTCTTCTCATTGTGGACGTCTTTAGGTACGTACGTTTCACATGGACGGCCCTAAGCGCAGCTGCAAAGTGTTGTTCTGTCCTGTCCAGGTCTCCTGTCTGCAGGAACCCAGACCGTTAATAAGCATACAACAAACACTGTATATCCACTACTGCATTATGTACTCATTCACAAGTGAACGGCAGTCACTCAGGTATATGGTTGTTGTTTATATATTGTTGTAACATATTGTTATAATAATTATGTTGGTCAGCTGTGGCTGCATGGCCGATCTACTGTGTTTTGACAACAAACCAATCACTACTAATTATATCTATGCTTTAAACAATGTTAAGTTTGCGATTCACTTACAGTTGTGAGGCATGTTTGAAACGATACCAAAGCCAAAAATGTTATTTTAGGAAGCGAAACACTTACCCGTCTCCTTACTTCCCGTATTTCCTTTCTGACTTTCGCTGCGTGCAGTAAGCGATGTGTGAGGACGGTTTTCCCATGTGGATCGTCACATCGCTCCAGGGCTGTGCTGTACAGGGCTGTAGCCTTGGTCAAGTGTCTGGGCTCCTTTAATTCTCTTCCTCTCTCAAGGTTCACGTCTCCGAGACTTTTCATAGCCTCAACTTTTAACAGGTTGTTCCCCTCCACTATTCCTTCTACAAGAACCTTCGAGTAGCCCTCTAAGATGGAGTCAGTATTGCCACCTCTAGCCAATGTCTTATCCAAGTCTTGAAAGACTTCTGCCACCCCGAGAACGGAATGAATGCTTGTGTTCCTTGTTGATCCAGCTATGGGCGTTTTCTGCCTGGGTTTCTCGGCGAGTTTGACTCTATGTTGGAGAGATTCTCCTTCCCCCGGGTCCTCACACCGGAGCAGCGCGGCCCTGTACAGGTTCAGGCCCCGCTCCAAGTTCTGTGAAACTTCGGTCTTGTGGAGTCTTCCTTTCTCCACGTTCAAGTCTCCCAGGCTCTTCAGTACCTCCACTTCCTGCAGCCTGTCCATATCAGACAAGGCGGCCAGAAGGGCGCGGCCGTACCCCGTCTCGGCCAGGTCATACCTGTTAGCCGTCACAAACCTCCGGCATTGCACGTCTGCAGGGAGAAGGGTCCCCGCAACACGCAGTATGTTCGACATGGTGATCGGTCGGGTAATGGTACAGAAGGCACAAGTCACCAATGATGTCTGAAAACGACTTTCAGTTGCCACGTAAAGCGGTAGTGTCGGCAGCGGAACACCAGGTGTGGTGACGTAATCTAGTAAAGTCTGTCTCTAGTTCCACTTTCGATTGTAACAGGTGTAGAACACAGTTTACAGCCGCGCCCCCGTGTATAAAATATTCCGTAAAAAGTCGCCTGGGTTTGTTGCCCAGTGGTCCCACTGCTGTGCAATGAAACTTTGGGAACGTTTGTTAGACCTTAGCAACGAAAATCCCCCGTGACTCATGGCCCCCTGACATCCTTGTTTATACCTGCGGGAACACACGTCATCATTAAACAACTTGTGGTACAGTGTATTTTGGTGTAAACAACTGGCTATAAATACCCGGGGCTTTCCAGCAGTTTCCAACGCTGTGTTGTTGAAGACTCTAAACAAAATTCTTCAAGCAAAATCTGATGCCGAATTTTGATTTCAATTCATGTCTACCGTCTAACAATATTTTACCGTCACAGTGTTAGCTATAGGCTGCTATTTGTACATCTTTCATAGAATACGAGACGATAAAGTCCTTTTAACTTGGTTAAATTGATTTTAGAATATCAATCAATTCATTAAAAAAAATCAATTCAAATGATCCCTCGGTGTAGGTTATCGAACTTTCCGTTATTTCATCGTGTTTTCTTTGTCCCAGCGACTATGGCTTCCTCAACCAAGAATTTTTTACCTATTTGCATCTTAAGACTGCCCTTGAATTAATGCCACGTAATGTTAAGTTTGAGGTAGCCATTGGGCAACAGTTCTTCTTGACGGTAAGGTTAACGTCTTGCTGAATGGGATTGAGTATATGGAAAGCCGTACTCACCTGTTTAGTCTTGTCAGTGCTGCGTTATCCTCGTCACTGCTAAGAGTTTAGCGCACAGAGGCTGTGTCCGTGAAAACGCAAGCTTCACATTCAGGCTGGTGGTAAGACTGCCGCTCTCAGCTCGCCTCTCGCACATGCAGAAGAGGAAGTCCCCAGGTGAGGCCTCACCTTTTGTACCGCGCGGGGGCGTCTGGGAAGGGCGGGGGTTCTCGGTGCGCTACATTTGGGCAGAAGAGTGACATTTTCTTTAAACTTTCCACACTGCGTGCTTTTAGATTTTCATAGATCTAAATGTTGGCGTAAGACTTTGTTTTTATTGTTGAGAAACTACGAGTTTTGAGGGGGGCGGATGAGCCTGGCACAGGTTGAGTTGTGGCCCTTTCCATCCTTCGTTATATGTAAAAGTCGATTCCTAGCTATCCGTACAGGTACCCCTGCGTCAGCGATTTACTAGCCATCTATCTGCATACTGTCCAGGTCGTCCGATGTCCCAAGAGAAGTTAAAGTCTGGTCCAATCCTTCTGTAGTATCCGAAATGACCTCCTCTGGGACTCTGGGTTGGGGAAGGACTCGGTATTTACTGATTTGAATATTATTCCTACTGCTTAATTTGAGCACAAGTATATGACGCACGCCGAGAATGTCACTGATATCATTATCCTGATTCTTCAACCCGCAGTAGGCAACAGTATAAAGTAGTGTTATCTATACAACGTGTGCTGTGTCCCAAACCGTGCCTGAGCGGGCACAGAACGGGACACAGCCTGACTGTCCCAAACCGTGCCTGAGCGGGCACAGAACGGGACACAGCCTGACTGTTCCAAACCGTGCCTGTCCCAAACCGTCCCTGAGCGGGCACAGAACGGGACACAGCCTGACTGTCCCAAACCGTGCCTGAGCGGGCACAGAACGGGACACAGCCTGACTGTCCCAAACCGTGCCTGTCCCAAACCGTGCCTGAGCGGGCACAGAACGGGACACAGCCTGACTGTCCCAAACCGTGCCCGGAAGTTCTGTCAATCATAGTGATTGGGGGGACCAGGCACGGTCTGGGACATGGCCTCCGCGTGTCCAGAACTGTGCTCAATCCCCAGCCACGACCAACCAGAAATTAGCACCCCATTTAGCGGCCGATTTTTTGGTAGAAGAAAGCTAGCATTCGATTCGTGTTTGTACATTCGTTTCTCATTTTTTTATGCAATTGAACAGATTTTACGACGTGGATGTATACAGACTATATACAAATTCAGTTTTCTGTCGATTAAGGGCAATTTTGAAAATAAGCTATAAGAGCGACACCTACCGGATAGAGCATGCAGGGCGTGGTTACTTGTTTGTATTTTGAAAGACATTCTGCAATTGAACCAAACGTGGCCCGTGAACTTGAAAAATTGATAATGATAGCTTAAGACCCGGTTTGGGACACGCGCCGAGTGTCCCAGACCGTGCCCGGGCATGGTTTGGGACGAGGCCCTTGCGTGTCCAGAACTGTGCGCGACCCGACGCACGGTTCTGGACAAACACTTTGTTTATCTAGAAGTTGATTTGCTCTAGCCTGAGTGTCAGCCTTGTTAGCTTTCGTCCGCTCCCCAAGATTGTTGGCGGGTAGCGGATCTTGGGGAGCGGACGAAAGCTAACAAGGCTGACACTCAGGCTAGATTTGCTCTAGTCTGTCGTGGATACGCGTCAGTACTATACAGATCCGTGCGTGGACTTGCTAGTTGATGACCTTCTTTCCTGACACTTCAAGTGTTCACATAACTGGAACACTCAACGCCTGTTGACGCCTGCTGATTACTAAGAAGATTACATATGACCATGTTTCCTAAACATTTCTGTAGTAATGTCAAGGTATGTCAACAGTCTCAGGGTGAAACATGTACAAACACAGCAAACAAACACAAGAAAGGCCATGTGGGTATTTGGCAGGAATCATGCCGTATCTTACAGGACTTTACTCAAAAAGCCTCAGAATAAATCTATTCGGAAGAATACTTCTGATTGTCTGCACATCATGAGCGAGATAGAAATTTTCATACGACAGCAAAGTTTCAATTTGTCTTACTTGCTGAAAGGTAAACATCTATACAGCAGAGAATAAAGGAGGGAAAAGACTGGGTTTTCAGGGGCATAAAGCCGGATTTCAACATCCTTTGGTGTGCAAGGCGTCGAAGTATTTTCATTGTTAACTAGTCTGGCCAGCACAATAAATACATTTCTTTTACCTTCACCTACTAGTGCAGGTGAAGACGCAGTGGTGAAACGCAGTGGTGACATATAGTCTCGTGTACGTATGTACGTATGTACAGAGTAGAGTAGAGTGGAGTAGACTTTCGTACCGGTAGGAAGTTCTCTTCCACTGTGAGCCGCTCCTTGTAGCTTCTTACGTAGACATGGTCATCTTGTGCGGGTTGTCTAGTGCCCGGGGATTGTACACTACCGGATGGCTTCTCATGTGTTTGTCCGGTCTGTTTTTAAAACTGTTCACACTTGGATCTGTTACCACATCCTCGGGTAGACTGTTCCACCATGTTACGACCCTGTTGCTGTAGAAGAACAGCCTTTTGTTGTTTTTCGCTGATCTTTTGCTTAAGCGTAAACTGTTCTTGTTTAATACAGCAGCCGACTTAGCGAGTGCAACTTTGTCCACTATATCCTGGCAAAAATATTTTCTCTGTCTTTCAAACAAGGCGTTATTCTCCCGTCAAATTACAAGCTACACAAGCGGCGAGAGCGGTCTGCCCTGAACCGAGACCAGACCTGACCAGACGTGGGCCATTTTCAGCCGTCCGAAAGAAGCAACTAAACATTTTGGAAAGTAAGATTTGTAAAAAAAAATCAGGTTAGCTGACCTATATTTATCATTACATTTGATATTGATTTGATATAACATGTGTTTAAAGTTTTAGATCAAATCGTAGAAAACCACTAAAACTCGCTTGTAACCTGGGTAGTGGTTGGTTACGTGAATAAGTTGCATTTTCCCTGGTTGCCGTAGTTGGTAATAATAAGAAATTTTTAAGATGGTGCGCATATCGGTAATGGCTACCAGAAAGATATAATGTAAAAATAAAACGCTTTTCAGACTAACATTAAAGCTAGGGAAAGTAGTGAGAAAGTAGTCTAGGGATGAACGGTGAGTACATCACATGTAAATTAGACAACTTTTTTTGCCCTGCGGCAAAGTCTTTTCTCGCTTCGAAACCAGACTTTAAGACCTGACAAAAACAGAAGACCAATAATCATGCATTTTGGCGGAACATATGTTTTAATCACAAACCATCAGAATACAATCATATTCCTAGATGAACAGAGCGGGAAAACTCAGAGTTCCTGTAAGCATATATAAAGTAAACAAATGGTGTCGCAGCGCAAATCTTTTCAGAGTTCAGCGCTGTCAATTTCAGGTTTTGCATATAATATATACGAAGTACATGGGGCGGATAACTTTCTAGAAAGGCAATTTTGTACAATTTTAGCCACCAAAAACCCGCCAAGTGCGGGCCAGCAAGCAGATGGTCTTATATAGGAGGCGCCAAAACACAGCGACATGCGACGGGGGCTCTAATGGTTGCCATGTGCGGAAAAGAGTCTATCGTTGTTAGAATAAGTTTTTCATGAAAGGAAATCCAATTAATGAGAGACGTTTGACGCTATGAGCTGTTCTGAACTATGTTTGAGGACCCAGGGAGGTATCCCGCCCTTCTACGAATTTCCAAAGCCGGGCCTAGTGTGAGAACGTTTCGACCGTAATCCTAACGGAAGTTTGTGGAAAAATATTTGACGATTCAGGTTGATTTTAGGGCAGCGATTAACGCACCTCTGATACTCTTGTAATAGAGGAAGAGTCCATGAGGGCTCAGGTGCAGACCGTCAGCTGCAAAATACTCCTTAACGTTACGAAACAGGCGGTCATGCCGCCAAGTAGTAATCTGGGGCGTTGACCCACAGAGGTTCTTCAGATGTTCAGAAAACACACGAATTTCATCATTAAAAATGGGGCCTGTTAGGCGGCAAAGACACACGCCAAATGGGTAAGCCTAGGATGACCCTTTTGACGGATTGGAGCGCGGCAACCTCGCCAGCTAGCTCCCATAGCCTCTCGGCCACTTGTTCGGGGGGTTGTGGGGAGGACACAAGATCGTTATGTCCGAGCTCTATGTACACAACCGAAGGTCTAATAGACTGAATTCGTGGTAACACCCTTGAACGAAAGGTATTGATGTGGCATCCAGGGATACCATCATAGCGGATAGAATGATCTAACCAAAAATCCGGGGCGACTGCCCTCCCCTGTTGAGAACTAGATTGGCCTCGCACAAATCTCTCCAAACGTGCGACAAAGGAGTGACCGGCTATGATTATAGTATCATGGGCCGAAGCCCCAGAAGAAGAAGCCATGAGAAGCAGACTTACCGGAAAAATTTCCGTAAGCGGAAAAGTTTGTGGGTGACTTATCGATCGGCTCCCACTCTAACGCTCCGCCCTGCTGCTTCTGATGTCAGCCAGGCTGGCCACGTGCGAAAACGCAGGCTCATGAATATTGAACAGGTTCGAAAGGAAACTACCGTGGCCGACAAGTACAAAATTTTACACCGCAACTTTTGGTGTTTTACACTGCAACTTTGGGTGTTTTACACTGCAACTTTGGGTGTTTTACACTGCAACTTTTGGTGTTTTACACTGCAACTTTTGCTGTGTTTTATACTGCAACTTTTGCTGTGTGGAAAACTTACACCCCTCCCCTTTTATAATGGACGGTCCCCCTGTCAGGTCAAAGCTGACAAAGATGGCGGCGTCAAGTCACAAGCTGACGTCTAGGGACATTAAAATGAAGAAAAACGATGTCCATACCCAATAATAATGAACTAACCTGCAGAAAATTTATGTCATTGCTGTTGATGTCTGGAGCTGGATATCTGACGTCCTTGATAAATTTGTTGTGACGCATGGCAGCAAAAAGCAACATAATTTGTAATCACTGGACCTGGTCGAAACATTTTAAAATTTATCCCGGTCTATAGGCCAAAGCTAGAAAAACCTTTAGAAAAAAACTAACGTCACAACGTAGCCAAGCTTTTCCTCTAAAAAACTTATGCACGAAAAGGATAACTCAGTCGACGTAGTTTGCATGCCATCGTTGTCACCTTTGACCTGACAGGGGGACCGTCCATTATAAAAGGGGAGGGGTGTAAGTTTTCCACACAGCAAAAGTTGCAGTGTAAAACACAGCAAAAGTTGCAGTGTAAAACACAGCAAAAGTTGCAGTGCAAAACACCAAAAGTTGCAGTGTAAAACACAGCAAAAGTTGCAGTGTAAAACACAGCAAAAGTTGCAGTGTAAAACACCCAAAGTTGCAGTGTAAAACACCAAAAGTTGCAGTGTAAAACACCAAAAGTTGCGGTGTATAACACCAAAAGTTGCGGTGTAAAATTTTGTTCTTGTCGGCCACGGTAGGAAACATTGCCATGGTGATCATGCAAACAGCGCGTGATCGCATGAATATTCATCAGGTCAAAACAAGAGGCCCCCGGAGCCAACTCATGAATATTCAATTAGGCTGGTCGCCCGTATATCGTTACATGATACATCCAAAACATTGTTGCCAAGATTATAAGCGTCTGTCTCCCCGCTCGAAATCAATTTCTCCTAAAAATCTTTTTTTTTTAACTCCTAAAATCTTTTAAAAATCTGCCTATGAGTGGAGCTTGGGTGGTACCCGTCACATTGTTGGTCAATAATGAAAAATTATTATTCTGTCACAGCAGCAAAGACTGGCTTTTGATCAATCTGGTTGTTATTTATACACGTATATGCTAATATGTAGGTTGCATTTTTCTACTCGCCGGAAATTCTCTATCAAAAAAATTTAATTCTCTTTCTATGGCATAACTTCACCTAACCACAGCTTCTAATAGAGTCCTAAGAGGTGATGTAGAAAACGTAGCTTAGCTAAGGCCACATCAATTTAATTTGTTGCTTCTCTGATTTGCAAAAAAAAATTTGGGGGGTTCTAAATTAACTGCAAAATGCTCAATGAAAGACATATTTTGGCCCAAAAAAAGTCCTTTTCTTCCTAGTTCTAAATTTTTTCAATGTTTTTAAATGCAATTTTGTTTCATTAAAAGTCCAAAATCTATTGTTTCAATCATGAACCAGCCCGGTATGTTCACTTCATGGCTCATATTGTAACATTTCCGGCTTTTATGGGGTGTCTTGGTCTGTTTGTTTTTCTTTCGCCCTGTCGCTCCTGATTTTTTCTGAAAAAATCTGAGAAACAACAAATTAAATTGGTGTGGCCTAATGATTGCATAAACGACTTTTCTCAAACAGGAAATGTTCAGCAGACTGGGGAAACTTCTGGTTCTTCTGCTGACGATCTTGAAGGAAAGTGGAGCAGCCACATATGTGTTTGACAACAACTGTAAAGGTGACTGTCGTGACAAAGGCCTCAGAAGAGTTCCACAAGATCTCCCCAAATGTATAATGTCTCTTTCTTTAGAGAGAAACGCCATCGTATCCTTAAAACAGTCCGACTTCTCCAGGTACACGGAGTTAAAAGAAATTAAGTTAAATAATAATCATATAACCGACATAGAGAATGGCACATTCACATGCCAAACCTGTCTTCTTGCGTTGTATCTGGACTATAATCATTTAACTGATATTGAACCTGGTGCACTTTCAAATCTACCCCAGCTTAACATGTTGAGCCTGTCTAAAAATAGAATAACTAAAATTCCACCTGGTTCATTTTCAAATCTACCCCAACTTTACATCTTGTACCTCTCCAGAAACAAAATAAGTAACATTCAACGTGATTCATTTTCCTATCTGCCCCAGCTTTTGGAATTGGACCTGTCGAGCAACAGGATAACTAACATTCAATGTGGTTCATTTCTAAATTTACCTGAGCTAAGCCTTTTGTACTTAAATGGTAACCAGATAGGTAATATCAAACCTAATACATTTTCAAATTTACGCAATCTTCAAACGCTGAGGCTGCATTATAACAAGATAACTGGTATTAAACATGGTTCATTTTCAGATCTTCCCATGCTTTTCACTTTGAACCTAACATTCAACCAGATAACTAGCATTCATCCTAGATCATTTTTCAATCTAACCAGACTCTCCTGGTTGTTCTTGAGCTCCAACCAAATAACTGTTCTCCAGTCTGGCACATTTGCAAACTTACCCAGCCTTGAGATTTTGCATCTCGACGACAACCAAATAAGTATCATTCAGGGAGGCATATTTTCAAATCTCCCCAAACTCAAGACACTGTTGCTAAACGACAACAAAATCACAGTTCTGTCAGAATATAATGAGCTGATGTTGATTGCAACTGTAAACCTCGAGAACAACCCGTGGCAGTGTGACTGTAGGATGGTTCCCTTCAGACAAAAGATGGTTGGGAAAGCAGTCGAGGATCAGATCATATGCAAAGAGCCCAGCCGGTTCGCAGGGCGAAAGCTTGAAGCTATAAACGCCGATAATCTGATCTGTGAAGAACCACAAATTTTGGGGTTTGAGGTCCTTGGTGGGAACGGGACATTGTTAGAGGGGGAGACACTCTTTGTAAAGTGTGACGTGTTGGGAATTCCCACCCCAGACATCACAGTGACTCTCCCTTCTGGCAAAAATGCGTCTGTTGAGTCAGATGGGAGAGTGGCTGTGAGGGCGAATGGTACCGTTATCATACAGGACATTACTGCAGCTGCAGATTCCGGTTTGTACGTCTGTTTGGCAGTGAGTCCCATTGGCTCCACGTCTGCCAAACTGTCTATTCACGTACAGGGACCATCAACCGTAAGCCCTTCAATAATACCCTACAGCTTTGTACGTGGCAACGTTGCTGACAAAACGCTCTTCTACCTTTATGGTGGTATCGGTGCCGCCGGGGCATTGTTGAAATGTTATATCGTCATTTCAATATGCCGTAAGCAAGTTACCAAAAAACGGCGTCCTCTGGTATCGGTATCCTCTGCCATTTTCAGGAGCTTAGGAACAGTTGTGACAGTATCCAATGGCAACTTTGAGTTTGAACAGGGGGAACATTCTTTCACCGGGACACCACGACTGGCAACGAGAATTGCAACAAGTACTTTAAAAAACTTAGAGGGCCAGATTATGTCCCCGAGCCACGAAACAGCCGCTTTATCTGAGGAGCACATTCAAATTTATGAAAATGACGACGAAGCAGATTTAAATGTTGATCACATATATGAAAATGACAATGACTCAGAGGAAGATGGTATCGTATCTGTAAATGTATATGAAAATGACAATGAAGATGTGACGGTTGCCCCCATATCTCTGTCACACATAAACGTGTATGAAAATGATAATGAATTAGGGCGAGTTGCTTCCATCTCTGGGTCACTGCACATATACGAAAATGGCAATGAAGATGTGTCAGTTCCTCCTATATCCGGAATACACGGAAATCTATATGAAAATGACAATGAACTAGTGTCAGCTGATCCTCTCTCTAAACTACACGGAAACGTGTATGAGAATAATGATGAGGATGTAGCATCTGTAGATGTGCAACATTCGTACGGATACGAAAATGATGACGAAGTATTTATTGAGTCTCTGGCTCAAGGGCAAACCGACATATATGAAAATGGCAATGAGGAAGCAGCATATAGTCAGTCTATATTTCTGCCTAAGATTGACTGTGACAAAACGATATCTGATGATCGTGAAGAGGATATTGACGTTGATAAGCATGACAGTGACGATCAGAAAGCAAAAAATGCATCTTCTACGTTCATCTATGACACAGAAAATAAGAAAACAACCTCTGCTGCTTGTCAGCTTCTGTATAAGAATAACAAAGCTGTCGAAGGTACTTTCTAGTTAATCTATGGAAAACACAACAACAAAACAGCTAAGGCTGCGAACCTCTATGGGGCTTCTAATGTGGGCATGGGCAAGGCCAATCTTTAAAATGCTGTACAGAAGTCTTGTTAAATTACCCAACAACAGCAAAGCTCCAGGGTGCATTTGCAACATCTTAATACTCTTTTGAGCGAAACGCATCTTTCTTGTAAATAATTTATAGCCAAACATGTCAGCAAAACAAAAACGTACGTTAACTACCGATGGGGAAACGCATTAAACATGTCACGAAATGCAAACGTAAAATTAGTACAACTGCAAAACAAATATTTTACTCAATTCTGTTTCTAAATTATTCTAAATTTTAAGAATCTAATCTACTTTCATATATAATGTACATGTATAACAATAAAGAGATACTAATTATACTAATCTAACTCTATTGATAGTAATATAATATTGTGTCAGGATTGTATTACATTTTCTCGTTTTGTCAGCGAATTGTGTATAAATTGAAGTACGTATGTGGATATATTGACAGGGCATGATAGAAGCATATTGAATATAAATATATATCTGTATTTGTATGGGGTAGCGTTACATCGGTCTTACATGTAATATACTGTAACAATTTTCGTCGGTCTTCTTCATAAGTTGGACAATCTATTATAAACAAAATGTAATTTATTTTCAACGCCTTAAAGGCACGTGGGGCACAGTCCCTCATTGTCAAATGATGTAAAATATATACATATTCAACATATTTTTTGTTTCGTGACTTTCGTGCAGGGTGCTAGTTGTGTCTGGATGGGAGAATTACGTGTTGTTTTAAGGAAGAATTCGAAAAATCTAAGTCTAGGATTGTACTTAGCTTGCTCATCGTCAGAACGTTAGAGAAGACAAAGCAATTATATAAGGCCTATTACTGCAAAAACTAATCAGCGGCAATTCTCATTCATGTACAGGGGACCTACAGTCTGGAATAACCTAAACAAAACATTAAAGCTATGTCCATCTTTAAATATTTTCAAATCCCACGTCAAAGCTGATTTCATTAATGACTCCGCACTTTCCTAGATCATCTTTTCACATACTACGTTCTTATATATTATTACATTGTTTCATGTTCTTACTGATTGATTTACTAATTTGCTATATTTCCATTTGTTTGTAGCCAAACACATTGGTTTTGTTTGGTTCATGCATTGTTTGTTTGGTTCATGCATTGTTTGTTTGGTTCATGCATTGTTTGTTTGGTTCATGCATTGTTTGTTTACTTATGTTAAACCTGATCATTTTGTTTATATGACTGTTTTTGCTTATTTCTTTAATTGATTCATTATTTTGTTTCATTGATGTAAGAATATAATGTTAGTTCACATGGGGGGAGTTGTCATACAAGCCTGTGGCTTTTCCTCTACCCCTGCATGTTTACTTGTTTCTGTTATACTTATGTTTTGCAAATTTTGCTTTTACTTTGTATGTGCAATAAATAAAACATAAAAACGTACTGTACCTGTGCAAAACTCATTTTTTCGCGGTTTTCGGTTTTCGATGTTTAGTAGCATCAAATTTTGGAACACGTTGCAGATGATATCTTTTTCGACACAACATTTGAAATCTAATATAATAATTTTTATGATTTTTGGTATGTGGGTAGCTTAGACAGAGATCTACATTATTGGATACAAATTATGCAAAAGATGACTTCATTTGCATAATCAATGAGGAAATTATGTAATTCCAGTGTTTTACATCATGGGACTTTGATACATATACATAGTATTACGTAATGTTTATAATCTATGGCAGGTGTAATATCACCAGGTACCAATTATGCAAATACGGACCTAATTTGCATAATTTATCTGAAATTTCTATTCCTCCTTAGTGGCAAATGATGGGAATTTCATACTTGTACATCACGATGCATTTATTATGTTAATGTGGAGGTCATTCGCATAATTAAAGAAGACATTTACATTTACTTGTCAAGCCCATATTTCATGGAGGTATGAGATCTCGGAACTCTTGTTTACTACTGCATCCCCAACTACACTGGAAGGTGAAGAATATAATTGCGTGGGCTGCCTAGACTAGTTAACAGGACATCACAAGTACCACCTAACGGTAAACTTCAAGAAAGAAACATCAAGAAAGTATCAAATCCGGTGTAGGAATGTTGCTCCTATAAGCCAAGCCTTTTCTTTCCTTTACCATGACGGCTACGCGAGGCTGGCCTTCGGTGCGAATGCTAATCTCCCAGTCAGTTTACTTCAAAACAGTCAGCAATCAGCTAACATTTGTTTGAAAGGTGAAAGTTCATATGCTCTCCTATAATTCTGTACTGTTTTGTCAGTTTGATTGACCGAAGGAGAAAAACAGAGTTTTGAAACTTTCCATCAAACCGTATGTAACTAGATACACCAGACTGCGACTATTCTTTATGTGCCCCAGTCCCCCCCCCAGCGAACAAAAACACGTCACTCGAGTTGAGTACCGTCCTAGCCTTGACCTCCCCAGGGAAGACACGTCCATTTCCGACCAATAGGGGTGCTTAAAAGCGTACGTTTTAAGATAGAAGAAAACCTCAACCCGACTATATAAGATTAGGCGTCTTCATGTGCATACAGTCAAGGACGCGACCGTATCATTTGACAAAACACGCAGGGGGACTTCTTATGGTTAAAGCCTGCCTGACCATGGACACCCCTCCTTTTACAGTGGCCTGCTCCATCTCAACCTGTCTCGCCTGTGAGTGTGGTATTGTTGTGTCGTCGACCGTAAAAGGTAACATATTTTCGTCATTTTTGTTTAATCATACGATTACCTGCGATGGCTGTACCATTTGTGTGTCTAGGATGGAGTTTTTAGGACATAAATGCCGGATTGGGAATGACACAACGAAGTGCTGTTTGTATGTGTTGCCGTTTGCACAATCCAGAAAATCATTCACCCATGAATAGAGGTGTGAGTTGGAATCCTAGCTGTGAATATCGTTCACCCAACAAGCTACATGAAATGGTATCGACTACTAGTATATAGTCCTTAGCACGGGGAGTCAACAGTGGCCCGCTGTTCATTGTACTTGTCGAAAAGAGATGGAAGAATTCTGTAGGTAGAGTAAACTTGTATGTACTCGTACATATAGCGCTTGTCTTCTCTGTCAAGACCAGCGCGGAAGAGTCACTCAACTGTTCACTGAACCTGAACCAGGGTGTGGAAGCTCCTTGCCTGAACCGATTCGAGCCCCACAAGATGCTCAACTAGATCATCCAGTTCTGACAGTTTTATGGCAATTCATGCTACCAAAACAAACAGTCAAAAAGATCGGGCGGTCATTCTCTGGAACAACTTACCACAAAAAAAAATCAAAACACTATCCATCCGGCTACCTTTAAAAATGCCATCCTTCATTTGTTTTCAAACACTCATAGTTTAAATCTGTAACAACTCTTTCAACACCAAAGTAAAGTATGTAATTAGTTCGTAAATGGATTATACATACATACATACATACATACATACATACATACATACATACATACATTTACATACATACATACATACATAATGTTACCAAGTTCTGTATGTTTCCACTTTATGCATTCTCCCACGGCAGAGCTATCCCGCGACAAATACGTTGCCCTTGGGACAGACACGCTATGTACATTCCAAGGCCAGCGTATTTTGCCTCCGGATAGTTCAGCCGTTCGAGAAGTTTTTTAACGGGTTTGCTCAGTGCATGACCAAATACGAGATGTTAAAACCGGAAGTTCTGCTGCAGTACCAACTAAAGCCGCCAGGGGGCCCAAAATCTAATCACCTCGAGGTCTCATCAAGACCTACGCACCTACCAAGTTTCATGACGAAGCATATAAAGCTTCTTGAGTTATCGCACGCGTGCTAAACCACACACAAACACACAAACAAACGCTACTGAAAACATTAACCTTCTTGGCGAAGGTAACAAAATGTAGACTAGACTACTCCTGAACACTAAACTAACGCTCATGACCGAAGCAGCATCTCATCACCCTATGTCAGAAACATCAAACTTGGGCAAGCTGACTAAGTGACTCAAAAGGCGAAGCAGCGGTTACGAAGGCTGTTTGTGTTTTTTTTTTCAATTTGAAAAATGGAGCTATTGTTTTTGGTGCGTATGCGCGTGTGTGTGTGTGCCTGTCTACGTGTGTTTCCGCAACTTTGTGGTCAGCATAACTTCATAACGCCTTTATGGATTGTGATGATATTTGGTATGCTGGTAAGTCTTAGGAAGACGAAGGTCAAGCTTAATTATGGGCCTCCTGGTGGATGACCTTGGTACTGCAACAGAACCTCCGGTTTTTGTACATAAATTTACATATTACATATTTCATGGAGGTATGAGATCTCCGAATTCTTGTTTTATCATGCGGTCTGTATTTTTTTTATATTGCATATTTTGAACCCTGTCAGATTAGCCATTAGGCTAAAGGGTATGGGAACAAAGAGAGTACAGACTGAGTACGCTTTCACCTTGTGTTTCAGCGCTAGTACGACCATGCCAGCGGGTCTGACCTACGTGGTGACGGGGGGATGCGGGTTTGTCGGGTCCCATATTGTCGACTTGCTGGTGCAGAGGGGGAGAAACATCTCCGAGATTCGCGTGGTCGACACGCAACCTCGCACCTACGGCAAGTCTCCGGAAAAGACAGGTAACTAGAAAAGTAACATTTGCAAAGCAAATGCATAATGTTTACCTTCGGACATGGTCTGCTCTGTTAATTCTTACTCAAACACATTCACATACATTGCACTACTAGTATATGGTGACATGAGTAGAGCAGACCATGAAATTGCAACATTATGTAACCCAACACCAGTCACCATGGTGACAGACGTGAACAAATCATGTCATCGGTCAGGTCAGAGGTCACTGTTTGGATAAGAGGATGAAGAAACTGAGCAAAAACAATATGTTTTCCTTCGGTAAACATAAAAAGGCAATTCACCAGTTTGGAGTGTAAATACTGTTTTGTTGTTGCATCCTTAGCAGGCCCTACTACTGTTTTGCAGTCTAAATACACCTCTTTTGCTGATAGCTTCTTGTACTATAGCCAGTCCAAGAACTCGAGTGAAAACATTTACAAGTCGCCGTTCCATACACTAACTCACAACAGCTAACAGTATGTATCAAATGGTTTTTAAAACAAATATTTTACAAAGAAAGGGAAGATTTATACGTTTTGCAAAGAAATATGGCGCTAACAAACAATAACTGACTTTGACCTTGTAGGGGTCAAGGTCAAACTGATCCGCGGTGACGTCACGAACATGGCGCAGATGACAGAGGTGTGCGCAGGCGCAGACGTAGTCATCCACACAGCGGCACTGATTGACGTTTACGGATTTGTCAGTGACGTGACCTTGTGGGACGTCAATGTTAAAGGTGTGCTCTCAAGGTCATCGTGATTACGTCACTTTCTGTTCTCTCGTGTCTGTTTCTATTTTTCACCTCATTCCACCTTAGCAGTTAAAGAGAAACTGTTCAGCGCTTAGAAATGAAAATAAGTGTATATCAACCTACGAAGATATGCATCGTATACATGTGTAATTAAAGCCTTCTGCACAACCGGAAGTTAGCCAGGGCAATCCTTTTCTGAACGATCCTCGCAGTACTTTTCTATTCAGATCTCCAAACACTTTTAATTACATTAACAGTGATTTTTATGTCAAAACTAGGCACAGGCATTGTAATTATATCCTGGAGTCCAGGTTTGTTAGCTAAAGATCCGCTACCCCGCCAACAAGGATCATGGGGAGTGTGCTAAAGCCTGGAGTACTCGAGGCTATTCTATAACATGTACATCAATATCAATCCATAAACACCAGGTACAGAGACCCTGCTGCAGTGCTGTGTGAATGAAGACGTGACCTGCTTTGTCTACACCAGCAGCCGGGAGGCCGTGGGGCCCAAACAGCGGGGCGACCCAGTGGAGGATGGGGACGAGAGCACGCCGTACGACAGCTCGTCCCCAGTGCTGTTCTACAGCCGGACCAAGGCGGCTGCGGAATCGGCGGTTCTGAGGTGGAACGGGCGGCGGACAAACGGCGGCAAAACTCTGCACACCTGTGCCTTGAGGCCGTCAGGTACGGCAGTATCGTACCCGGAGCCTATCTAGCTCTATGATGAATGGGTTAGGGTTAAGATCAGACACGGTTCTGAATAATTTTCGCGTATCCAAGAACGTAGATTTGCCCCAGGGATGTTTCGGGATACGCGTGGACTTTCCAGAGCCTTGCTTGAGCGTAATCCTGGGTAAGACTATTATTAGCGAATCATTTAATATCTAAACGCTGTTTCTTGCAGGCATATATGGTGATGGCGAGATGGCGACGTTTAAGATATGGCGGGAGATCGGTTTGAACCCGTTCGCAGGGCCTCACCGACTCATCAGTCACCCCAAGGTCAAGTGCAGCTGCGCGTACGTCGGGAACGTCGCCTGGGCACACCTGCTGGCCGCCCAGACGCTACTGACGTCACCTAGCAACGCTGGCGGGGAGGCGTTCTTCATCGCCGACGACACGCCCGTAGGGAACGAGATGGCGACGTACAGCAACATTTTTGCCCCTGTCGGAATCCGTTGGGACGACAGCCTTGTCCTCCCCCTCTGGGTCCTGTACTTTATCGCTTATATTCTCGCTTTCCTGCGATTCCTCTTGAAGCCGTTTTACAACTTCGTCCCCCGCCTGACTCCGGCTGTGCTGACGCTAGTGAACACCACTTTCTGCGTTAACTATAAGAAAGCCGCGCGTCTTCTCGGCTACAAGCCGCTCTTTACATGGGAGGAGTCTAAACGGAAAACGCGGGAAGCGCTGATGGAATGGAAAGCTAGGGAGTTCTCGTCAGGTCATACCAAGTAATTTTATGGATGACCTCAGCGCGCGCATAAATTTTCGCCTAATTTTGAAAAAAAAATGTTTTGCCCTCTGACAGTGGTCAACATTCCGAAAATAGGCAACTAACTATGTTCTAAATGCCTATATATTACAGAAACAAAACGCTTCTAGTTGTATGTGTCCAGATATGCTTTTCTTCTCTTCTGGGATGGAAGGTTTAACTCATGCTATACATAGTTTTTCAAATGTCTTGTAAACGTCTTTTTTTTTCATTGTAAAAGTGGCTGTGACAATATAAGTTGTACATAACTGGAGTTCGCAGTCACTTAGTCCATGTCCTTTTATTTGTATTCATTATTGTGCATCTGAAAAAATTTAAAAAAATGCCTATCGGGTCGGAGACCATCAGGAATCCAGCAAACTTTGAGGCATGATGGTTCGCGTTTGATCGCAAATGTTGACACTCACGTGTTCCATAGCATCTATTCCAACCCGGCTGCCCATGGTGGTACTGCTAGCCGTTTTGCTAGAATTTCTAATTAATTAAGGTTTTTGCACATCTATGAGGACAGTTGAGTACAGGAGTAAATTGAGATCGGTTTGGTTGAGAAATGATATTTTGTCACTACAGTTTATGTCAAACAAGGCTTCAAAATTTGATAATGAAAGAATCTCGCTTTTTTTGCCCGCCTTGTTTTTTTTTTCGCCGAATTAGATTTGGAGTCTGTGGAATATGTCATCCATAAACATTATTTTCTGTGGCCTAAGTCATGGATAGCTTCCTGTGTAGATTTCTGTGGGGAGAAAGAATTCCCACAAGGCTCAAAGGTCCACTTAAATTTTTGGTCCACTTTCTATCTAAAGGTCCAAGTTTTAGATGGACTGATCCGTATCACCAGCGGGGCTGGAATCGTAGAAAAACTGCCTACTTTGTCATTGAATAAAAAGTTATCTCTGATTTTGTCTTTGAAATGCTCTCAAAAACGCAGGAAATGCCATCTCAGAAGGTTCATTTTTCAAAATTTTCCGGGGGAGCATGCCCCGGACCCCCCTCGCGCCTACGGCGCTCGCCGGTCCCTTAAGCACTGGGAGGAACCCCCACCCCCCAATCATTCAAAATCCTGGCTACGGGCATGGGGACAGCGCTTGTTCCTATATAGATCTAAGCGCGGCTTAAGCTGAGGTTTCTTTTCGGGGGGAGGGCCTTGTTTCCGAGGGTAGGGAGCTGTAACGCACGCACTAACTCGAGTTTCCTCAGTGGCATGACTCCTCTGCCACATTAGATTAGAAAGGGCAATCCTCACAAAGACTGAAAGATTTCGCAATAGCTGCATTCCATATTTGGTACGACTGCTAAACACAATAGTTTTTTACTAATTGCTAGCGGCAACTTGTACGTTTGTACGTATATGTAGCCTTTATACAACATACGCATTACTACGCTCTATAAATATTTTAATGATTCTTGTCGAATTTTAACCATCGTATGTGCAAATAGAAATTTTAATGTGTAAATTCATGTGATTCACCTCGGTGCCGTCATGGATACCGTCCGACGGTGACCACTTTGTAACTTTTATTTTGGATAAGGGTAATGTTGTTTTAACTAATTAGCACATTCTGGGGTTACAACCAATTCAGGACCCATGCCCTGCGATATGTAACAAGTGCTTGAAGAACAATAAACCAGTATTATATTATAGAACTTTTATCCCATGTAAAAAAAAAAATTGCATGTGGCAACCTTTTTTATTCACAGTCACTTGTGTTTCAGTAAACTTGCTAGCATTAATATTATCGATGTGATTTAATGTGATTAGTATCATTAATGTGATTGAAGTTAACATGAAGATACATCATCATTTAAAGATCAACTATCGTTCTTCTAAATTTTACAAATTTCCTAAGAAACTTGTAAAACGTGTTAATAAGGAACAGGTCTCTGTTGTGTCAGAACAAAATGGCGTCATCTGATAATCACACGCTACTGCCGGCGCCTGCTAACTTCAGTTCAACGATCAGTTGATACTAGTACAACTTGTCTTACCCCATAATGGTCAGACATTTGTAGCTTCCTAAAAAAAAGGCCAGATGGTTCACAAAATGAGAGTCTGTCTTTCGTCGGTTAGCTAAGTGCTAGGGTGACCGAAAGATACTGCATTGCCCTTCGATGTTATGATTAACGAGGTGACCAGTGTGCATGCCTCGGTGGCCTCAGCAGCTCTATCTTTCGCAACAGTTCTTCAGGCGAAGGTCGCTTTAGCGGGTCGACTATCCAACAGGACCTGATGATGCGGTACACCGCCATCGGGCAGTTCTGCGGCTGTTGCAGGCGGACCCCTTTTCTTAGCAGCTCCAGGAGTGTGCAGACGTCCGGGTGCATGGGACCGCCAGCGTAGCGCGGCTCCTCCCCAAAGCTGGCGATCCCCCACAGCAGGACGCCGTACGACCACACGTCACTCTCACACGTGTACACCCCGTCTCGTAACGACTCCACGGCCATCCACTTCAGCGGCAACAGCTCCTCCTCCTCACCGCCCTGCTGGGTGCGTGCGTACGCCGACGACACGTAGACGTCACGAGCCAGTCCGAAATCCGCGATCTTTGCCTCCTTCTTGCCGGTAATGACGACATTACGAGCTGCGATGTCTCGGTGAACGATCTTCAAACGTGCCAGCTCCGATAACCCGCTGGCCACGTCAGAAGCGAAACCGAGCCGTTCTAAGAGTTTCAGACTGCCCGTGATCTTACGCTCTTCTCGCAAACTCCAAAGGTACCGCCGGAGTTCTTCATTAGCCGCGTACTCTACCACAATGTACTGGGGGTCCGACTTGGTCACAACGCCGTAAAACTTCACCACGTTCGGGTGCCCATCTTTGTCCTCGTGGATTCTCGCGAGAATGTCCATTTCGCGACGAAAGTCACGGACAGCCAGCGCTGTCATGCGGTCAGGCCGGATACATTTGGCGGCGACCAAGACCTCGTATCCCTCCGGCACGCGCAGTCTTCCCCGTACAACATGGCCAAACTCTCCCTCCCCGATCATATGTTCGAAACGAATGTTCTCTTTCTCTATTTCCCATGGTGAAAGTGGTTCCATCTCCAAGTCTTCATCTGTGTTTCCTGCGTTGTTTGAACGGTGTCTATCTCGTCTTATCCTGATCGTAATCACGATACAGCAGAGTAGGGCCATGGAGGGAAGAACAGTCGCCAACAATTTCACAACAACGTGATTACCGTTAGGTTTTGGAACGATCTCACACCTGTCTCCATGGCGACCGGGAGGGCACAGGCACCCCTCCCACCTGTCACACGTCCCTCCGTACTGACAGTCACACACCTGTCTGCAAACTTCCCCGAAATGATTGGGAGGACATTCAGTGGCGTTTAGGACAAACGTTGAATTAAAGATTTCTCCGTTTACAGCCTTTACCCCACACGTGTATTCTCCATTGGTTGATTCTGTGATCAGCTGAAAGGTGATGGAACTGTTCTGTACTGTCCCGTCTTCAACAGTTGTTGTTGTGTTGGGATTGTCGTCTCTTGCTTGATAAAGCCAGGTCATGTTTGCTACTTGGATGTGTGGAGCCAGGCAGGTCAGGGTAAGATTGGTACCGATGTACTGGGTGACTAAATCGCCAGGTGTCGCGATGATGGCGACCTCGGGCCAGCGAATGTCACAGGCCCTCCCTCTCCAGCCCGGACGGCACTCACAGGCACCGTTGAAGCCATGGCAACGGGCACGGTTCTTGCAAACGCAGCGCTTGTCACAGTACAGTCCGTACCTGCCCTCGGGGCACCCCGTGATGCTGAACTGATGTATGGTCTTCACTGGCACTGTGAGATGCACTAACCTAATGACCGCGTCACATTGTACCCAATAGGACGGCGTGTGCCAAATCTCGTTCACCTCTATAAGCATAAAATAACGGGCACCCTCAACCATTTTGCACTGGCCACTCTGTGCCAACGGAGGCAAGTTACCATCGAGAGAAATGTCCAACATTGTAAAACTGGCTTTGTCTTTTGATTGTCTCCCGTGACATTGAAACTCAATTCTACCTCGATGAAGAACTTCAAGCGCGGGAAGGAAAATCCCTGCATCCGAAGCTAGTTCGGCCAAAACAACACAATATCGAAGGGAGCAGTCTCCGTACATGGTAGCATTGACGGCTTCGTAACGCCAAGGAGGTAAAAAGTCGGGGTACTGTAACTTTGAACCATTAGATAATACGACTTCAAAGGTTCCACCACTACTACTCATTACCATGTAGTCTTCAGTCGCCCCACTGTCAGGTAAGACTGGCGTTTCGCACCGTTTGTTGTAGTACGGTGGGTACCCGGGTACGTCCACGACCGTGACAACAAGATTTACATGGTGGAAGCTCCTACCTAAAGGATTCGTCAACTCCAAGGACAGGTTGTAACAAGGGTTTAACTCATAGTCTAGGGATGCAGCAACGAACAGCATCAAGTTAACAACATCCACCCCAAACTGTCCGAAATCATCGCCTGTGGTGACATTCACTGTCCATGATGTTCCGTTTTCTTCTTCTTCATTGAAATTTTGACTGACATTGACAAAATCGGTCAGGTGCAGAACTGTGGCGCCAACTGGCACATCCTCGCGCAGTGTGACATTCTTACTGAAAGCCACGAAGTTTTCGTATGCCTCTAAGGCTGAAAACAGGCTCGTCAACGCAAGCAAGGTCATGAACGAAACACACCGCGCCATCTTGTCAGCAAACTGCTTGGAGGAAAGTTCACGCTCCACTTTACGTGCTCTTGCTAGTAGGGTTGATGATGGAATTATAAGCCTTTCCTACATAAAAGAACACAAAGAATTATTTTAGTTTAGAGTCGTGCCGTACAACAAATCGTTAAACATTTCATACTGTTCATAGAACACCAAAAAAGCTTTATTCATTCCCATAAGCATCAGCTTTATTTTCATATATAGATTACATAGTTAAATGCTTTTAATGACTGATACGGCAGGACCAAAATAGACCAGTGAACGTCAGACCGCGCAGTGTCCCGCGTGGTGGAACGCGGCCGCTCTGCAGCGGTTACCATGGAAATAACGTTGTCAGATGTAAACTATCGGTCAATGAGCCGAAAAAAAACTATCTCAAATGGATCCTAACCTTTTCGTAAGTACAGTTTCACCGCCATAACCGACATTGTCTTGTTTATTTCTGGGAAGAAAGGGTTCAAATCGGAGGCTAATATCTGCTCTCGTTCATCCGCCAACGCTGTTCTCGGTCCCAGAGCAGTCTGCCGGGTTTTAGAAAACTCCGGAAGTGGAATCGAATAAAAATTCTACTGTTGGCCCTCAGTTGACTGTATCCATATAACTGCGCTAGGAGCCCTGTCCCGCGCCGTCAAATTCGGCCCTACTATAATATGTGTATCAGGTGTATCGATGGACGGTGGTCCCCTTTCCACGGTAGTTATCGAGGAAGGTAAATACAATCGGCCAAGAGGGTTTCCGCATGTGGCGCACAGCGTAGGGCGACGAGGGCGTGTGCCGGGGACGGGCTAACCAAGGCCCGCGCGCGTTTACTAACTCTCCGCGACGCCCAACACGAGGATGGCTCCCAGGGTAAATTTAGCAGAAAAACACCTGAATAGGGTAAGAGCAACACCGCAATACTCACCAACGTCTAACCACCGGGCGAGATGACTCCTTTTGACTGACTTCCTCGTGGCCGCCAGTTCCTTTTTTTGTTGTCACTCATGAGACAGCAGACGTGACTTGGCATATTGAAAAATCACTCAACAAATACCATACCAAAGATGTTGACGAAGCTTCCATTGTGAAAACGAAGGCCTCGGATTATAAGCAAACAAGAGATATACATGTAGTTGAAAGGCTTTCGACAAGGAAGGCTGCTATGCAAAACGGTGGTCGGGCATGGCACCAACGTCTACTCCGGGCGGATATTGATATCATACTATAACAAATAGTTCAAGATCTGTTACTATTTACGTCATCGCAAACAAAAATTAAGTTTGCTTAGCAGGCACCAATTAGGTAAGTGATGAAAGGATAGCTGTCCTGACTGTCGAAACTGTAACCTGTCTAACTAATAGCATGGAGGTAGAAAAAAGGAACCATGCTAATAGCGAGGCGGAAGGTTGCTATGCAATTCCTTGTCAATAAGGAAGGTTACTACATGTACGTCGTTTCAAACAGTTGTAGTTGTGACGGCTTGTTTAAAAGCTTGATGCCTTTTTCGGAGGGTTGTTTTCTACGTGCAAGTAACCTGTCTAACTAATAGCATGGAGGTAGAAAAAAAGGAACCATGCTAATAGCGAGGCGGAAGGTTGCTATGCAATTCCTTGTCAATAAGGAAGGTTACTACATGTACGTCGTTTCAAACAGTTGTAGTTGTGACGGCTTGTCTAAAAGCTTGATGCCTTTTTCGAAGGGTTGTTTGCTATGTGCAAGTGACCTGTCGAACTTACGGCCACAGCAAGTAAATTTTATGGATGACATCCGCGCGCGCATTAATTTTCGCCTGATTTTGGAAAAAAAAACAAGAAATTTTGTTGCCTTCTGACAGTGGTCAACATGCCGCAAATGGGCAAAGGTGCCTGTTGCCATGCCAGAAGGTGGATGACAGATAACTAGGAAGAGAAGAGACAAGAAAAGGCTCTGATTTAATGTTTTGTTTCTTACTTTGATGCAGTGATATGTGATGCTGGCTGTGTATATGTGATGTTCCTACTGAATCAAAACCATTTGTACAATGATTGAGTCAAAATTTTACATTGTAGGTACCTTATTTTTTTCGGCCCGCCTTGTTTTTTTTTCGCCCGCTCGCATTAGATTTGGAGTCTGCGGAGGATGTCATCCATAAAATTTACTTGCTGTGGCCTATAATAGCGAGGCGTAAGGTTGCTATGCAATTCCTTGTCAATAAGGCAGGTTACTACGTCGTTTCAAACAGTTGTAGTTGTGACGGCTTAATTGTCTAAAAGCTTGATACTATGTGCAAAGAGGTTTAAAATCAATTGTTTTGTAGCCTGGGTACCAAACCTTTGGTCGGCTTGGCGGTAATTTTTCGGCCCCGACCTTTACCAAGCAAAGGCAACTTATACCGCGGACCTATCTCCAGCTGTTTCCCTGTATCAGCTGACTTCCTGTATTACGCTTGGTCTTCTTTTGCCGCCAACTCAAAGCGAAGAAACCTACCCCCCCCCCGAACGCGCGGTAATTGAGGCCTGGTTGGCGGGCCCAGACGAGCTCGGCGCCGAAGGGATAGCGCTGAGCTCACGGCGGTCTGGTTACCAGGCTAATTGTTTTGAAACCGCCGCGGTATAAAATACGGGATTAGGTCCTACGTTCAATGCTTTACCAATTCTGTCGGAGACCGTCTTTAGTGATCAAAGGATTATTTGTCTATACAAAGACGTAAGCGCGTCTTTGCCTTCTTTCGTACTCTCCAAGCAGAGGTTGTGGGGGAATGATCGTTAGCTTTTTATATATGGCCTTTTTTTTGTACGTACCCCCACCGGTGGCTAATGGATACTGGCTGGCCAATGGATACTGGCTGGCCAATTTGATACTGTCTTTTTACCATCGAAAGGGAACTGCTTGGAGATTATTCTTTCGGTGTCTGAAGCTTAGGAAGACACTGATCTTCGCAATGCTTTGGTCATACTGGGATTAGGACTTTGTAAGGGCTTTCTCCTATAAGATTTGAAAGGGATTCGCCAAAAAGCAGTTACTCAAGCAACTGGATATGATTTTGGAACGTCAGACGTTTCAGCTCAACGCTTTACCATTGACGAAATTTTCAGTCACTGACGAAAGCTAGTGGATACTAGCTGAAACGTCTGAGGTTCCAAAATCATATCCAGTTGCTTGAGTAACTGCTTGTTTTTGGCGTATCTTATTCCTTTGAGGCGTTCGGTTAGCGCACGCGCACTACTTGCGATGGCAGCGGGCGCCGTTCTTACAAATGCAGGTTTTGTCACAGAGTAAGCCGTATTGTCCTACTGGACAGCCAAATGGTTTTATTTCGATGTCTACGTATTCAATATTTGCCAATTCAATGGACCTTGTTTTGACTGGGATACGAAAATGTGGAATTTCACAGGTATATAACTTAACTTCTGTCGTAAGAAAAAACCATGAACTAAAAATAAAGTAGCTGTACGTTTGGGCAGCAAGGACAACTTCAGGAACATACCCTCTTAACATATGTGATGTCATCCCACCACGTTTATGATAAATCAGATCAACGAATAGTTTGGGTGTTTTGTATCCCCCTGTGCACGTGAACTGTTGAATACCATTGTGCAAGAAATCTTCCATAGTTAATAAATCATCGTTATGGTAAGGCTGTAAAACTATGCGAATGTTGCAGTTACTGTTGTTTGTGACGACCCCCCAGGGGGCAAGTTTCTTGTCTGTTTGGGATGTGATGTCAGAAAGTTTAGAAAATGTTCTTTTCCCCAACAAGATGGCTCCATCTGTCGTCACACCTTCAAACGCGGCAGCTAGACTGTACAGCAAATCACCAGTCTCACCTCCAGGGTTGACCGGAGTTTCACACGTCTCGTTATACACGGGAGGATAGCCCTCAACGTCAGTCAACTCTACCTTAACAGTCGTGTTGTCAACTCCACTGCTGACTTCCAGCAGATATACCTGCTGTACTGACCAGTCCAGAGGGTTGGCGACCACAATAGTGCCGTTTTCCGTCACATTAAAGCGGCCGTACGGATTCCCGACCATTTTGGCACACGGAGGTTCCACTTTTTGTCCAGCTCGGTTCCCTGGTAGGCTGAAAATGGCCTCCCCAACAGCGACGTTTCCTGGTACGGTAACGCTGAATTCCTGGGCAAGAGCAAAGCAAAGAACCTGGGCAGAAACAACAAAAATACCTACAAGAGGCAACCCCTGCAAGTTCACTAACATAGTTTCTTCTTCACCTGCGTCTATAATGTTGCAAACAGACCTTTGAGGAAACAGCAAAGTTTCTTACTGGTGCACTTCCTCGTCGCTGCCCGAGCCTTAAGTACGTTCAAGGATCATTGCACTTCAATGGCACAGTATCATGTGTCACTATTCTCCAAGTAGATGCATGGTTCTGGTTCGTTTTCGGTGTTTTCAAAGAAATTAGTCGACGGCGCAAAGCAAGCAACCGTCAAGGCGTGTACATACAGTTCAATCGCGGTCAACATTATTTGCACTAAGTCACGAATTGACTGACTTTTAACTATGGCTTCTCCACATCACAAATTGGTCTGGTGAAAAATAGTGCTTTCTTTCAAGTTTCTCCTTCTCCTGCCATTTCGTTAAATGGATTCAATTTCTTAATTTTTTGGCCAAATGACATGAAATTTGGCAGGAAGGTAGAGTAGCAAAATACACCCAAAGTGGCAAAAAAGCAAAAAGGCAAAAAGGCAAAAAATATACATTTAAGGATCTGGAGCCCTGGTACTAAAAACAAATGACCTAAAATTTGGTATTGGCATGCCTTAGACATATATCTACAAAACCTCATTCGAGATTTTCACATACACTACTTTAAAATTGTGAAAATAGTTTTTTTGCTATTTTTGGACAAAAAATGTACACTTTTGGCCCCTGTGCTTTGATATTAAATTGAATTTGATACTAATCCCAATGACCTGAAATTCGGTATAGGGATACCTTGGACACATGTCCAAAGAATGCTTTCTACGCTTTGACATACATGCATATCACATTCAAATTGTGTAAAACATGTCTTTTTTTACTATTTCTGGACCAAAAATTATACATTTTTGTCTCCTGTGCCCTAATATTAAAACCAAAAGCCCTGAAATTTGGTATGGGAGATCATAGAATGTTATTTATGCTTTGGGAACTTAAAGAAATGTGTCACTTAAAGAAATATGTAACATGGGCCTTTTTTGCTATTTTTGACCCAAAATGTCCATTTTTTACTCCTGTGCACTAATACAAAAACGAAATAACCTGAAATTTAGCACAAGGGTAGCTTAGCACCAAATATTTAGACTATAGTGTTCACTATTGAGATTCAGCCCTTTAAAATACGTTTATTTAGTAGCAGCAATACCTTACTTTCAGTAAAAACAGCGATTGTAGCTTGAAAACCCAAATAGAAATTGAAAACCCCAAATAGTTCTAAATAGAACACTGGTTCTAGAACACTACTGTTTCTATAGCTACATGTTCCAACAAAAGGCATTGGAAGATTCCATTGCTGCATGGGGATATAGACTATTGGAACACTTCAAATTTTTGACAGGGGTGATTTAGAACAATCTATTTGTGTGGGAGGGGGATAGATCCATTTTGGTACGGGGGATGTGGTGTCATGGTGTACAAATGTCTCCATGGATTAGCCCCGAGCTATCTACTGAACACGTTCAATTATAATAACCAAATCCACAACTACCACACTAGACAATCACACCATCTGCACAGACCCAACTACATTTCAAAAGCAGGACAACGTACCTTTGCGTACAGGGCAGCAGTAACATACAACTCACTAAAATGTAACTTAAAACAAGCACTCACACTTAAAGCCTTTGAAGACAGACCAAGATCGGAACCCATCTTACACCTGACTACCTAATGACGATCTCGACAACCTGGATTTAACTATGTTTATTAATTTGTATGATTTGTTTATATGAGTCATCATTCTTATTTTTCAATTATTACTACTATGTTCATTCTTATTTTCAATTATTACTACTATGTTACCATTTCCTAAGTTACTCGGAATTTGACCTCTGGCCCTCCAAAGACCACTGACCGACTGTTGTGCTTAATTTATGCTATTTAATTTATGTTATATTATCATTTCTGTATTCTTATTTGCATTATATTCTTGTTTATTTATTATGGGCTCTCTTGGAAATCAGCCCCTCGGGGCTGAAGAGACTACCCATATGTTGTTAAGATAAATAAATAAATAATAAATAAAGCCATTTGCTGCATTTGCTCCCGAGAAAATGTCGGCCTTTGTAGTATTGCAATGATTCTTTACACCCGTGTCAATAACACACTCCCCACTTTACGGCGAGATGACATGCCTGCAAAACTTGTTTAAACCTGGAAGCAAGGAGAGTCTAACATACCCCATTGACGGCTCAAATTGACTTAATCGTTTTTCCAACGGTCGTGTTTTATGGGTTTTTGAAGAATGCCTTATTTAAGATATCCACCATCTTGGATCATCAATCTCGAATTTTCAAAAATAGTTTTTTTTTCATGCTAAAGCCTAAAATACATTGTAAACACACTAAAGACATTCATTTAAACCTTTTTTGGAAAAAGAAATGGAAGTATTGATGACATTCTAATGAAAATAACCTGTATATACCTGTTCTAATGATATGGTCCGCCATCTTGGATTTTGGCCAATGACGTCATGAAATTAGCATAAATTATGCATATTTAATGATAAAATTTACATAAAATTATGTTGGATGTTACTAATATTAGAAACCATGAATAACTTGACATAAAACCCATAAAATTCTATTGTTGAAACAAAAATTGCTAAATTTAGCAAAAAATGCCTGTCAGTAACCCGTTGCCATGGCAAAATTATTATCTTATTCCAATGACAGAGAATTGTTGCCAACAATATTCTAGGAAAATTCACCAAGTTTGGCCGTTCTAGCTCAAGCCGTTCAGACGCTAGGTGACATCAAAGTTGGCGCGGGAACTTTCACGCCCCCCCCCCCGGTCTAGGTAGGGTTAAATGGTTTAGCAGCGTGGCGCGTTCGTACCACCCAGTGCTGTCTCTGTGAAGGAGCGGAGTAAACACTAAATGATTTAGCAGAGTGACGTACATGTTCGTACCGCCCAGTGCTATCTCTGTGAGGGAGCGGAGTAAACACTAAATTATTCAGCAGAGTGACGTACATGTTCGTACCACCCAGTGCTATCTCTGTGAAGGAGCGGAGTAAACACTAAATGATTTAGCAGAGTGACGTACATGTTCGTACCACCCAGTGCTATCTCTGTGAAGGAGCGGAGTAAACACTAAATGATTTAGCAGAATGACGTGCATGTTCGTACCACCCAGTGCCATCTCTGTGAAGGAGCGGAGTAAACACTAAATGGCAGAGTGACGTACAT
>NW_017804008.1:85273-89174 GCF_001625305.1 Branchiostoma belcheri | reverse complement strand
TTTATGTAAAATTCATGTAGGATTAATAAAGGACCTGCTGTTTTAGAAGGGGGACAATGTCTTACTTTGACAGGAGTTTTGACAAACTTGTAAAGCTATTTTCATCCCGAAATGTCTATTTTTTTTTTACCTTGCTGAATGTTAATACTTGACACATTCACCACTGCACTGTATGTAAATACGACACATTCACTGGGTAGCACATCAATGCCATGCTGGTGAAAAGTGTGAAATGGCCTGCTATGCTGGGCAAGCACTGAGACAACAAAATAAAACCCGGCTGTGGTGGAGTTGTGAGTCAGTCAGTCAGGACATAATGTCCTTGGTCAGAGTAAATGCCTGCATGTGTGATGGTGCTTCCGAATGAATGTTTCTGAGTCAGACCATCCTGCAGCATTCATAAATTACATGCTCGCACAATGGGCTGTTCCAAAAATACATGTGGATTTTTTCTCGCCCCCGTTTCAAATTCAGCAATGTATGAAAACCTACAAACGTTCTAGTTCAGAGGGTTTTTTTTTTCAAATAATGTTTATTCGCATTTCAAAAGGAAACAAAGAAAAAAGGGAGAGGACATGTTCACATGCAAGAAAAATAAATACCCAGAGACATTCGAGTTCAGAGTTACCCAAACCCTTCCCGTTCCAATCGAGAATTTCTCAAACACTAACCTAGTTCTAACCTAGATAATTCAACCCCCGGAACTTAAAATTATAATACATGTACTAGCACCCACGCAACTTCAATCCACCTAGCCAAGTTCTGGCCCGTCTTCGGTCGCGATGTTATCTTCAGGAAGTGTGCTTTCACACATTCAAAGAACTCGGGGAAGTCCCGAACATGTCGCGGATATTCGGAACTGAAGTTCGGTCGATCGGAAATGGCGACGACCGCTCCGAAAGGCGACGACCGTTCTGAAAAAAGGCGACGACCGTTCGGAAAGGCGACGACCGTTTACGAGACGGAAATTTGCCTCGCCACACTCGACCCATTGGGCGATGTTGTCCCCAGTAAAGAACCGGACAACGTCCCTGATTTTAACGTTCTTGTAGTCCAAGTCCTGGATTCCCTCAATGTCTTCCCTCTGGCACTGAGCGTATTTCAGTTGATCAGTGATGGTGGATTTACACCTGGCAAGCAGGTATACTTCGGGTTCTTCAACAACACTCTGTACGTCCACGGGCTTTCCCTGCTGCTGCGTTTCTTCAGAGGTATAGTATATGGCAGGGTCATACAGGGCGTGGACCGTCACCAGTAAATAACCGGTGTTGACCAGTGTGCTGTGATCATGCCAACGGCATAAGTGTCTTACTACACGCCTCTCCTGTGGTCTCATGAGCCCGAGATCTACATGTTTCTTCAAGATCTTTTCCTGGATATCTTGAAGAGGTATCTTCCTTCCTGGGACATGTTTTTCCTTGATGGACACGTTTCCATCCTGTATGACCACCTTTTTGTAGGTAGAGGAAGGAACAACTTCCTCTCCCATGGACCATTCTCCATTCTGGATCTTCTCTTCAATGGTACCTTTTATGTCATTATTGCACCTTGTTTTAGGGACGCTCACACCAGAATACAGTTTTAGCAATGATCTTCTTGCTTTGCTGGGATTTTTCCTGAATGTTTTCAACTTGGAAATGTCCACTTTGTTGTCAACAAGGAATTGTTTCACTACTTCGCCCACACGCTTCACATTCTGGAGGCCGAATTGTCTGGCCAGGTCAGCATACACAATCTGGAAGTGTAAAATATGTACACGAATGTACCACACCGTACCGCTTGTCAAAGTAAAATTATATTTTTTACTCTCTGATATGCAAGAACCCTCAAAAGTGCATAACTGCACACAAACAATTAGTAATAACGAGCTCACTGATGGGAAAAGGAACCAACTTTGAGCAAAATTTTATTAAACATTACTGTAACTTGTTACTGTTGTAAATTACATGTATGAACTGTGTATTCCACCCAGTGTTGGAGGAAAAACCTGTCCAGTCTGGACTATTCTGGGGGATGGAAAAATTTGTCCAGTCTGTTAAAAGGGTCTGCATGGGGTCTAGGCTTCGTTTTTTTATATAATATAAAGTCCAAATACGTGTAGCAGATATTAACGACACAAGTTGAGACAGATATGCAAATATAATTTATTAATATATGCAAAATTTATACATGCAAGTGAGTTACATAGTCACACGTATGCAAATACACGAATGCATGTATGCACAGCACATACACGTATGCACTACACCCAGGACATTCTCCATTACTCTGGCCTTTCTCTACTGTTTTGGTTCACTCTCAACATAATAATAGTGGTTTATTTCATTCTGACCCCTACGATACAGAGTAGCAGGGTCCCCGTAGGACCCTGAATTGATCTGCCGCATTACATAAGTGTTTAAATACGATTGACTTCAATATTACAAGCAAGTATTAAAACAGTTAAAAACAGCAAATTATTTTAAAATATTTACAATACGTAGGTTACGATCGTAGGTCATTCAGTTAAAAACATAATCTATAGTAATAAAAAAACATCATCTATAGTAATAAAACTTCATTCTACATGCTGTTATTTAGCAGACTGGTTAAGAATGGTATTGGACTGTTTCTGTACCGCTCTGTGTGTACTGGCAATCGGTCTAGTTGGTTTCTTTGTCTTGTTACCCTACCGCTGACGTCACCTCTGAGTTCGGGCAGCCAACCACGGTACTCTTCTGAGTTGAGCAGTTTCTTAGCAAACTTCAGACAGAGAGTGGAACGTCTGTCATCAAGTGTTTGTAAGTGAAGCACGTCGCAGGCTGACGAATACCCGTGGTAGTTTCTTCCCAGCATTATCTTTGCCGCTCGCCTCTGTATGTTCTCTATTTTTTTCCGTTGGTCACGTGTTAACCCCCCATGCCATACCGGGGCGGCATACTCATCCACCGGGCGAACAAACGACTTGTAGACCGTTAGCAGATCCTCCACCGGTAGATCAAACTGACGTAGTCGGCACAACAAGTACAAGCGCTGGTTCCCCTTACGTGTCATTTCTCTGACTTGACTGTCCCATCCCAGGTTGGCTTGAAATGTGACTCCCAAGCACTTGGCAATGGGAACCACCTCAAGCACGTGTCCGTTAATGGATAGAGGGGGCGGTGGTGGGGGGTTGCGGGCAAAGCAGATGTGCATAGCTTTGCACTTAGTGGGATTAAGCTTCATTTTGTTCTCCTCAGTCCAGGTGGACAGTTCGTCCAAATCGTGCTGTAGTCTGGGTGGTTCAGAAGTGCGTCTTGATTCAATGAGATTCAAATCGTCAACGAAGGCCCAAGAGAGCGATCTCATGATGTTTGGTAGGTTATTCACATGGGCTATGAACACGATGGGCCCTAACTTGGTTCCTTGTGCAAGCCCACATGTGAGTTGTTTCTTGTGAGAAAGAACACCCTGGTATCTGGTTCTCTGTGAACGTTCTGTGTGGAAACTGACGATCCAGGGGATGATCTCCGACCTGACTCCCAGCTCGAGCAGGTGCTGTATTGCTACCGTATGATCCACGAGGTCAAATGCTTTGCTAAAGTCTGTTAGTACCCAAGTGCTGGAGGATCGTCTTCTGTCTGCTGTCTTGTAGAGCTGGTTAGCCAAGTTGACAAGACAGTGGGTTGTCGACCGCCCCTACAGGCACCCAAACTGGTTTTTATATATACGGTGTCTGATATCCTGAAGCACCCAGGATGCCACGAAACTCTCACATATCTTGCCAATGAGAGAGGTCAGCGACACCGGTCGAAGGTGGTCGATGCTTGGTGGGCTGGTTTTCGGGAGCGGTACCACAACTGCCTCTTTCCACTCATGTGGCACAGTCCCTTCAAGTAGGGAGGAGTTTAAAATGTCAACAATCGGTTCGCTCAGTTCGTAG
>NW_017804008.1:72641-79606 GCF_001625305.1 Branchiostoma belcheri | reverse complement strand
GAATAAGTATGAAGTTTATTGAATTTTCTTATTTCCTGCCACCAGCCAACTAGAAATGTATCCTGTAAACGTTGCTTGAATAAGCTTCCAAACTGGTTGGCATTAACCCTTGGGTTCAGCCAGACATTTTGGAAGCCGTGTCTGCACAGTAAGTCCTGTATGTGGACTGTCCAGTCATGGTCTAGTTCGACAGCAGCATCATATGCCTTCTTTACAATTCTGTCATTAGATAAATTGGTTAGCCTAAGCCAGTATTTGATCATTTGTGTCTGAGCATCAATGTACAGTGGTAAGGTTCCTTACTCCCCCCTTACAGCGGAATTGACAGAGCTCTTTGGAACATGGAGAAGTATTTTGTAGAAATTTAACAGAACATACTCTAGGTCAGGAATTTCATAACATATCGTTGGTTGTTCTAATGTTATGTTTTCTAATATTTCTGAGTGGTATATCAAATTAAGTTTGTGACTATATCTTTTAAAACGAACGAGAACGGGGCGAGGAGATAAAGGGTCAAGTTTCTTCCCTATGCGGGAAGTTCTAAGGATGGCGACATCTGGTGCCAAAATTGGACCAAGAATGTTAGTTACTTTTTCTCTGACATTTTCGTTGGGACATTTCATTTCATTTATTTCATTTATTTCGAAACCTTTTAGCCCCGAAGGGCTAATCTTCCAAGGCTCAAACATTATAGCAATTACAACATAGTGGAAACATTTAAAAATACATACATACATACATGTACACCACACCAACAATAAATACACATAGATATAAACAATTTAAAAGTGGCGAGCAAGGGTCAAGGATCAGGTGACACTACTACTGTTTGAAACAGCTTTCTTAAAACTGATAACATCGCACAGTGTCTTAACGTCAGATGGTAGATCGTTCCAGAGCACGACTGCACGATACAGGAATGAGCGTTTTCTGCTGTTGGACTTAGGTATTGGTAATCTAAAGTTATGTGCGGAAGATCTGGTATTATGACTGTGAGATGCATGAACAGGCAAAAGGGAGTTGTAAATATTTTGTGGTTCGTGACTCGTGAGGATCTTAAAGAACATGACCAAAGTGCTTTTCAAGAATCTCTCTCTCACAGTCGGCCAACCAAGATCTAGATGCATCTGCCTGGTAGGAGTATCAGGAGTACATTTCAGTAACAGTCTACATGCCCTATTCTGCACTACTTGCAGTTTGCGCATGTTGGAGTCTGACATGTTGGCTAAGACTGGTGCGCAGTACTGCACAACTGACAGAACCAGTGCACAAACATTCTTCTATTCCTTTCAGGATCAAGTCTCTACATTGTGAATTTGTTCCTAAGACTTCACTACAGTACAACAAAATTGGTTTTACTAAAGTGTTAAACAGGTCGAGGGCAAGTGGGATGGAAGAGTTAGAGTTTGATGATAAGAGTGATTTTAATTTGAATGAAGCCCTTAAAGCTTTCAATCTTAGTTGTTTTATAGCTCTATTAAATGAACCTGACGGGGTTACATCTATTCCTAGATATGTATAGTGGTTAGTAATTTCTATGTTTTGGCCCTGTGTTTTATATGGTTGGTGTTGGTTTTTGTTAATCCGCCCGTGTTTTGAAAATATCATAACTTTGGTTTTGTCTTTGTTTATTGATAACTTCCACAAGGAACAGAATTGGTCGAGTATTCGCAGGCATTCTTTGAGCCCAGCTTCAGATTTGGATACAAGTACAAGATCATCCGCCCAACTGTTAATAGCGGTGTCTTTTAGAAAGATGGGGTCGCATGATGGCGTGTTAAGTATAGCTGTAAAGTCATTTATATATAAGTTAAACAACAGAGGACTTAAGCTACAACCTTGACGTACACCACAGGTTGATTGAAAGTACGGCGAGAGACCATTTGACATTTTGACACAATATTCTACATTTGAGTACATTGACTGTATGGTTTTGAAGAAGATACATCACCCAAGTTACCCAATAATCGTTTCCTTGTGAACGATAGGTGAGTCTTTTTGAAATAATTAGTGTATTTTATAACGATTAGTACCTAAATATGTTCATTGAATTTACCTCTAACTATCTATATGGATACATACTTTGCAAAAGTATCTACATGTAGTCATGAGGAAGTTTATACATAAGAAGCATTGTATGGAGATAATGTCCATACGTGTACATGTACATGTACATGTACTATGCATGTCATATTTGTATTACATGTCATTGTTCATCATTTCATAGAATACAATGCATTTCCTATTTACAGGATGCTACATGGGACCTTTACAAGTGGCATACTGCCGACGCAGTATGAGAAGCTATGTCAGGCTGCAGACATAGGCATAATCAAGGAAGAAGACAGGAATGTCGGTAAGTAGCAATGTGTTGATGTGATGTTCAAATGATCAGTTACAATTTCAAGACTTGCCAGCAGTAATTCCTGGGATTGAAATAATTTGTACTAAAAGGATTTTCTATTATCACAATCCTCAGTTCTCAGTGAATACAAAGGTGTGGTGCAAGATCTTGCAGAGCGTTCAATGGAGACATCACTACAAGAGGTGTGTAACAAAATCTTTACTTGGGCTGTCCCATATCTTGCATATATATAGGAAGTATATTATGTGAAAAGAGAAATCTTGTAGATTTGAATACGATTCAGCACCTAGTTGACCATTTACTTCTTTACCTGTGATAGGAAATAGCAGCAAGTGTATTAAATGAAGATGAAGACGACTACAGGGGACTGAAAGTGCTGTCTGATGCCCGCCACTGCTGGAGGAAGAACGCCTACAACTCGGATGTTGTCTTCCTTGGCCACACGTGAGTCATGTTTATATATACTATAACAGTTCACTTTATATGGAAGAAAGGAAACTGAGAAACAATGAGAAAAACATACAGACATGTAAGAACCACCACAAAGCATTATGATCTCAAAGTCTGCTACCAAAGGTAGTGTCGTTCACACAGTAACATCCTCCAATTTTTTGCAATCATGTTCTTCCAGAACACACCGTGTGATCCGTCACGAATTGGTGACGAAAGAGGATGAGCCTGTGTCCCCAAATCATGAAATCGTTGGAACAAGGCGTTTCTATGAGTGGGCTGATGCCAGAGGTATGTTGAAACCACTTACATGTACGTACAATGGAAGCATGCGTGAGCAAGCTAATCTAAGATTCACATTGTGTGAAATATGATACATGTAGGTAATGGCATTGATTGTTACATCTAATAATAACATACATTTTGACACTTTTTTGTGTATATTCAGGATTGAGCATTCATCTCCATGGCCACGACAGGAACCTCACTGTCAACAAGTTCTTAGAAGACAACCGGCAATATACAGAAAACGGCAATGATACCTGGCACGGTATGTTCCATAGATTTATTTATCATGATTATAGTTTCAAGACATCTATAGAACTGGCATACATATCAACAGAGATACGGTCTAGAATGTTTTATTTATTTCTTATTTGCTTATGGTTTTGATTGTTGTTTTATGTGACCCCTTCCTCCACTTGACCTTATTGAAAATCTCACCCCATCATCGAGGTGAAATAATTTTTTTTCGAATTGACGATGTATAAACTGAACTGTTCTGTTTTCTTTTTAGCCACCAAGAACTTGGCAAAGTCATTTGCCAAGGTTGCCAAAGGAACAATAGCCACACGGGGAAGGGTTTGGCACCCAGAGCTCTCAGATAAAGGTTTGTGCAACATCATACCATACATATACTTACTGTACTTTGCTTTGTCAAATAAAATCCCTTTATGCTGGCTGCCTTTGACCTGTGTATATTTAGAGATTCTCAAATTGAACATATACCGTGTTATACTGTAGGTGCCGGTGTGAAAACGCATTTCTACTGGGCAATGAAGACTTGCAATGCTGATGCCGGCTTGCTGCAGTTTCGCCTGAACAACATTGTCCGACACTACCAGGTAATTGGGGAAGGGGGTTGGAAATTTGGAGTCACTTGAAAACTACTGTGAGAAGGAAAGAAGGCAAATTGAGCCTACTTGATACAGTGTATCTTCTTTCAGAATGACCACAGAGACTGTTTTGCTGGAGATGGGCAGCTGGAGGGGTCTCGGTGCCGGACAGACCCCAACTATGAGCCGCAGAGAGCTCTGCTCAGGGATCCTGTGGCCATAGCAATCCTGACCTGGTGGATACAGCAGACTCCAATCTACAAAAATCCACATGACTATGTTCATGTAAGTAACATTATACAGACTGGTTTAGGATGAATCATGCTTGATGGATGACATCCAGCTCCCGAAAGGCTGAAAAATTGATGCAAAGATATTGTTTGCTGAAAGTGCACAAACTTTTGCATACGTAGCATTTCTCTCTGTGGTCACATTTTTTATGCGGTTCTAAAGTCATGGTAGATTTGGAAGAAATACAAGCTTACATATATGTTATAAAGTCTACCCATAACCCAGTGGTAGTGTTATCCCACCCACACTCCCCACACATACATGTGTACATCCACTAAGAAGGCTTTTCTAAACGACACATTATACAGTGAAGGTCACTAACACAGCCTTTTGAAGGATTTGCTCACCAAATTGGGCAATATCTGTACGTATAGATTTGGTTTTGATTTTATTGAGATTGCAACAGTGCAATACATGCGGAACAGAGGCAGCTGTAAGTGTTGCTGGTGTTGTGGCCCGCACATAGAAACGAATACTGGACTGAAAAGAGCTACCCGATAAGGTGGAGCAAAGCCTAGGGTAAAATGTCAGTCAGCCCCTACAAATTAGTACAAGGTTCACTTCACGAGTCTTTTTACATGTTACAAGAAACGTATGTCAGATAGCAAGTGCTATGCTGTATCTTATAGTTTTCTTTTTCATTCCAGTGCGTTAATACCCACTATGTGGAGAGCTTCAACAACAGTATCCTCCAGTACCATGACAAGAGGATTGTGTTCGGGAGGGACCAGTACCTCCTGCGCAGCCACCTCTCCATCCTTGACTGGGTAAGACTTCATGCATGGTCTTTGCAACTGAGCTCACAGAGAGGCTTAGGCATTGATACAGGAGTTTGAGAAAGCTAGGTACATGTATTATTGTATAAGTTAGGATTGGATAATGAAAATGACAGCATTTCTATATTAGTGTAAGGATACAATATACACCCCCACAAACTATTGGACCAGTCCGGTCAGAGGTCACGGACTGCACATGTTCTGACAAGAATACATTTCATATCCCAGCACTTCTCGCATCTTCATTCCTGGAGTGATTACTTATAAGTTCCAATATCTTCACCAACTGGACACTTACATTGGTGGCAGCGGTGTCTGGCTTCGAACTCCCGCCAGCTCTGTCTTGTGGATCGCATTTGGAGCACATTGCCGACCGACGTTCGAGCGCCCCCCTCCCCCACCTGGTTGACTCGTGTCTACCCTGCTCTACCAAGACTCCAGGTATGGCTAACCTCCATCCGTTTACGCTAGAAGACGATGAGGAAATTACCTTTCCACGGCTGCGACCACTGTTGTCACCTTCAGAAATTTCCCCCATTCAATCCCGTGGCGCATCCGGTGTCCGAACTGCAACCACCCTCCCAGGCGCCCTCCCACGTACAACACCACAGGTGGGTCCCACACCACTGTACAATCAGTATGCTCAGTCTGCTTACGCTACAGGATCTTTTCCTGGTAGGGGTACCGTGCCCACAGCCACGTCTGTTGCTGAATCCAACACTCATGGGACCAGCCCTGCCGGGGCTTCTTACCACCAGGCTCCACCCCCTGCCATGACTCAGGACACCACCAACCAGCAACCCTCGTCAGACCTCCGCCTCAAGACAAGACTGCCACCCACATTTAACGGCACTGATGATGACTTCACCTTGTGGCTCAACAAATTTGACCTTTATGCCACTTCCCAGAAGTACACCCCTGAGGAACGTGCCATGGCCCTCCCAACTTTCCTTGACCACCATGCCCTGCGTTTCTACCTTGGTTTGCCGAGGCAGGCCCGTGCTACCTATTCAACACTGACTCAGCGCCTGGCCACTGCCTTTTCCAAGGAACACTACATTTACACGTTCCGCCAGTCGCTCCAGGAACGAACACGCCAACCTGGAGAACCCTTGATCGTATTTGCACTTGATCTACGCAGGTTGGTAAGCCAAGCCTATCCTGAGTACAACGAAGCAGCGGTTGAGGGGGCTTACCTTGGACTACTTCTTCAGGGGAATTGATCCTACCATCCGCAGACGGCTTCGCGAGGTGCAGGCCACAACAGTGGACCAAGCAGTCAAAACCGCTACCATGCTGGAGCAGGCCGCTACAGCAGCTGCATGGGAGGCCAACAACGCTCATGCTGTCGATCCTACCTTCCATCACCCCGCGGTGAGTCGCCGTCCGCAACGATACCTCCCTACACCGTACTGTTGCTGACCTGGCCCGCCAAGTATCAGACTTGACAGACCTCTTGAAACACCACCGCATCTCCCCCACCGACTGACCCTCCGCGGTCCACGTCTCCTTTCCGTCCCCGATCCAGAGGGAGATCACCGTTCCGCTCATCAGACGCCAGCCGACGTTCTGCTCGCTCCCCTTCTTGGGACAGAACCTCACGTCGCCCTTCTTCTAGAGACAGGGACTACCACCGTCCGTCTTCCGACCGTTACCGTGCCCGCTCGCCTTCCTGGGAGCGTGATTCCCGACCTCCTTCCACTGATCGTCGCCAGAGTCGGTCTCCATCTCGCTCGGTACGTTTCGCATCATCTTCCACACAGGGAAACGACCCTCTGCTGGCACCACGGGCCGACCGCCAGTAGATCACTCCCAGGCCCGCCACGCCTCACCTACTGCTCACACTACAGCAGTCCTCGACGGACATGCCACCCGCATTCTTATAGACACGGGTTCAGCCATATCTCTAATCAGCGAAACCTTACGTGATACGATTCCTTCTCTCCGGCAATCCCAACTCAAACCTTC
>NW_017804008.1:36067-68556 GCF_001625305.1 Branchiostoma belcheri | reverse complement strand
CCCCCCCCACTGTTACAGAAATCATCAGTATGTGTTCTCTTTCATATACTTTTCTCATTGTCCTTCTGATTTTGTTTCTGCAGAATGAGCATGTTGACAGAGAACACACTTCTGTCATCAGGCGACAGTCTGCCACAAACCCCAGGGCGGTGGAGGGGCACCGTGTGCTGAGGAGAAAAACCAACAGCTTCAAAGCCACCATCTGGGACAATTATATGTCCCAGGTCTTGGACTACGGGATGAGGAACTTCTGTCCGCCATGCGAGACAGAGCCACATGGAGTGACATTACGAATGGCACCTTAGAGGATGACCTGAACTGAACTGAACTGATTTATATGAGCAATTACTAGTGGTTTCTCCTAAAAGGTGCAAGTCAAAGTCAATCTGTTGTTTACATTGGGACAGACGATTTATTATGACACTTAAAGGTATGTTTCCTATAAACCTATGCTACTTTGCTTTTATTTTGTAGGTTATGTTATGCATTCTATTGAAGAGCAAAAACTAGGGCAAAGTCTGAACATTGTATATATGTTTGTACCAGTACCGACTGTAACTCTATAATGATATGTGTCAGTGATAGTGACCGATGATGTGGTTATGATGTAATCCTGCATTTATTGTACTCATGGCTGTCATGTCAACCATGTACTTCTCTTATGATTGTATACATGTAGGGTACGATGTTTACCATAATCATGTTACTGTACATAGTAAGCAGCCTAAATGTGCTACAAAGAAACAAGTGTCTAGACAGTTACTCACTGTTACTGGGAAGTTTCTATTACTGGCAAGTAATATACATGTACACATTCACATGCGCGCGTACAAAATTTACACTTGGAATGAAATAACTTGGTAAACACAAAGCCGAAATAGAAACATTCCTGCAGCACTGTAAGATAGTCTTTCCAAGGCCAGGCTCTGGCCACATGTGTCCGTTTTCCCCAATGGGACACCAAGGCCCGGGTCTATTAGGCTTCTGGCACGGGACTGGGATTAACCATTACACGCCTGTCAGTTAACTGCTAGAGGCCATATTGTCTCCGGACAAGCGCCTTTTGGGGGTTTAAGGTTCAATCTGAAAGCTGGTAAAATATTGTAGGTACAAGACACACCAAAGAGCTCCTGAAGAAACATGTGGATCTGGGCCTTATGAGACCACAGGATTGGGGAGAATCGTGTAGTGAGGCATCTCTGTCACTGGCAAGATCACAAATAGGTCAGTCTAAAGTGAAAGACAGCTAGGAAGTACAAATGTATACGTAGCTGTGCGAGCTTTTAGGATCTGGGCCGTTTAAGACCACAGGACCACATTTTCTCAGAGCAGCCCTTTTTCCCTTTGCTTTTAAAGTCGTTTTCTTCACCTTGACCTTAGCCTCAGAAACTCTGGCCAAGGACTCCCCAAATGAGACATTGAATTTCTTCTGGAACTTGGTATTTACAGTGTGGTAAATTTGTCTGGCACAGACAGTTGCATTAAGTTGATTAACAGTAGTTTTGTCCTTCAAAGGGTTAGCACCAGTAGTGTTGCCGGACCAAAGATCTTGATATGCTCTGTACTTAGATTTCGAACACTCTTTGCAGTTTTTGAAGGTATGTAGTTTTTTCTCTTTGTCAGATAGCTGAACCCACGATTCAAGGGAAAACTGATTTGTATACCTACTCCGTTTCAAATGAGTCAGTTGGCGTAGCTTCTTGTGGATTTGTAGTCCCGTTTTACGAAATACCGCGTCAGTGCCAGTCCCAAAGTTATCTCCAAGGAGTTGGACGAGTTCTCTCTTGAAAAGTCATGTGTAAAGTATATTTTCTATGTATCATGGAAGTTTTGTGCTGATTATTCATTGAGAATTAGGTTGAGGTTGTATTTATTGTGAGTTCCCTATCATGTAGGAAGTTGAGGCAGTTGCTTTAATGATGTATTTTGTAATGCTTTGCTCTGGTTCCAAAAAAAAGTACAAATAGGTCAGTCTAAAGTGAGAGACAGTTAGGAAGTAGCTGTGCAAGCTTTTAGATAGGGATTGATTGTATGTCAGCTTAGGAAAGAAATAAAATTGAGATACTCCATTCAAAATCTCTCACTCTGTCTCTGTGTGTGTGTGTGTCTGTGTGTCTCTCTGTTACATATTAGGATATTTACAATACATGTACATAAATGTATACCTGGTTGAGATATTTATTTTGGGACTTCTTTTTTACATAATTTTTTTCCCTGGGTTAATTTTGCTCACAAACTTGACAAAAGCCCAGTTTCCTGGTAAGCTCAGGAGGACAGAGGAAGGTATATTTTCAGAATATGGCCAAAAGGTTTGACCTCTCATTGACCTCTAATACTTCCTCCCTGGGTGGACTAGCCCACTTTCCCAGTGTTTTGTTCAGTAGAGACATTTTCCAATGAAATTGTACTCAAAAATATTTTTTGTACTACAATTGTAGTATGCAAAATTATATTTGAATAGCTACATGGATGAAGCTCAGAGGGAAATATTTACTTCATTGTCTTCAATTATTATATGAAAAGGAAACAAGACTTTCAACTGATGTAGAAAACATGGTGTTATGGCCTGCCTCCACAGACTGTGTTCTTTTTCATGAGAGATTCAGAGACTGTGTTCTTTTTCATGAGAGATTCAGAGACCACACCTTTGCATCTGTTTTTTATCTGCTGGGGAAGCAGACCCTAGTGGGGATCTCTCAGCAACAACTTACTGAGACACTCAGGGGACTAGGGGCTGCCCCATGGCAGACATGCCAGATTCGACATGCCAGCAGGCAGGCAGGTCATCCAAACACATTGTACATCACAGTAGTACCTAAGTAAACTGGCACATCCATGGAAGAAGAAAAACACATGGTACATCATACTGTATGATACATGTATCTGGACAATACGGCTGCAAGTATAGAACTATAAAATTATGTTAGATTACAATCACAGAGATATACTAGAGCACCAAAAAAGAATCCTTTTTTTCCGTGTCAAAATTCCACTGGTTCAATTTGTACTTTGCAAAAAAGCACTGCTTCACTGGTTTAAACCTGTCTATGTAGCTCTGAAACCAAGGAGGTTTTGGTGAAACATATTACAGTGCTGGGCTCATTTTGGCTATTGAGGTCTGAATGTCCCTGGGGACTGGCGAAAATGTGGCTGCTGGCTAGAGAAGACCACTACCTCACATGGGCGAAGTAATCTCCAAGCAGACCCTAGGGTGGGATACCGGTGACAAAATGCAGTATCAAATTGGTCAGGCTGTACAGAATTGATCCATTTCCCCACCCAAGGATCTGCTTGGAGATTACTGGGAAGTTGCCTGCTTGTAAAATTGGACAGGACTATTTTTTTAAGCTGCTCAGCCTCTTTTATCCTCTCTTTCGTCCTGCCTGATTTAATTAATAATTATGTTTAGCCATTTATAGGCAAGTTTTAATGTGGCTTTTGCAGCAGTAACCTGGATGACTGCTCAAATCAATTCACGTTTGACTGACAAAATAAAAGACAGAGTCAAAATATAGTCACAAGGCTTTGGTAACATGTAAAGTAATATTCAGAAGTAGGACATAGTGCCTTGAATACAGTAATTCCTGATTTTTGGCTTAGTACATTCATGTTCACTGTTTTCATGGTCTTATCATTACCATAATATCAAATCATTTGTCTTCCAAGGTCTCTCTTCAATCTCCTTGGTCTTCAAAGTTTTGCCCCCACCCTACACTGCTGCCGCCTTGAAGGTTACTAGTATACGTGAACATGTCCATTTTCCTCAAACTGAAATTCGCTACAGAGAATGGCAAATTTTAAGACAAAGTGAATTACAGTACCCCGCTTAACAACTGATGTCTTAACAACTGTCCCTTTTTTACAACTTTTAGTCTCAGCCAAATTGCCATCACTGCTTTCAAAAGTGAGGTGTGGCCTATTTTTCACCAGCATTTAAGAAATATGTAGTTTTGTACCAACGATAAGTTATGTGCACTCGGTTTTACATGGTGAAATGTTTTTTTTTATGGCTTTACCTGTACTGGTAAAGCCATATTGTTTTTACTCTTGTTGAAAGATCATTTTCCCAAATTGCGTACGTAGTTAAAAACTTTTAACGTAGGGAGAAAGTAAGGAGTCAACATTTAACACTATGAAAATTCAGGAAAGTGAAAATAAGGCGCCAAAAGAATCAAAACACACTGGGCGCAGCAATGGGTGCTGGAACCAGAGCAATTATCACCTTGCTTGATGTATTATAATTCACGACTTTCTACTGGCACCTTTGCTCAGTGACATTGTAATTACTACGTACTATTAAGTACTAGGTAACTTACTTTAAGTATATAATGATAATAAAATGGGCTCTCAGGCCTATAAGTTTCATAATACTATAGAGACTGGGAGAGTGCACAACCATGATGGTTCAATTCCATCTGGACAGATTCCCAAAACATTTGGTACATCTAAGGAGGTTGGAACATTCATTACAGGAGTCTTATCTACTAGTATCAATATTGATATTTCAAAATGAGTGTAAGCAAATACTAGTACATGTATTTAGTATATAGGTAATAGAATTAGTATATAGGTGTATATAGTATATAGGTCGGAAGTTATCGGATGATGATGATGATGATATAGGTAATAGAACCCCTTGATAGATTACTTTTATAATCTCACTGTATCTTTGCTTCATCCTCCAACGAAACTGTATCCAATGCAATTTTAGGGCAGCCAAAAAATATTCTGAATTAGGAAATCGGGTGTCTGATATTGACATTTACAGTACCACTTCTAAGCACATTTTTGTCATCATTCCATACATAAAGCATTGATTTGAAATAGCCAAACAACAAGCTACATCTCAGGTACATGTATTTCCCAAAATAGGTTGAACCAGCTTTATGGTACAAAACAAACAACCATTTCCAATCAGTCACATTGCATTTTCCCCTCACAGATATCAGTTTGCTCAATATATTATTGTGGGGTAGGTTTGATTCAATTTAAATGAATGACCAGGAAACTGACTTTGAAAATACAGTTTGCTGCGCTGAAATCACAATTGCCATTTAAATCACATTTGGAAGGACACAACCAGTTGATGTTACACATTAATTTCCTACACTACGTGAAGGGTTCTGCAGAATGGTCCGGAACCGGTTTCAAAGGACAAGACTGGGACAAGACACCTATGAAGATATCACCGACGGACTCCAGTACAAGAAAATCGAAGCCTTGAAAAACCCGAACAACATGTCACTGCTGATGAACACTGATGGTGTCAGAGTGTTCAAATCGAGCAATTATGGAATCTGGCCAGTGTACTTCACAGTCAATGAACTTCCGTACAATCAAAGGTGAGGCAGTACATTTGATTTTAAATTGGATGTATATAAATAAACATGTATGCCAGAAATAGCACCTTTTCCAAAATGCCCCCCCCCCCAAAAAATTAAGGTACAATTAATCATGTTTGACAGTTCACAAATGTAACAGTGGGGGGGAGGTATGGCATACCGGTTCACTGGACTTGGATCCGGACTTGTAAGAATGTTTAGGTTCAAAGTCCAAAAAATCCTTAAAGTCAAGAACCGAGTCCGGACTTATTACCATAAAAGACCATTTCACATACCCCTTTTCTTTTCAAACCACCTAAAACCTTCGTATATTGTAAAATCCTTGCTGCAAAATGAAGAAAACATTGCCATCGGGCATCGTCAAGTACAGGCCTCCATGTTATGTGGCCAAAGTTTCACCCAGACAACATTGCAAGGTTGCCAACATGCAATTTTGTATATGCCATGGGTTTAGGTCCGGACTTACAAGTCCGGAACTGAACCTAAACCTCTGGACTTGAATCCGGACCTGAACCTAAAATTGGGTTTAGGTTTTATAGGCGCCTATAAAACCCCAACCCCTCTTAATGCTAGTAGATAAACATGACAGATCTTGAAACTACTATGTAGCAAAATTTAGTCAACCATATATTAAGACGTTTTAATTTGAGTGATCAAAATAACTCAAATCAAGGTGAAATCATTGGGTATTTACAGTAGTGATACTTGACACATATACAAATGTAAATGTTGACATCTTTATCTTACTGTTCTTTTAATTCAAAGGACCAAGCGAGAGAACTGCATCTTTGCTGGAGTGTGGTTTGGAGTCCTGAAACCCCCAATGATTGCATTTCTGGAGCCATTTGCCGAAGCCCTTGCCAATCTACAGAGAGGTCGGTTCTTATCTTTGTTTGCTTCTTTATAGTAGATTAAGAAATGTGTCCATCAGTGTTTTGATGTAGTGTATAATTTAATGACTTTTTCATTTCATGTGCATGACCTGAAAATTAACCTCAGGTGGATATTTACGAACCACTTGAAGGATAACAATCCAATCAAATTAAATGTAATACACTGCTGTTTCCGTTTTCACGGAAATGCCAGCAACATAGCATGTAAAGCTGAACTTGGCAGATTTCCAGTAGATATTGATGTTTCAGTCAGGGTTGTAAAGTACTGGTTACGGCTAAGACAACTACACTACCAAAAATGATTTTCTTGTTTTTCTTGTTTTTCTTAATTCGTGGACAAATTTTCTTACATGAAGAAATTTCAAGAACAATTAAGAATAAATAAGAAAAGAGCAACAGATCGTTCTAAAATTTTTTTCTTGTAAATTTTCACTACAAGAAACATTTTCTTATTTTTCTTACGTGAAGAAATAATTTCTAGCAGTGATTTTCTCCCCCTAGAATGTTCTAGAAAATTGAGTTAAATGGTCTTGTTTTTCTTGTCTGAAGAATTACTTTCTTGCCATGGTTAAGAAAATACAAGAATTTTTCCCTTAAGTTTCTTGTATTTCTCATAGTAAGAAAAACAAGAAAAGCAGGGTTTAAAAAACAAGTCATAACTAGAATAACATTCTTGAATTTTCTTGTTTTTCATATCAAGAAACTTTGAGAAAGGAAGTTCTTTCTTTTCTTGGACTGTATCAGAAAAAACAAGAATTTTGATCTAACCTTTCTTGAGTATATTGCTTAGAAAAACAAGAATATTCAAGATATTGAAACTAGAAGACAAAGATCAAGTCATAACTAGAATAACATTCTGAATTTCTTCTTTTTCATATCAAGAAACTTTGAGAAAGGAAGTTCTTGCTTTTCTTGGGCTGTGTCAAGAAAAAACAAGAATTTTGTTCTTCACTTTCTTGACATATGTTGCTTAGAAGAAAGTGTTTATTGGCAGTAAGAATTTTGGTCTTGAACTGAGAACCAAAGTCTCAAAGATTATAGTGGTATATATATTAAGAATTTCTGTCTTGAGGAAAAAGACATGCATTCTTGTTGTAAGAACATGAAACTTAAATAGAAGAAAGGCTTTCTTGACAATAATAATATAATAGTAATTGATAAGCAATATCACTCTTAAAGTTAGAAAAGGAATCTTGGTGTAAGAATCTATTTTTGGGGTATTAAGAATTTGTTCTTGTTTTTTTTTTGTAATTTAGAAAGTTGAGCAATCTGATTCTAGATTCTTTTAGTAATGTCACTGAGACAAGAATTAGTTTCTTTACTTTCTTGACTTTGAATAATTCTATACTTGTAACTAGCATAGTTTTACTTATCTAGATAGTTCAAGAAAATGATTCTTGTTTTTCTTGGTCAGGTTATGTTCAAGAAAATACAAGAATCTGTGTCTTTGCTTTCTTTTTAGACAAAAAAATGGTTGAATTAGAAATCAAATTTAAAACCTGAAAGCAAAAAATACTTAAAGTTCTTAACGTTTTTGTTTTCCTTATCGAGAAAGTTCAAGAAAGATGAGTTTTTTCCCTGGTAATGTTCAAGATAATGTAAGAATTTTTTCTTAACATTCTAGCCATAACTGTCATGTGATCTCTTGTGAGCTCCTGATTGGTTAATTCAAATCCCAGAATGCAGTTAGGGATTTTTGAACAGAAGCTGGGGTGAAGTCAGATGTGGGGGGCAGTGCTCTGTGCTGGTTACATCTTTTTAGTCATATATTGATTCATATCGTTGGATTTGAAGTCAAAATCAAGGTAAAAAGGACCTTGTGAGCATGTGAAGCAATGGTGATCGTGTCGGCTTGCAGAAGAAACCAACTTTGCAACGAAAAAAGGATGGAACCAAACTTATATAAGGTAAGTGCGCCCCCCTCCCCACCAAGAAGAAAAAAATTCTGTTGACATTGTTTTTAGACTTCATAGCTTATTTGCTACAATTCCATTGGGGTTGATTTCTAAATTGTATCTCTGGTATATTGTAGAGTACAGTGTTTTACTACATTATAATTATATTATTTTCAATTGTTGAGTAAACTTGAAGTAATTCAATCCTACTTTTAGCATCCTCTTTTGACTTTGTTGTCTTCAGCCCCTGCATGCAATGCAAACTAAGAAAGGTCTTTCCTGTTTTTTTCAGGTTTCCAAAGACTGTGACTGTGCCAATGCTATAATGCCAAAGCTGCAGGGTTTGCTGAATGTTTTGGAATGTGATATGATCTGTATTCTTTAACCATGATAATGGCTTGTTGGTTACATCGTATGATAGTTTTAAGTTTACTGTAAAACTTGTTTCCATTCAAAGAATGTCAGATACATGTACATAATGAATGTGGTAATGAATATTCACCGGATGAAATCCCTAGTTTCCGTGTGAGAAATTGTCGCACACTTTCCCGGATATTTTAGGTTTCCGGTAGAACCCGGGGGTTTCCAACCTGCACACGTATAGTGTCCAGTCCCGTACATGTCCTGGAAATTCAAGGAAATGAACCAATTTTTGTGTGCAGGCCGTGTACGGGACGTTAAATGCCTGGACACGTCGCCTTTAAATCCCTGTAAACGGCAGGAAATGTCCGTGCACCGCTCCGTGTGTTGCTGGAATATGCATAATTTAGCAGCAATTATCACCTAATTATCCTCAACACGGCAACGGAAATTCGCCGTGTACGGGTGGGACATGCCGGTACTACCGCTCCGTGCGTTGCTGGAATATGCATAATTTAGCGGCAATTATCACCTAATTATCCTCAACACAGCAGCGGAAATTCGCCGTGTACGGGTCGGACATGCCGGTACTATACCCCCCCCCCCGAACGCCTCACACCTAGCTCTCGGGGCCGGTTGCCCCCGCTCCCGTACGCCCCGCTACCGTTCCCCCTGCTCGAGCTCTCGGGGCCGGTTGCCCCCGCTCCCGTACGCCCCGCTACCGTTCCCCCTGCTCTCGGGACCCCGTTACCGCCTTTATACCCTACATATATTTTGATATTGCAGGAACACATTTCTTTCAAAAAGGAAGGCAATATGCTTGATTCATCGTTGAAAAATTTATTCGTATCAACAGAACCATTTCTCCGTGGCTGCAGGAGCTCTTCCCCGCCCGATCAAGCTAGGTTTCTCTGGTATGTTTTTCACAACGGGAGATGATGCTGTTTTTCTCCCGTCGTGAAAAATCTACCGGGTAACCTAGCTGAGTCGAGCGGGGAAGAGCTTCTGCAGCCCCGAAGCCCATCCAACAACGATAGACTGGACACCAGACTAAAGAATTTACAGGAAGTGCCCTCAAATGATGCAACATAAACAAAGACTTTAAAAACAAGTAAATCCTAACATTGCTAGTAGTTGAAAGAGAAAATAAACAACGCTTACAAGTTACATTAAACAATGCATTGAAAACTACTGTAATTCCATTTAATATTGCGTTTGGAAATTATAGCGTTGGGAGGAAAATGGACTAGCTCACGGCACTTAATTTTAGCGGTGTGGACAAGGCAGATGATCAAAAGTGTTCAAATACAATGTATTACGGTACTGAAATTTTAGCGGTACAAAACTAACAGCTAAATCAGCTATAATTAAGTGACAGTTAACAAATCAAGAATTACGGTACATAAAAGTCACAAAAGTCAAAAGTCCGGTCATTTACAAGGGCGTAAGTGAAATATTCTCCGAGTCTGAAATGTCCTCTCCCTCAACAAACGAGGGTTGGTTGTAGCCCTCAAGGGCGCGCGGGGACATGGTGTCGTCTGTGTCGTTGAAGCTTAAACTCCGCCCGGCTGGTGGCCTGTGGGGTGGGGTGTTGGTGACGGTGTTCGTAATGGTGGCGAGGCCGGGGCGGCGTGCCGGGCGGGGGAGGTGTCCTGGCCGGAAGTGCAGCGGGGCCAGGTCGGGGTCGTAGCTCTCAGGGGGCTGCCTGTCGCTCACGGCGGCCTCCTCTCTTATCCTTGGCTTGCGGCCGTCGCTGTGTTTGCCGCCTGTATCCAGTCGGGTCTGCAGGACGCCGCAGAGTTGGGATAGCTGTGTGCTTCTGAACGCTGGCGGCTTCATTAACCACACAGCTATCCCGTTTGAAACGGCGTCCTCCTCGTCCGACATGAGGTCCACCGTCACTCCAGTCCACAGCCTTCTTTCGTCATCTGTTTGGAGTGCGGTGCCTCTTGCGTCCATCAGCTGGTTCAAAACATAGATAAACGGAATAGTCAGTAAAGATGAAGTCATTTTTATTTCAACTAAATTTACCAGTAGTTTTGCCAAGGATCTTTGAAATAATCTTATTTTAAAGGTCCTTGGTTTTACAGAGTGTGAAAAAAGTCAGACAACAGCAACAATTTTGTCCAAATGAAAAGTCTCAGATTATAAAGTCAACCGTCAACGTCCACTTGTTTGTGTTTCTATTGTAATAAATTTTAGATTTTACATGAGAACAATCCAAACACAACATTTCCTCGCTTATGAAAACAAATTAAAGTTGTCGAGCGCTTGGTCTTTTGTATGCAAAAAAATACATTTGCATAGACTCACCCTTTGTCTGCGTGACCGCTGCTTCTTGTCCTTCTTGTGTTTCAACGCCTTTTCTTTGTTCTCAGGGAGGCTGTTCACAAACTTCCTTCGAATGGTCTCGTAGTATCCCACACAGGCGTCTGAAAAAAGGAATATATGTACTTAGCAACACGCAAACTGTGTATATAGCTGTATTGATCCACTTCTTATAATCTAAGTATCAATACTAAGTCTAAAGCGATTTGAACAAGTACATATATCACATACATCAATTATATCAAATATATACACAAACTACTTCTTATACATTGTACAAAAGAAGTTAGCTTCTCACCTCGAATGGCATTTGGTGGATACTCGCCACTTGCAGCAAGTTCTTTCACAAGATGCGACGTCACTGTTGCGTTGTGGGGTGAGTTGAGTCTGTAGAAATAAAACAGTAAAAATTGTGTTATATTATTTCTGCATTGATGAGCTGCAAACATGCTACGGATATAGTATTTAAGGCCACAAAGTATTTCATTAAGAAAAAGTTAATCTACTGCATTTTCCACCAAAATAAACTTTTTGTCGTATGCACATCCAATGAGCTTATAATTAGTTATATCTTTCACATGCGTTATAAATCATTTCAGGTCATGAACAACACGTGAAGCCGATTATTTCTGTAGAAACATCTTGGTGCATCTTAACCAAGGTATTGAAACAATGCTAATACATTTAGTTTAGCTTACCCTTCCTTCCCGTCGAATTTCTTTTCGTTTTCATCAGAGTTGTGCAAGCGCCTCACCATCTCCTAAGGAGAAAAAAAAACACAAGTGTTAATGCATGGTTTGTATATACCTGGCGTGTATTGTTAACCTCATTTGCATTGAAAGCAGACGTTGTAATACACAGGTATAGTTCCAACAGTACAGAACAACAGACGCTTTCGACCAAAACAGTTTGTAGCACTTATAGTTAATTTCATAGTGGATAAATTTCAAATTTAGGAAAGTTAACTTAGGATATTATCTAACAACAGATTTGTATATGTACACATAGAAATAAAAGTGTATATAGCTCACCGATAGCTGTGTCGACTTGGCTCTTTTTCGGCGCCTTCCATCTTGTTGCGCGCCATCTCCGTCCCCGGCGGCCCTTGCCTCCAGCCGCTGGCGCAGATCTAGCACCTCTTCCGTCAGCTCGGAAACTTTCGTCTGCATTACATGCATTTCTTCCGAGTGCTTTCTGTCTTGCTCTTTCATCTCTCGGCTGAGGTTTATCAGAGCTCGGTAGATCTTCTCGTTTGATACTACCTCTGAACCTGGTGGCGTGCGAAACGGGTCAACCGGAGTTCCCTCAGCGGTGCGCTGCGGTGTCCTTTCGTTCTGCGAGTTACTGGACCGTGGTGTAGATTCGCTTCTACCGTTGCGAACACCGCTTCGATAAAAGTTACGGGCCGAAAAGTTGGACATTTTGGTTCAGGAAGATACTTGTAATCGTTGCTAGCCGAGACGAATGTATTTGGAACGAGCAAGCTGTCGTTATGACAAAGTAAGATTCAAACGACCCACCTAAACAAAAGCTCAGGACTCTTATTGGCTGATCCCAGCGAGACTGAGATAGGATTGGTCATCAATCATATGAATGATAAGTCACGTGATCCCGTTCAATACTACAATGGTCTTGTCATGTTTGTATACTAGTAACGTATTCTAGGGGCGTACTTTAAGACTCCTGTTTAGTTTGGGCACTTGATGAAATGGTATTTTTTAATATAATATTGTGCCAAGGCATTTACTTCGAGGCAGCTAGATAAAACAGACACACAAACTGATACTAGTATACCAAATTGCAAGTCGTTATGTAAGTTCAAACCAACCACCTCAAACGCCATTGGCTAATTATCGTCGGCATCGTATGATTGGTCATTGGTATGCATGTGATCATGTTCAAGACTACTATACTCAGGTATTTAAAAGCATCACAAATGCTGTAGACTACAATTTAGATTTTGCATTTGAACTGTTAGCTTCATTCGTCATGAGCTACCATGGATGATGCATGTCCCAAGAAAGTAGGATCGAAGAGGAAGAGACAGAGACAGTACTGCGGGCATTGCAATCAGGAACTGGGGAATACTGCGTACTATCTTCACAAAAAACAGTTCTTTAAGGACGGGGTTTGGAGGCAAGCTGCGCTGTTCGGTGGATCTAAAGGGCCAACGGATACGGTGGATAACGGTACGTTGACTGTTCCTTACAAGTTGTTTAAGTAACTCGATGGCACCGATCGATAAATATCATTTTGGCTAATACTTTTTGTACCTGCACTCACGTAATATTTCACGCCCCAGTTCTTGTCTGACTTTTTATTCTAATTCCCTCCAAAGGAGCTAGCTGCCCTATAGCCACACAGGAGCATGGTGAAGGAGACTTCTACACAGAAGACACACTTGATGATGACGGATTAGAGCCGCCCGACACATCTTCAGCTGGTGAGCAAGACCATTTTGAAAATGAAACATAAACATAAAAGCATCCTTTACTTTATCTATACATGTATATGTGTATGTGTATTCGCAAAACGAAATGGAGACATGTTCAAAGTGGCGTATTGAATGCTGATGCCAAGGGACGTTATAAGGGTACAATAGATTATACAATATATTATACTATAGATAACAGTCACCATTGCTTGTTGTCTAACAACTATAAATGCTTTACTGGCATATATATGTTTAAGTTTGGTGTTCAATTTGTCTTTCAAATATTACGCCCTACATTCATCTGCATTATTTATGTTTAAGAAGCATTTTTTCATAAATCTTTTGTTTTCTCTTGAAGAAAATGACGGGTTTGATGTTGGAGAAGGGGAGACGAATGGTTGGCTTGAAGATGAAGATCTCCGGCTTTTCCTCAGCGATACAGGATCTGACACTTCTAGTGACCAAGGCGACGCATGCTATGAAGAGGTATTTTTTTCTAACTTATGCATTTATCGTCATCTATAAAGAAAAATGTTGTGTTTGAAAAAAAGTTCAAAAAGGGTTATTACGCACATAACAGTTTTTTTGGAAACTCAAGGTAAAGCTGCTGGTATAAATTGTATATATTTGACACGTCATTCAAGACAATTCGGCGATGACAAAAGTGAGTAAAAATGTTGTCTTAAAAAAAGTTCAGAATGGTAATCATGCGCATTGCGTGTGGAATAACAGGTTCGATGAGGAGCCTCAGAGTAAAGCAACTCAACACGCAATTGAAGACAATTCAGTACTGAACAAAAGGGAATGATTACAAGCAAGGTAACAGTTTTACTTTACCCTTCTACACTCTTGGAAGTGGAAGGTTACATATAATAAGGATCGTAACTTCATATTCATTTTTCTAGCGAGACATACGAGAAGATGTGGATGACCAAGAAGAACCCGAAATTTGGAGTGGAGAAGCGCCGACAGGAGAAGAGTTTGTCGCGGTTGACAACAGCGCTACTGGAGAGAGCGACACACCGGGAGGTAAGAAGCACATGTTTGTCAAACTCTTAACTATGTTATTGTTAGTTTGGCAAACCATATTCAAGATTTCTGATAACGCCGTGCACTCATTGTTACTGGCCGTCAAGCTGTTCATTCAGGTCGTTGGAAATGTCTATGGTGTTGATAGCATTGTCGGGCTTTCTGAGGCTATTCCTAGCACATTGTACTCCCTTCGTAATTGTGTAGGACTCCACCGAGATGATTTTGTGAAGTTCGTTGTATGCCCCAAGTGCAGGACTAGGTATACTATGGAAGAGGCATACCGTACAAAGGCGAATGGCGAAAAGGTGTCTAGGAAGTGCGAGTTTGTTCCCTTCTATAGCCATCCTCACAGGCGGTCTGAGTTACGTCGTAAATGTGGTACTGTTCTGATGAAGAAAGTAAAGTCTATTAATGGTGATGGTGAATATCTGTATCCGAAGAGCACGTTTTGCTATAAGAGCGTTGTGGAATCTCTTCAAGAACTTGTAAGTAAGCCTAGCTTCCAAGAAAAGTGCGAACAATGGAGAGAGAGAGATGTCTCCGGTACTGGAATGACGGATGTGTATGATGGGAAGGTCTGGAATGAGTTTCAATATGTAAATGGCACACCTTTCCTCGCTGAGCCCAACAACTTGGCACTAATGCTTAACTGTGATTGGTACCAGCCCTACAAGCATAGTGAGTATTCGGTAGGGGTCTTGTATCTTGTGGTGTTGAATCTGCCGAGAGAGGAACGGTTTAAAGAAGAGAACATGATTGTTGTTGGCTTGATTCCTGGTCCAAAAGAGCCTAAGATAGATATAAATTCCTTCTTGGAACCTCTGGTGGAAGAATTGCAGGATCTGTGGAAAGGTGTCCTCCTATCAGATAACTCCGTTCTTGGGGCTCAGTTGTATCGGGCTGCTCTCGTATGCCTGTCGTCTGACATCCCGGCTGCTCGTAAGTGTGGAGGTTTCGTTGGTCACGGGGCTCTGAGAGGATGTAGTAAATGTCTGAGGATGTTTACAAGGTCGAGGTTTGGCACAAAGGCAGATTATTCAGGATTTGACAGGACCGTTTGGCCTCTCCGCACATCTTCTGATCATGTCAGCTTTGCTAAGATGGGTAGACGGGCCAAGTCGAAGGCGGAAAGGAAGAGGGTTGAGGATCGGTATGGAGCTAGGTGGTCAGAACTTTTCCGATTACCTTATTACGATGCCGTGAGGTTTGTTGTCATTGATCCTATGCATAATCTCCTGCTTGGTACTTCTAAACATGTCTTCAAGGTATGGGTTGATTTGGGCGTGCTAAACAGGAAGGCCTTTGATGTAATTCAAAGCAGGATTGACAGTATGAAAGTTCCTTCTGACGTTGGCAGAATTCCACGTAAGATCGCCTCGGGATTTAGCGGCTTCACAGCTGATCAGTGGAAGAACTGGACCTGCATCTATTCTTTGTTCTGTTTAAAAGGACTGATAGATAGCCGACATTATGACATGTGGTATGAGTTTGTTCAGGCTTGTCGTTTGCTATGTTCCCGGGTGATCTCCTACGAGAACTTGCTGGATGCTGACAATCATTTGCAGAGGTTTCTAGCCATGTTTGAAGAGATATGTGGGCCTCAGCATTGCACGCCGAACATGCACCTGCACTTGCATTTAAAGGAATGTATTGAGGACTATGGACCCGTGTACTCTTTTTGGTGTTTTTCATTCGAAAGGTATAATGGGATGTTGGGTAAGTATCAGCACAACAATCGGAATATCGAGGTTCAAATTATGAGAAAGTTCCAACAGTCCAAGCAGCTTAGTATGATGACCTGGCCCGGTGGGTATGGAGAAGCATTTGAGAATGTTCTAAATGGCAGAAAGGCATCATGTACGCCAGTTGCACAGGCCAGTCGCTTCTTGTCAGATGCTATGGTGCTAGATAACGCTTCTCATGTGGAGCCGCTTTCCCCTTTTCGTAAGGTAGTTATCAGTGTGGCGGTTCGCAATATGCTGCTGAGCATGTACCGAACAATGTACCCAGGGGAAGGTATTTCGCATATAGATGTGTTTGCTATGTCCTGTACCAGAGTTAGATGCAATGGCGTGAACATGGCTGTAAATTCATGTAGGTCAGAAAGGTCTGCATGTGTACATGCGAAATGGTGTTACTCTGACCCTGGATCCGAAGAACCGACCATTGACTCACGTGCAGAAGATCGCCCTGCTGTCTTGAGGGAGTTTATCCTGGTCCACCTTGTGTTAGGGAATGGGCGAAGATGTTCGCACGCTGTGGCCAGGGCTAGGGTAACATGGTATCAATACCATCCCGAAAGGTGGTTCTATGGTCGCGGAAGTCCGGTCCAGGTGTGGGGATTGGCGTTTGAGCCTGAATCATCAGCGTCCTTCATACCAGTGGAACATATAGCGGGCAGATGTGTTGCTAGTACATCGACTGTACAGTTTGAACGCATGAAAGAAAGAGTTTCTGTCATAGTGCCCCTGTGTATGGCATCATTGTCATAACTTAGCGTGTTAGAAAACTTGGTTTGACGTTTTGTCGGTATCCTAGTTTTTATCCTCTCACTGTTTCTTTTTAACAGATATGTTTAGCCCTAATGTTTATCGATTTAATCCTAGTTACCCTAGTATTTCTTATATATAATTTTTTCTTGTAAATTGAGCGACAATGTACTTATGTATTAATAAATGCGCGTTTGTCTTGTATATTGCGGCAAACTAGACAGAGAAAGCTAGGTCCCGCAATTGTATATGTTTGTCTTTCTTGTTCGTGTTTATTTTTACTTGATGGCTGTATTTTTATTTCATCTCATATATACATGTAGGTCTAGTAAAGTGGATGTTTAGAACCATAAATTGTAGTTTATCGGGTTAGAAAACTTGGTTTGTCTTTTTGTCGGTATCCTAGTTTTTTAGCCTCTCATTACATGAATAGTTTGTTATTCGTGTTTATAATTTCTCGATAGCTGCATGTATGCTTCATCTTAGGTCTAGTTAAATAAAAGCATCAACTAATTTCCCTGATTTCTATGGATGTAAAGTGTTATATGTGTACAGGTTTCATATTTATCTTGCTAACAGTTTCCCTTTTTTTCGAGTTGCTGCGATCTACACACCTGGGAACTCTGCTCGTCTGCTTTATCTGACGTGTTGGATTCTTGTCGTGTCAATAACATTCACCGGGCGGTCAACTCCTGCACACATCACCTGCGTCTACAAAGTCACCGAATCATTTGATATACTTTTTTTTCCGTACTACAAGCCCTTGGTTATACAGACCTTAGTGAAAGACTCCATGGTTTATGATTTTTTTCTCTAGAAACTATTGTAACTCCCATGAATGCAATAGAACCACACTGTTTGTCGCAACAAGGAGGTTAAATACAAACCTTATTCTCTGTGAATGTATCCAAGTTAAAATCGACGTATGAAAACCACATTGTATTCAATTATTGTTGTATACTTAGAGTTGTAGAGAAGTGCGGGATTTCAGTACATGTATTCACAATGTACCAGGCGTGGGGACGCTGTGAGTTTTCCCTCTGTTCAGACAAAGGATATTAACAAAAGAACCAAATTAACATAATTGGCGCCATGCCAGACAGGAACAATACAATACACATCGACCTAACTACCGTGTGAAGCAAGCATATTACTCATACCTAAATCAAGCTCTTTGGTTAAATCTAAGTGTTGTGGACCATACATTAAAGTATGGTCCACAACTTGCGAACAAGATATCCCCCTCCCCCCACTAAAAATCTAGACCAGAGTGTACATTTAGGTAATTTTGATTACACACACGAAGAAGAAGCCAAATTCTCGTCTATTAGACTATATGTCCATAGTACATAGAATTAGCGCTAGCTTGTACATTGTGTATATTCATTGCAAACTGTGACGTATTTCCTGTGACCTGTACTGAACCCAGTGGGTAGTTGCGTACAATAAAGGTCTTCATTCATTCTTATTATACAGAATGTCCTTGCACACACACTACCGGTATTTGTAAACTGTTTTTCTGGTACGTATACACCAAGTTCCTTAGCCTTGATAAGCAAGATGCCTGTTGTATACTAGTATTCAATGCGGTCAGAAGGAAACCTCTTTGGTATAGTTGTTTTGGGATAAATTCTCATTATCTAATCGTAAACCCGATAATTTTCACCTCACAATCGTTTCCATTGAGCTGACTAAAATCGATAGTATACTAGTAGCAGATGTTTTTTGTTGTATCACCTTCTAACTTGTCGTATGAAAGAGATCACGATAAATCAAGTCACGGAGGCATAGGTTTAAATGTTGTATTAAACCATGACTAAACCTCCTTGATCATGCTAATTTGCTTAGATTCAAGTAATGGCAACTTTGGTTCAAGTAATTATCACCTGAAACATGAATACACGCAGTACCTAATTACCCCTTATTGTTAGCCGCTCCCCAATACACGCCAAGTGTGCGGGGCGTAAATTTCCGTGCACACGCACGGCGAGCACGAATCCGGGAGTGTAAGGAAATATCCGGGGCCGTACACGCAGAGCCCGGAAATCCATGAACGCGACCAGGACACGGCGAATTTCACGGGTATGTGCGGGCCGGGAAACTCTTGGAAACGTGGGTTTTCGTACAGTGATTCCTATACTGTCAGTGTCAAGAGGCCTGTCAAATAATTGTTATAGGATTTTAATTGTTGCAATATCATTCTCTGTAACATTATTTCTTCTTTTGTGGACAAAATAGTTTTATTGATACAAGAATCAGGGCCCTGTACAAGAATATTGAGCTCTAAGTTCAAGAAATATTTTCTTATGTGCAGAATGTTTTTCTCATTATAAGAACTGTTAGCTAGCTCTTAGCTCAAGAAATGTTTTCTTGTATACAGAATGATTTTCTTGCTACAAGAATAATTAGCTCTTAGTTCAAGAAATTTTTCTCATGTGCAGAATGGTTTTCTTACTATAAAAACAGCTTTTCAAGAAATGTTTTCTTGTATACAGAATGATTTTCTTGCTACAAGAATAATTAGCTCTTAGTTCAAGAAATCTTTTCTCATTTGCAGAATGGTTTTCTTACTATAAGAACAGTTAGCTCTTAGTTCAAGAAATGTTTTCTTGTATACAGAATGATTTTCTTGCTACAAGAATAATTAGCTCTTAGTTCAAGAAATTTTTTCTCATGTGCAGAATGGTTTTCTTACTATAAGAACAGCTTTTCAAGAAATGTTTTCTTGTATACAGAATGATTTTCTTGCTACAAGAATAATTAGCTCTTAGTTCAAGAAATCTTTTCTCATGTGCAGAATGGTTTTCTTACTATAAGAACAGTTAGCTCTTAGTTCAAGAAATGTTTTCTTGTATACAGAATGATTTTCTTGCTACAAGAATAATTAGCTCTTAGTTCAAGAAATATTTTCTTGTCTACAGAATGGTTTTCTTACTACAAGAACAGTTAGCTCTTAGTTCAAGACATCTTTTCTTGTGGGCAGAATGGTTTTCTTGCTATAAGAACAAATAGCTCTTAGATCAAGAAATATTTTCTTGTGTAACAGTTAGCTCTTCGTTCAAGAAATATTTTCCTGCGAACAAGATAGATATTCTTCCTGTAAGAACCCGTAATTCTTATGAGAAGAATATTCTTAATGGTTTATTAGCTTTAAGAAATAAATTCTGAGAATAAGAACAACGTGGCGTGGGTTTCTTGAATTTTCTGGAAACGGGGATTCTTGTTCAAAGAATAAGGTTCTTGCTGACAGTAAAAAGTTCTTTGCACAAGAAAAAAATTATTCTTTTAGTGCAATGCAAGAACATGAATCTTAATCTATTTCTATGTATCACAAGAATTTTGGTCTTGACAGAAGAAATATATTCTGGGTGTGAGATGAAGTAAGAAGCTATTTCTAGCAGATAAGAATGTAGTGTTCTTGGGATAAGAACGAAAATCTTGAAAGAATAAAATAACTTCCAGATTTATAGAATTTTAGGCTTGTATTGAGAACTGCAGTCTTTGTATAAGAACAATTGTCTGCATCACGAATCTTACTGTAAGAATAAGATTCTAGAAGTAACCAACAATAACTTATATAGAAACCTATAAGAAAAATATTCTTACTGCAAGAAAAAGTCTATCAAGAAAAAATTACTTAATTCGTGGACAAAATTTCGTTCTTAAATACAAAAAAATTTGCTTCAGGGAAGAAATATTTTCTGACTGTAAGAAAAAACAGGAATGCTAGAAATGTCATTTTTGGTAGTGTAGATAATTCTGCATACATTACTTACAAGTCTTGTAGTTGTACTGTCTTGTACTGAGCACGGCAAGCCCTTTGTAATAGCATCAGGCTGGTCGGGCTGCTCTGGCTGTGTGTGTTGAACAGCCAAACCAATGAATAAAGATAAATAAATCCCTTATATTACAAGCTACTGCATCAACAACGCGACATGGTAAACAGCTGCACAAGAAAACTCATGTTATGCCACGTGAAAGAGATACTTGATAATAGCAACTCATTCATTTGGCACAATGACAACCTAGATGGTACAGTGGATTTGTACCTGTATTGCTGAGGAAAAGTCTACCAACATACATACCTAATCCTCAAAAACTTATCTGTCAATAGTGGCAAATTAAGACTGTATAACTTCTTACAACTCTTAAATCTGACTACATTATGGAAACATTTACATCATCCTCAACTAAGATCAACTCTATGTAAAATGAGACTAATCGCTATAAACTCATTAGAAATAGGAAAATACAGTATTACAGTACTACGTGTAGTACACTAAGACACTGGCTCTAAGTGAGAGATACTGTAAATACTGCACAGAGAAAGACAGTGGAAGACAAATTTGCATTTTATCTATCAGTGGCCTAAATACGATTGCAATAAATTAAAGAAGTCTCTGATATTTCACTGTTTTTCACATCTCACCAAACATTACAAAAGACAGTATTACTGCTAATCTATTTTTCAAAAAGTCAGACACTGCCTCTAGAAAACAAGACCCCCCCCAATAGCTAGAAATTCAAAATAGAATGATTGTTGCCATGTCTCTCTTACTTGGGGATGTATTTCACGTCCTCTCTCTGTCACGTAAAGATAGAACCTTAGATTAGTAGTTAGCACATGGTTTTATACATTCTGTATTCATTGTTCTTGTTAGTGTGCAATTAGCCCTCGGGCATGAATGTGCAAATATGTGCAAAGATTACAATCATTTAATGTTATAGAATTCAATGTAAGACAGTTCAATTGACTTTTGACATCTGATAAATGACCTGAAGCTTAACTGATCTCCATCAATAGTTACCACTGAGCTCTTAGTATCATGACTGAAAATTTTGACCATCTAAAAACATTTTCCAATATTAGGTATTGAGGTACAGCCACCAAACGAAGAAAGCTACATCGCAAAGGTGTTCCTTGTTGGGTGCACTGCTGATATGCAGGCCAAAGCATTGCTCATAAACATGAAGCAGCACAACGGCAAGTGTGGCTGTCCAAAGTGTCTGCAGGAAGGGACCCACGCTGGACACAAACAACAGTATCCCTTCCAAACTGCCAACCCCAAAGGCCCAAAACGAACACATGAGGAGGCAAGAGCACACGCTGAAGCTGCCCTTGCATCATCCAAAGACGTAAGACATTTGCACTTGTATGCCACTAAATTTTAGCGCAATGTGCAGAGCAATATTATAATCATAGCACCAACTGATTGACCTCAGTCATATAGGGTTTGTGAATCTGGCTAGCTCTGGAGGAATTTGTGGGATGCTCCTGGTTTGTTGGGTATTTATTCAATTGTAGAATTTAAGCTTTGTTCCAACACTGACAGAAACACCATAATTTTCAGTCGATTGTGTCAACCTTTTCAGATGAATGATTCACTGCGCTGACTTTTCCGGGGACATTAGGAGTAAATCAAAAGAGAGAGGGTTAAAGGAGGCAGTATATGTTAGGGCATCAGCCCTCTCTGACCTGTGACAGAAGTAGAACTTAAACAAAACATGGTGTTTCTATCAATGTTGGGCAAAGCTTAAATTTGAATTTACTTTGCATTACACTAACTCAGATGATCTTTCATTCAGTTATGCTGTTAACAAAAGTTAAATCATGCAAGAACTGAAAAAGTAAAAAAAAAATTGGATTGAGTAAGTTGAACATTTATCTTAGCAAAAGACCATGATGTCTAAATGTATGGGTGGAATGCACTTACCCCAGTAAGGCCATGTTGATTTGATTATATGGATGACATCCGCGCGCGCATGAATTTTCGGCCGTTTCCAAAAAAAATAAAAAGTTTTCAACCATACTGTAAATCGTGCAAAACAGTTGCTAAATGAGCAAAAATATACCATAAGTTGCAAGGAAAACATTTAGAAACGATACCAACGTCGTAGAATGCCAAAATCAAAGGAAAAAAGACAAAAATGTAACGAAATGAATTCGAAGAGTAGATTTATTCGCCATAACATATTCTGTGCCATATGTTCAACCTTCATGACCACGTAGACTTCATAGTGACAGCAACTTTTTTTTTTGCAAAACTTTTTTTTTATTCGCACGCGCGTATCAGTTTTGGGGTTCCCAGAGGATGTCATCCATATAATCAAATCAACATGGCCTAACATTTGGGGAAACTGCAAATTTCATTGTAGCATTGGACAGGATTGAGCAACATATAGTGTACCGATGAACATGAATATGTACGGTAATGCTTTATCATATTTGCAGTACTGTACATGTATGTACATGACATTACACATATGTAACTTGATTTTGTAGCAAACTCAACATGACTTACATTTTTTTTCTTATCTTAGGCCACACCAATTTAATTTCTTGGTTAACGGATTCGCCTCTTCATTTTTTTCTGATTTGCAAATAAAAATAAAAATTCATAATCAACTGCAAAATGCTCATATTTTGCCCTGAACAGTTGAAAAGAGTCCTTTTCATCCTACTTGTTACAGTTATTCCATCTTTCAATGCAATGGTATCATTAAAAGTTCAAAATTCATTGTTTAAATTTTGATTATATGGATGACATCCGCGCGCGCATGTTTTCGTTTTGTCAGCCTGGTGTGTTGACTTCATGGCTCCTATCATACCATTTTGGGCCATAATAGGATGCCTGGCCTGTTTTTATTTTTATTTTTTTTTTCGCCCGCCCGCTCCATTATTTTTCTGGAAAAATCCGTTAAGCAAGAAATTAAATTGGTGTGGCCTTACAAACAGGTGTTTGGCATAAAAGGTGCCTCTTGGCTGACCACAATACCACACTTTGACATCATTGAAGGAATGGCTATTGATTACATGCAAGGGACACTTCTTGGTGTCACTAAACGCTTGATCCATTTCTGGTTTTTCGACAAGAATGGAGAGTGGTATTGTGGTGAGTCTAAGCTGGCAGTTGACAACATGCTGGAAAGCATTAAGCCACCGATGGAGGTACATCGAATGCCAAGGAGCATCTCCTCTCATCTCCCGCACTGGAAAGGTATTTACATATCTGTTGTACATGTAACTCTAACAATGCAACATTTTGTGTGAATGGAAATACGTTGTTTAAGCCATTGCACAAAAACTAATATGATGACATTGTAAATTCATTTATTTTTGCTGGGATGTAATTTGACAGTAAAAGAGAAAGGAAGTACCATTAGCCACAGTTTGCAGTTGAAACAATTTTGTACCACAGAAGTTATAAATTGGAAAAGTATATTCGTGATGTCATAATTTCACGATGAGCAGGTCATGAAAAGCCATGAAAATTAAAGCAAACTTTTTTTGTACAGTATAATGATAAAATCTAGCAAAACAAAAGTAATAGAGTTAATTCAATCAGCAATTAATTTCACAGCATAAAAAGACTTGGTCCAGATGAAAACATGCTATCCCTGCTAGTGTATTAGATTTACTTGGTATAGTATCAGATCAGAAGGTGGTGTTGTGGTTTCAATTGTTGGGTTATAATCTAAAAATTCTTGGTTTGGATAGCAGCCACAAGTGTTTTGCCTTTGGGAAAGGCGTTTGACAGGTGAAAATGAGTACCTAAGCTAATTGATCTGGTAGGACACAAAGCTGGATGTCCGGTATTTGAGGAGAGCCACACCTTGAGAACGTCAAAGTACACACCACACTTATCCAAAAGAGTAATTTGAATTCTTGTGTGAGTAATTTGAACCTTAAAGGCCAGATTCGCACAGCTTGTGCTTAACTGTACAAACTGGTGTGCTGATCATGCAAAAAAACAAACAAACAAATAGATAAGCTATGTACCAATTTAGATAAGATTTAGTCATTACTTAAACTTTAGTTGAGAAAGTTAGTGCCAGAGTCAGCAAACAATCACTGATTGACAGCACTCAAAGTCCCATATTTGGTGTACCCATAACCAACTTATTCTTTTAGCCCAGGAATTTTTTAAGTCATTGCCCATATTAGTGCAGTGTCTTTCAACACAATTGCAGTGGAACTGGTTGTGTTAATAGCCCCTGTAAGCCTTCATATCTATGTAACATACTAACATACTAACCACTTCATCCAATCACTGTGAACCTGAGTGGACGTGAAGCCAGAAATTTTCTCTCAATGCCTATAAATTAGTATAATACTAAAATCGTGATCAACGTACTAAAACAACTGTAATTTTATAGATAAGATTAACGCAACCGATTGTACTACTAGGGATGTTAAAGTCTTAAGCACTACACGCACCAAACAGTCATCATTGGCCTCCCTCCGTCTGGGCAGACGATGGCACGCGCCTCCTTGAACAGGTTCTCCTGTGGCTGTATAGACCGATCCTTGAGTGACAGTCTCTGTTGCAGCTCTCACAGATAAATGTTGAAGTATGCTGAGCTGGTCTCGTCTTTTGTTTTTCTTTCTTTTCCTTTCGCAGTCTGTCCCGATCCTCATCCGCCCTCTTCACCCCTGTTTTGACAGTGGATTTCCACAGGGTGCGGTTAAGGGCGATGTTCTCCCAGGACTCGGAGTCGATGTGTGCTGCCCTAAGGTCCCTCTTACAGACGTCCTTGTATCGCAAATGAGGGCGGCCTTTTTTCCGAGTTCCGCGCTCAAGCTGGCCGTACAGTAAGTCCTTTGGAATGCGGTCTTGATCCATGCGGCGGACATGGCCTAGCCATCTCAAACGACGTTCACTGAGAATCGCATACATGGTCCTGGATCTTGACCTCCTGAGGACCTCGGAGTTTGTAACCCTGTCCATCCAGGTAATGCCCAGGATCCTACGTAAGCATCTCATGTGGAAAGCATTAAGTTTGGCTTTTGTACCGCATAAGTTGACCAAGTCTCACTTCCGTAAAGAAGAGTGCCAAGGACACAGGCCTCGTACACTCTAAGCTTTGTTTGTATGGACAGATTCTTGTTTTCCCATACTCTATGTTTGAGTTTTGACATTACTGAAGCTGCTCTGCCAATTCTGGTATTGATTTCTATGTCAAGGGACAGGTTCTGGGTGACCGTCGACCCAAGGTAAGTAAACCTGTCGACTACAGCAAGACTGGAGTCGTTCACTGTTATAAGAGGGGGACATGGAGCATTCTGGACCATAACCACAGTTTTCTTTATGCTGATGGTTAGTGAGAACTCGTGGCATGCGCTTGAAAAACAATCCAGGAGACGCTGCAGGCCTTGTTCTGAGTGGCTAGCCAAAGCTGCATCATCAGCGAAAAGAAGCTCCCTGAGAAGGACACGGATTGTCTTTGTTTTTGCTCGTAGACGGGCCAGGTTGAACAGCTTGCCATCGTGACGGGTATGGATGTAAACACCGTCGTTGGAGGATCGGAAGGCATAGCCCAGAAGTAGAGAAAAGAAGATACCAAAGAGCGTTGGGGCGAGCACACAGCCCTGTTTGACCCCGCTGAGGATTGGGAATGGCTCTGACATGTTCCCATCGAAACTGACCGTACTCCTCATGTTGTCATGGAATGACTTTATTATGCTAAAGTAGCTTTGGTGGGCATCCAATCCTTTCAAGGAGCTTGAACAGACCACTGCGGCTAACCAGATCAAAGGCTTTGGTGAGGTCGACAAAAGCCAGGTAGAGGGGTTGATTTTGCTCCCTGCACTTTTCCTGCAATTGCCTCACTGAGAAAACCATATCGATGGTGGAACGCCCAGCTCTGAAGCCGCATTGAGTCTCTGGATATACACGGTCAGCTATCACTTGCAATCTGGACAGAACAACACGGGCAAATAGCTTGCCGACGATGTTGAGGAGGGAGATGCCGCGATAGTTGTCGCAGACACTCCTGTCACCCTTGTTTTTGAAAAGTGTTACAATACACCAAACAGTACGTACATTACAAACAGCACCCAAACATCAGAAGTGGATGCACCCCCCCTCCCCAATTTTCAGTAATAGACAAAGTTTTACTGGTAATAGACACCTGTTTAGTTGCAATTTTTGTTGAGCTACAGTATTGTGTTTTGTATTTCATTGTTCATGCAGGGAATACTGAAGTAGTGTGCAATGTCCACAGCTTGGTACACTATGTCGACAATGTGAGGGAGCTGGGACCCCTGTGGGCACATTCGTGCTTCCATTTTGAAGACTTGAATGGCCAGCTGATGCATTTGGTGCATGGCACCAATGGTATAGTTGAGCAGGTCAGTATCAAGTGTGGCATCAGCCCCTGCAAAGTTCAGTACATCATTGAAATATGTGGTGTTAATGAATTTTTGGGTTGAAATTGTACAAGCAAATGCTAGAAGGAAATATTGTTAGTTTTGTCTAGCTCTCTATTTCTGAAAAAAAGTACTGATTTCAGCAACATTTGCCTGAAGATTAATTACTAGATCTAGTGCTTCAAGCCCATTTAAGTAGAACTATTGAAACTCAAGTGTCATAACATGGCTTTCATTCTTTTGTCTACAGCTGATGCGAGCTGTCTTCATCATACAGAAATTCCCAGAGGTCACCAGAGAGTGCTTTCAGCCTGGAACTCCAGCCCAGGACTTCATCCACAAGATATGGAAGCAGAGAAACCCGGACGAAATGTAAGCATGATGTATCAAAGATCTATGGAGTTTTTTTTTAATAATTTGTCCATTTTCATTCAATGTGATGAGGAAGATATCCAATCCATTATGACTGATATCTTATGTAGGTGAAAAAAACCCATCATATTTGCCACAAAGTTTGAGGGAATAAAAATGTATTTTAGTAAAAAGATTTCACAGCCTCATGGACCTTGTTGTACAACAAGTTCACAGCAATATGCATTCTATCTCTACATGTATGTAAGAATAGCCATAACACCCTCTCTCTAACTTTATGTGCTTCGTGCTATTTTTTTTTTTTTGTATGAATGAAGTAAAACTCATAATAGCAGAATACTTGTTTGACACAGGTGGTTTTGTCTGACCCACTCACTCACAACATATAATTAGTGACTGATTTCCTAAAATTTAAGACTAAACTTTACATGACAGGTAGTAAGCTTTGAAGTTCACATGTCTTCTAGCTACAAAGCACACAATATCAGAAAACCAGGTGTAAGTAATCCTAGCCAGCGGTTATAATCAGTTTTATGATAACAGTCAGTACAGTTTTAGTGTGCCTTTTGTACCAACTACATGTACATTGTATTTAACGATTTCTTACGGCATCTGTCTTATTGCCAATGTCAACAGATCTGGCTATACTCGGATAGGTGACAACTGTTATGCTGTTGGCTACCTGAAGGCCGACAAGAAATGCGGTAGTGGGCTGATGAAGAAGGACCACTACGATGCAGTCGTGCTTGCCAAACAACAGCCTTTAGGACATCTAGCCACATATGACAGGTAACTCAGTTCTGCTTTACCCTTGCTCCCTATAATAAGGTGTTACTATTGATTGTATTGTCTTTTCCATAGGACATCAATCTGTTGATTTTCTTTGTCATATTTTTCAATACTCACACATTCAGCTCTCCAACTTACATTTTGTTTACAGTTTTTGTATTGTTTTGGAATGTAAAATTCTAATGTTGTTGGTTGAAAAAATGTTTGTGATGAGGCAATGCCAATTCTACTTGTTGGAAATGTAACATATAAAAACATACTTATAACTTGAAAATACTAAAGGAATTGTAAAAGAATTTTTGACTCATAGATTTATTTCTGTTTAATTTGGATCCAATCAATTATTTGTCTATATGCTGGCTAAAGCAGTTTACAATGGTACCAAATGCACATGATTGTACTAATTTGTGACAATTGTTTCTTTTGTCTACCCTACAGAATGATGATACATGGGACCATGTACCATTCGGTGGCGTACAAACGGGTGACCCGGCACAATTCATATACTGTTGTGTTCGGTGAAGAGGGGCGTGTTGGTGAGATTCTTTACTTTGTGCAAGACGTTTCCAAGTCTTGCAATTGTGTTGCCCCATCATGCCATTGCAGCCCAACTGCACGCCACTATGCCATAGTGTGTGTGTTGACAGCGATCCTGCCAGGACAAGCAGAGAACGACATCACGCTTCATTCTGTCCCACACATTAACAAACACGAACGCTCCGATGATATAGTAGCTGTTGCCCTTAAGCCAATAACCACTAAGGTAGTACCCATCTCCATTGGCAATTACATATATACAGCAAAGTTCCCTAACAATGTAGAGAAGGAGTAAAATTCTACTTTTGTCAATCGCATCTTGACACAAAGTTGATCTCAATACTACAAAAATCCACCACAGTGCCTATCCCATCTTGAACTTTTAAAACGAAAACATGTTGTTGCTATTGTAGTTATGAGTTTTTGTTCAAACTGAGAGTGAGATTAGAAGAGAGGCAGCATCTAGGTAGCATTTTACCTGTATCTAATGTTTTGGTCCCTTTATGATGCACATACATTGTATATGGACTCACCATTGCACCTGAGGGCAACATCACAGAATACCTGCCTTATTTCACAGCCTGCCATAACAGGTTTAGTTACAAAGACAGTGCATTTTTTGTCATCCTGCCAAAATATGTACATGATTTATGTATTCCCAACATTTTTTTCAATTGTTTGACAATCAAAATGTCAGGTAAAACTGTGTGTGAAGTGGGCCTCATAGTTTGTTATTAGCATTAGTGCACAAGGGCTTTTCCCTTATTTTGATTTTTGTTGCCTTGAAATATGATAGTTACTGTACCATCCAGTATGCTTTGGATGGCTTGCACACTGAGATTGTTGTCATTAACTTTTATCCATGAAATTGTCTGGAGTTTTTTTTCCCTTCCTTTTTATTTGGCAGCAAATAATTGTTTTAACATTTGTTATTTGTTAATTGCACAATAGTGCTACAGCTATGAATTCTCTGATCTAAGGTTACATAATTCTGTTCTATCACTTGTTGATTCCTAGTCAATGTAACTAGTAAAAAGGTAACTACTACATTTGTAAACTAGTGTAATACAGTACCATACCCTGTCCAACTCGAATTAAGTTTGTCAATACGTGCAATAAAACATATTGCAATTCTCCTTGCATGCTGTGATTTTGCGGTATTGCACATGATGATGACATTATTGTATGTACATGTACATGTATGAGGGTAACAAGTACATTACATCATTTACAAAATGTTTTTCACTCAAATGTATGTATATATCTGTTAACAAGGTTGATGAGACAAGGTTGCTACCTGAAGTAGTACACAGGTTTTGTCTGAATAGTTGAGATCATACGAGGCGTACTGTTAATAAGTGTAAAAAAAAGACTTTTAGTTCTAGGCTAATATAAGGGGAATTCTACCTCGAAGTTGGTATTGACATTATATCTGTGCATTCATTGCAATGCTAATATCAACATACAACGTTACATGAGAACCAATTTAGAATAGTTTTATCTAGAAAATACATTTAAGTCAGCATGTATTATACTTTAAGTACTACTATGTGAGGCAGTACATGTACACAAAAAGGTTGTTTGGATCACTTTGGAGAACTGCTCAGTCGGGAACATAATGACTGGGTTAGATGCCGTTTGTACATGTAATTGTTAGTTAATCTTTCTTCATTTTTGATTCTGCAAAGAAAAATTCAATTTACTGGCAACCTTGTTAGCAATGATATCTTTCTTGTATCCTTAAGACATACCGCAGATTTCATGGTGCAGACACCAATTCTTCCTTCTCTGGGTTTGGTAGTGAAAAGTAAAAAAAAAACGGGACAAATGGATTTCAAGTGTTCACATTTCTCGTGGTCTGCTGTGAAATAATAACATGGCTGAAAAGTGTAAGAAGTGGTGTTTTGTGGGTGAAAATTGATTTTGCACCAGTGGCTTACTTTGATGATGATGATGAAAGGTTTATTGAAATATAAATCACTTGCAGCCCGAAGGCTGAATTGCTGATTCAGTACAATAAAAACTCAAAAATTGTTCAAGAATAAAACATATTGGTAACATATTACAAGAAAAAGGTGGTAATAAACACTAAGTCTTATACATTCATAAAATTTGAGGTTAACTACCATCAATAAGAAATTGTACGATATTTTAAAAGCTTGATGCACTGTAAATAAAATATATACAAGTCCCAATCACGGGAAAACTTCTAGATCTATAGGTCAATTTCAAAGAAGGGACAGCTGCTACCAAGGCTATTAGGTCGGGCATTTAGAAGCCCTACTATGTAGGAGATGGGAGAGTTTCAAGTCGACCAGTCCTACATTTGATAGTTCTGTATTTGTTTCTGTTTCTGGTTATTTCCGATGATAGTCCGATGCTTTAGGTAGAAGCATTGATGGTGTTTGGGTTTTCAAGTGGATCCCGAACTTGAGGCACAGTTTCTGTCCATAGCTTGTGAAAAACCTTCCTAGTATTGTCCGAGATGCTCTTCGTTGTACCGCCTAAAGTTTGTCTGACTGGGCACAGGTCCCGGGCACTGGTGCACAGTACTCCAAAACTGGTCGTACAAACTATGTGTAAATGGTGAGGAGGTGGGGAGATTGAAATGTTTCAGTTTCCGTAGGAAGAAGAGACATCCCTTAGCTTTCCCTGTCATTCTGGTAACCTGTGTCTCCCATTTGAAGTCACTCTGAAGCCACACCCCCAAAAGGCATGTTACTGGCACAACTACAAACCTGACGGCTTGGGGTAATGACGTGATTCTGTCATAGACAGATCATCTACATATTTCCAATGATGAATCAGAACATCCCTCGTGGCATCATCAAACATTACTACAATAATCAATGGGCCAAGGAGTGTTCCTTGCCGTACGGAGCAAGTTAATACTTCCCAGTCTGAGAGTTGGCCTCCATAATGAACTCTTTGCCGCCGCCGGGTAAGAAAGCCGCAGACCCACTGGATGAGACCCCCCCTCACTCCGAGTCTTAGCAACTTCTGAATGGCTAACGTGTGATCTATCCTATCGAAAGCTTCTGAAAAGTCTGTCATGACCATTGTGCAAAATGTTCTTGGTTTTTTCCGATTCTTTGCAGAGAAAGTCTACCAGACTGACAAGATACAGTGTTGTGGAGCGACCTTTCAAGCAACCAAACTGCTGTTTGACAAGTGATGTACTTATGTCTTCTAAGATCCAGTAAGATTAGATACAAAGGATTCTGCTACCTTGGCAAGTTGAGACGTAAGAGAAACTGGTCTGAGTTTGTCGACTGATGGTGGGTGTGACTTGGGTAAGGGCACTACCGTGGCATCTTTCCATGCTTGTGGGACGTAGCCTTCATTGAAGGATGTATTTAATATGTCTGTGACAGGGCAAGCTATTTCGCATGTGAATTCTTTCAAGATCCACCTTTCATGTGTTCTGTAGGTGTTGTTACTTCCACATATTCTTCTGTCTTGAAAGTAATATCCCACACGAAAGAGGTATTTAGTGCTGCACAGGTGCAGCATTGGTGCTGCACATATCTGGCACTTTGAGCATTGATGCTGCATTGATCCAGTTCCCTGGGCAATTGGGCATTGATGCCGCACTGAGGTGTTGACCATTAATCATCATTTATCATTCTGGGCTCCCCATACTCTAGCAATGTATGATCTCCTTCCCCTGACTACAGCCGGTCACACCATATTACTCAGGCATCCAGGCTTTAATTACCGTGACAGGAAATGGCACCAATGCCCACAGGCCCCGCCCCACCTTTCTGGTCTAGACCCTTGGTTATCCATTTTGTGTATATGAAGGGTCATGTAGGCCTTTGAAGACTAGAATAGTAGTAGTTTACACCACTTTGAAATTGTGAAAAAA
>NW_017804008.1:33734-36047 GCF_001625305.1 Branchiostoma belcheri | reverse complement strand
TCCCACACGAAAGAGGTATTTAGTGCTGCACAGGTGCAGCATTGGTGCTGCACATATCTGGCACTTTGAGCATTGATGCTGCATTGATCCAGTTCCCTGGGCAATTGGGCATTGATGCCGCACTGATGTGTTGACCATTAATCATCATTTATCATTCTGGGCTCCCCATACTCTAGCAATGTATGATCTCCTTCCCCTGACTACAGCCGGTCACACCATATTACTCAGGCATCCAGGCTTTAATTACCGTGACAGGAAATGGCACCAATGCCCACAGGCCCCGCCCCCACCTTTCTGGTCTAGACCCTTGGTTATCCATTTTGTGTATATGAAGGGTCATGTAGGCCTTTGAAGACTAGAATAGTAGTAGTTTACACCACTTTGAAATTGTGAAAAATAGGGCTATTTTGCTATTTTTGGACCAAAAATGTACATTTTTGGCTCCTGTGCCCTAATATCAAATCCAAATGACCTGAAATTCAGTACGAGGATACCTTGGACATATGTCCAAAGTATTTCATTCAAGCTTTAGACACACGCCACTTTGAAATTGTGTAAGATAGGGCTTTTTGCCTATTTTCGGACAAAAAATGTACATTTTTGACTCTTGTTCCCTAATGTTAAATCCAAATGACCTGAAATTTGTTATGGGGATACCTTGGACACATGTCCAAAGATTGTCATTCACGCTTTTGACATACACCACTTTAAAATTATGTAACATAGGGCTTTTTGGCTATTTTTACCAATAATGTACATTTTTGGCACCTACATGTATGACCTTATATTAAAACCAAAAGCCCTGAAATTTGGTAAGGGAGATCCTTGGATACAATTCCACAGAATGTTATTTATGCTTTTGTCTTGTGTTTAGAATTATGTAAAATGGGACTTTTTTTGCTATTTTTGACCAAAAATGTTCCTTTTTTGGCTCCTATGCGTTATACGAAAACCAACTGACCTAAAATTCACAGTGAAGGTACATGTAGCTTGGCACCAAATTCTTACTTAGACTATAGTGTTCACGATTCAGATTCAACCCTTTGAAATACCATATTTTACCTTATTTGAGTAAAAACAGTGATTGTAGCTTGAAAACCCTAATCCCCAACTGACAGTTCTAAATAGAACACTCGGGTTCTACCAGGGATCTACCACAGAATGTGTTGGAAGATTCCATTGCTGCATGGGGGTATGGACTATTGAAACACTAGTCTTGATATTTTGTTTTGGACAGGGTTAATTTACATGTTTTTCCAACACAATTCAGACTTACAATGTATGTCTGCCGCTTGTTTGTCAGACTAAAGTCAAGGAGAGGGCCTTAGACACTGGAGTAAGCTACAGTAACAGCTTCCCATATAACACTACTCCAACTCAACTTCTCCAAACAAAAATGCCTAACTAGTGGCAGTTCCATATTTATCAGGTGACTCAGTTCCAGACTTATCACATGACAGAACTGTGGCCTGGATATGTACCCTGATATGTACCATGGCTAAAGGTGGTATGTGGCCTGTACACTGGGCCTATACACTGGCTACATTGTTTCAGCAAGGTTTCAATGTGCTGTACCGGAGGTTATTCCTCTCATACAATGTACAGTAAACCCCGAAGCACTAGCTAGGTAGACTTACAGGCCATTGTCTACATGTATGTCAGTAGGCTTGGCTGTTTTATTAGTGAATAGCTACAATGTACATTGAGGACATGTGCATGTGGTCCAAATGTAGAGAGAACCAAATGTTGCATTTCCTTGTTGGACAGTCATACCATGTCCTGTTAGGAATCAAATCCACAACATGCCAACATCTAGGCTAGCCCAGCAGGGGAAGGGGTGATCAAAAGGTCAACCAGGTCAAAAATGTATATAGAGGCACATGGGGGGCTCATCAGTCTGTTATCCTAAGTAAATACAGGACCTGGTGGTCCCAAAACAGCTTGTGAGACATCTAGCTACTGGTGTTCCACACTCAGTGGGTGCTAATGACCCAAATCAGAAGGAGGCTTGCTCCCATTGTGTAAGGACACATTTAGCTATAAACAGGGATATGTGAGGGCCTCCCAAGTATCAGACAGATAATCTAGTATGTAATTGAGACCAAAATCATTGTCTGCCTAGTGCTAAGTAGTAGTAGGTACTTTTTTGGAGTGATTGCTCAATACTCAGTCTTTCACCAACATACATTTGTAATACAAGTATAGTCAAAGTATTACATTGTGCTCTGCTTCCTTCATGAAAAAATGGTACAAATTCTGACAGACCTTATGCCACAACTTCCTACATGCTGTCAATCAACTTTTTACAAATCT
>NW_017804008.1:20180-32128 GCF_001625305.1 Branchiostoma belcheri | reverse complement strand
TTCCCCCGAAGCCGGTTTCAAGTGGCTCCATCTGAACGCTCCAAATCACATTGAAAGCGCCTTGATCCCAAACCACTTCTAGAGGTGGTTTCGAATCGGTTTTCCCGCATCGGGATTTGCATCTGAACGCAATGTGATTTCAATGTGACTTCACCTGGTCATGGATTACGGGGTGATATTTCTTTATTTATAAGCGATACCAAATTTTAACCCTATCTAGACCGGGCTTTTTTGGGCTTGGTGGGACCGGGGGGGGGGGGGGGTCATTCGGCCCCCCCCTCAGAACTCACGAACGGTATATCGTAGGACCACCAAATTTTCAGAGGATGGTGTACTAATAAAAATTTATCATACGTACAATTTTTATGTCATTTTTATGTAATATGACGTCATTAATGTGATTTTATTGGCCAAAACCATCTAGATAGGTTATTCCCTGAAAACTAAACGGTATACGACATAACTTTACCAAAAGTGTTTATGACAGAATATTAGGGTGCACTAAGTCTTATGTTGCCCATAGCAACACCGGTGACGTCATAAAATGACGTCATGCATATATTATCTATCCGCCATCTTGGATCATCAATCTTGAATTTTGAAAAATATTTTTTTTCCAGGATAAATCCTAAAAACATTGTAAACAGACTAAAGACGTTCATATGAACCTTTTTTGTGAAAAGAAATGGGAGTATTGATGAAATTTTAAGGAAAATAAGCTGTATTTACCTGATCTAATGATATGGTCCGCCATCTTGGATTTTGGCCAATGACGTCATCAAATTAGCATAAAATTGAAACGGAAATTATTGAATTTAGCAAAAAATGCCTGTCAGAAACCCGTTGCCATGGCAACAAGAAAAATTATAATCTTATGCCATTGACACAGATTTGTTGCCAACAATATTTTAGGAAAAATCACCAAGTTTGGCGGTTCTAGCTTTAGGCGTTCAGACGCTATGTGACATCAAAGTTGGCGCTGGCACTTTTAGCCCCCCCCCCCCTCCCCCGGTCTAGATAGGGTTAAGTGGCAGCAACTTGAAGAGCAGTAATGGTCAAATAATGTGTCTGTTCTAGGACGAGCTTCACCGCCTCTGGCGGGACCACGTCGGCATTCGGCCGAGATACGCTGGGAGGGGCACCAGCAAGCAGGTCGTTGACCTCTGACATTAACAACACGCCACCTTGCGTTGCATTCTTTTAATCAAACAACAATGAATGTAGTTTCAGAGAATTGTGATCGGGCACGGTTTGAAAGGAATGTATGGCACATGGACCAGATGTGAGGAATGCGAGTTACCCGAATCGCGGTTTGGGTGACTTCACATGAACAAGGCCTAAAAAGTGTTGTATGGCAGTCTTGTACCTATAAAGGACCATGTTTTGTCAATTTCATTCCATGCAGTTAGAAATCCAATAGGAATAAGTCATCTATGATAATATTGTTATGATGACAAATTACTTCATAATCATAATACAAAATTTTACCCTCTCATGCCCCTATCACCTTGTGACTCTTCACTTCAAGATTTTGCATCATCTTTATAATTCATAAAAGTTGCTCTTTCTCTTATCTCCACTGTAATAGTCTGGCTGTGAGTCTTGCTATTGCTAACACCAGAGGCTGTTTCATGCTGGGTTAGCTGCTGCCTGTATTTAGCTTGTAACAAGGTGTGACAGATTAATTTGTATCAGAGTGCTCCCAAGTGCCCTCAGTTAGCCCCCAGCTGACAGAAAACCCCAATGAACAGGCTGGGGGTTCCAATGCATTCAAGTCATCACGTTTTGCTAATAATTATACTAATCGTGCAAACTTTGCCATCACATTTTTAAACATTTTGTGCTGAGCACACATGGTCATCTCTACTTACATGTCATGTATATTGAGAAGTGTTTTCCCATTCAGATGACTGAAGGTTCAATATTCCTTCTCTACCTTAAGACCACGTAGACACAAAGCACTTCGACAGAACTTCTCATACAAGGTCGTATCTGCATATATAAGGTTGCCACCCTGTCTGTAGTTATATTTCAGTCCATACCATGGTATGGATGAAATATATTGTGTTCTCTGATGTTTCTTCTTCTTCTTCTTCTTCTCCTCCTGCCACACAGTCAAAGGCATTCAACTCAGCCATCATTCAGCAAAATGACTTGAAATTTGGCATGGAGGTAGAGTGGGCCAATACCCCCAGGCGTTTTTTTCATTTTTTTGATACATGCCTTTGAAAAATTTTTATGAAGGTTTTTTGGGGCATTTTTCGCCAAAAAATGGATTTTTTTATCCTGAGCCCTGGTTTTACAACCAAATGATCTGAAATTCGGTATAAGGGTACCTTGAACATGTGTCTACAGAATAGCAGTCACATATTTGGCATACACCACTTCCAAATGACTCATTTGGGGGACTTTAATGGCTATTTTCAGCAAAAAAAGGGCCAAAAGTGCTATACCCGTTCCATGTTCTATCTAAAGAATGGCACGTTCCATCTGCCGTTGGCCATGGAACACGTGTTCCATTGCGGGTTACCTGGGGTCACATTGCACGTAAGTCGTGCGTAATGACCCACACATTCAATTTTATGTGCCTAAGACCTTCAAAATGTATCAAATCTCATCATTGTTAGTATTTGCATAACTGTAATAAGATTAGTAAAGCTTTCGAGATTCAATGTGCTTGTTCTTGCATCTTTGTTCTCAATTACAAAGCTACTATATAATTCATTTATTTGAGAATCTTTGCCTCACTTACACTGGGGTAAGTTTGGAATAGTCCACTTTTGCGTGGGAGGGAGATGGACTGAAATATGCTGTATTTGCTCCCAAGCAAATGTCGGCCTCTCTAGTTTTGTGTAGTTATTTGTGCATATCGTGGTGCAGCAGTATTTAAACCTGATAGAAGATCATAAAATTTGATTTAATCTGGTACTGTAACTGTATACTGTACGATCTAGAAAACAAAGCTGTATACACCTCCATGGACGATCATGTACTAGTCTGGATGTCAGACCCATGGCACACTGGGCCCAAAGTAAATACATGTATCTCAGGCTCGTTCATGATTGAAACGTGTTCCGGTTTGGCCACGATCCGATTCGAAACGGAATATATTTCTGCGTCCGTGATTTCAAAACGTACATCCACACTGGAAACGGTTTCATACCACAGATTTCTGTGCAGAAATCTGCTTTTTTAAAGATTCCGTACAATACTGTCTCACAAAATGTATCAATATGGTGATAAGTGGTAGATATATACTCTCCTACAAATGCTACAATCACGTTACATGTATTTTGGGCATAACTTGTCAGAAATGCATAGGCTTTTCCTGTATTCCTTGCAACGTTAGCATATACACTTGTGTAGTCTTGTGTAGTACATTGTGTATATCGTCTTGTAATGCAACAGGATTTAAACCAGATATATATACAAGATCACACACTTTGTTTTAATCGAGAACAAAGTTGGTTTACTGTGCCCTGGGTGAATTTGACACTCACTAGAAGAGAAAGTGGTCTGAATGAACTCTTTTAGGCCTTATAGACTTGAACAGTATCTAATCCTTAAGTTTTGTGGCTTTAGCGAGGAGAAAGGAGAAGAAGACTTTGAGAAAGGTTATGCCTGGAACCTTCTATGGGTCGTGCGGAGAGGAAATAGAGAAGCCAGGTCATTGAAAGTGTAGATTTTCACAACCAGATGGTCTGGTGGCCCCCCACAAGAAAACGAACATAGCCAAACAGCATCACGGACCTGAGAAATAACCAGCAAATAAAGTCTACCACCTCAAAAATGGAAGATTGTTCCACAGTAACTAGGTTACATAATTTATTTGAATTCTATCCAGGTTAAATTGCATTGACAGGATAGACGGGGACCGTTAGGTAGGTCACCAAGACTGACCTCTGTGAGCCCTGCCAGGCCGACTCTGGGGACGTCCCTGGAGGACTTGTGCTAATCCGTAACACCACCGGGGCTTTCCTGGGCTAAAACTTTGATTATTTTGGGTAAAAATTGTCGGAAATGCATATTATTGGCTTTTGTTCCACTTCATGACAACCCAATGCCCCGCAATTTGGCATTCAGATACATGTAGCTTTGCAACATGCTTTTTGCTTTAGGCCTAGCAACTTCTAGCAGCTAGCCTACATAGGCCTAGCAGCAGCTTCTGTGCCACTATATCATGGCTCGATCACACCCTAAAATCAAGTTTCAACCCTTGGTTACAAATGTCTCTCCTATCCCACTTTGAAGTTCTTCAAGACTCCCAGACTGGATGTCCTCGGGATTTTGGGGCTGTGTAGAAAAATGATGGTTGGAGCAGCTGCTGCACCATCCACTTCGAATTCCCCAACCTCATCTTTCTTGCTTTTTCTCGTCTGACCATCTCAGCTGATGGCTGTAGGTCAGCACTTTTTGTGGGTCAATACAAGATGATACCGGTCTTGAACACCAGAATCTGATTGTTATCTACAATTGATTTGTCACTATTTAGTCAAGAGGAAAGAAAGAAGAATAAAAAATGTTAGAACTTGGGACATGATTTTAGTAGTTGAATTGCTACATTTACTGTGAGACTGTGTGGCCCTGGACAACTGCCCTTGGAAGAACTTATCACCAAGGTACAATGTAGCTTGGGGTGCTACTGCGTTTGTGTAACAATTTTCTATGCCCCACCTCCACACTAGCCTGGATGCCAGACCCAAAGCACACTGGACACAAAATATCTCAGTGTGCCAGGCTCACTGAGATATTTGTAACCAGTGTGCTATGGGTCTGGAACCCAGGCTACCTCCACACTTATCGGCTAAGGGCTTTTAAAGTCTTCACAGTAAGGGCCCAGAGAGTGCCTCTTGACCACCAAACTGTATTCACTATCACATGTTTTCATAGCTTATCTATCTAGCCCATAGAGAAGACCTCTATAGTCTCAGGAGAACAACCTTTAGCCTGTGTAACCCAACCTTTTTCCCTGTACTTTTCTTGGCCAGTTGTTAGGCAGGGAACTGGATGTATTTCCATTTGTTCTGCCTGAGATCTGTAAGGTGATTTTTGAAGTGAAAAAATGCTCCACAAAGTGATGATGAGATAAGCACATTACAGATTTGAAGATACTAGGCTAGGACATACATGTAACTGACGTTTGGTTTGAGCTATGCAGGAAAGCATAATGACCAGGTCATGTACAAATGTAACCAGCTAGGCTCTCTCAGGCTAAACACTAACCAGCATCAGTAAACCACAAGGGGAATTTGACATTCCATTGACTGGTCACCGAAGGGTCAGGAGTATCAGATTCCCTGTCTTTGGTACCTTCCAAGTGCTTTTCATGATATCTTGTTGAAGGAATTGTTTGCAATTATGAGTGTGTCTCTAGTGTACATACAATTTGTAAAGTAATCTCAAGAAAGCTAATTCTATACTCAAGGTTCTTAAATGATATCTGGTCTCAGATGCATGACAACAGTCATTGCAACCTTACTTGACATTGCCATACTTCTGGTTTAGGCTAACATATGCTACTGCAATGAAGAGTTAGCAATTAAATCAAATCCCCACATGGTCCCTCTGATTTTCAGTTACATAAAAAGAGCCCTTGGAAACACAACAAGAGAGTGCGTAGTCAGATTATGCTCTCAATAGTGAGCAGTTTTGCACAGGATCCACATACATGTATATGCGCACGTACGAGACCCTTATGTTTTCCTTGACTAGCCAGGTCAAGTACATGTAGAGTAGCAAAGTAGATCTAGAGAGGGTAGGGGACGGGGGACATATTTCTTGGGGGAGGGGGTGATGACCTGAAGGTAAATTTTGTGGATAATTATCTTTTTCTCACAACTAGTAGTATCTAGTCTTTGTAAGTTTCTTCACTTGAGACATAAAAGCTACATTGTAATTACAGTTAGCCAGACATTTCCCCACCAGATCATAACAAATACCCAAAGAATAAAGTAGCACCTAAAGACAAGAAAATGAGCTTTTCCTCTGGAAATTGTGAAAAAAAAAAACAAGGGAGAGGAGTGAATAATTGTCTTGTCAAGTAACGTTCACACATGACTGCATGATTGGATGCAAGTTAAAACTGTGTACAATAGAAAAATCTGCTGTTATAACAAGGGCATATACATAAGGGCTTGAAATTAATTTTTGGGAATAGACACTGGTGCACCCAACCTAAAAAAATTGGGTGAACAAAAATATTTTAGGTGCACCATATACATTGTAAGATGAAATAAGCAGAATGTCTGCAAAAACTATAATTATGTTTCATTTCAAGAAAAGTACTGTAACGATGATTGGATTATTTATGTTGTAACTACTATATACATGTATGTACATTAAGAGAAAATATTTGAGTACAAATAATAACTGAATGCACCCACATAAAATTTGGGTGCACATGCAGCTCCAAGGTGCACATGCACCCAGCATCGAGCCCTAGCCTGTACATATAGGTGAGACACTGAAGCAAGACCTACAGTGTTGCACTGATCCATTCTGGTAGACCAGATGACCCAGCCTGGCCTGTTTTTTTCTCTCCCTGGGACCCACACTGATTGAAATAAAACATTCACCTTGCTCTGCAGACCAGGGTTTGAAATACAACACTGAAATCCCCCCTATATTTTGCTCTCCTTGTTCAAAGTTGTTAGGGGGAGTTCTGATGTGGACTTAATGCTGGGTTTATAATTGGGCTACATGTACATGTACAAAGTCATGTAGGTGGTTAGACAAAAACCTTTTATAATGAGAGCATGATGGAAAGTACAATTCTACATGTACATCTTATAACATGACATCTCTGGTAACCAGTCTATGGTGCTTAGGTCAGGCTGTCTTTAGGGCTCTAATATTTTCCCCAGTCCAACTCAACAGACCTGGTACAATTGCTATACCTCCTGTAGGAGTTTTGCATTGATTTTCTCATGGAGGTATTTTTCTACCTCCATGATTATCCTTTTGTCAAAATAGATTTGTAACTTGTGTGGTACACGTAGGTTCCACTTCCAGGTTTGACATCATAAATTAGTAAGGATGATTTGAACTGGATTCTCAGACCCAAATATGGGATCAAACAAGATGTAACTTCATCCCTGAAAAAACATCTGCCTTGCCTCCTCTATTGACCTCCTGGTTAGCCCTCACTGGGACAGGGGGAGCCAGAGGTCAGACCTCCAGGTCACAATTGTGTACATCACAGTTTGGATGTTACAGAAGCTTTGCTCAGCTATCATTAATAAGTTAGCCAGCCACCTTGTGCAAAGTTTTCACTCTTCACATACATGTATTTTTGTTATGTGCAGTTCCAGAAAGCTTTGATGAGCAATGAGTATTCAATGTTATGAACAGGATCAGAGGAAGGTGTGATACTGGCACGCAGAACTAATCGTTTTTCCTCAGTTGGATGGTCCAAGAGATGACCTAAATACATGAGGGCCTGCATGCCCTTTATTGTAAGGCATAATCAGGCCTTTTTAGTCTCAATAATCCGTAGGCAGCCTCCCCAAAAATGTAATTCACAATAATACACTAGCTGCAAAGTGTAAAGTCATAATCAGCTCTGAAACTTTGACATAATTCGTAGTCGGCGGAGAAAATTTGCACAATTCGTAATCACTACACACCCATGCAGGCCCTCACACATGTACTTGCAAGTCTATCCTGCCTTGGCCCTCCACAGCCTGGCCTCTCTTGGCCCCTACTGGCTTTGGCATGATCTCCTATGAAAAGGTGTCTTTTCCTTTAGAGTATACATGTAACCTACTGGTGTCAGAGAAAAGCACAATTTGAGGGTGTGCATGTCATGGTCATGGTCATGGGCACAACATACAGAGAACATGTCTGACCAAATCCAAAATCATTGGACAGATTTTTTACTATTTTAACCCAAAATATAAAAGTATTTTAACCCAAAGTATAAAACCATTTGCAAGACTTGAATAAAAAACTTTGAAAGCAAAATCTTAGCATAATATTTATGCAAAGCTATCCCCATGCCAAATTGTAAGGTATTGGGCTGTCATAAAGTGGAACAAAAGCAAAAATATAGGCATTTCCGACATTTCTACCTAAAACAACTGCTGATACTAGTGATAGTAGCATTTAGGGGAGTGAATCTTCAACTTATCACCATAATGATACATCTTGTGGGACAATTTCACAGTATGAAATCTTTTTAAAAAGTTAGATTTCTGCACAGAAAGAATTCTGCAGATTTCTGCAGAAATCTTCGTCCCCGTGTGTCAATGGAATTTCCCTTATGGTTCATTCAACTGAATACTGCTGGTTACTAGCCCGAGTATCAGCCTTTGTAGCTTTCGTCCGCTACATTTTTGTATACATATATAAGTGCTGAGGTTGGGCACCAAGTATATTTCTACTAATTCTAGAGCAGTACTAAACAACTAGGGATATCTGCATGTTTGATGATGACTGTTCTGTGTTATGTGGTTTATATCCAAACTACATTTTGAACTATTGACTATCAAGTTTCAGATGGGTCTGCCTAAATACCTAATCATGAGTCAACTGCTATAAAACACTTCTTCTCTTTCTGTATGACCTATAAATGTAATTATGCCAACTTGGGGGTTGCTTGACTGGGTGTCAAAGTTGGGTTTGGTAGGATAGCCTGACTCCTGCTGCTGGGAGAAGCTCCAATGAGAGTTAGTGTTACACAGGGACAGGACACCTGTCATGAAGGTACTTAGCAGGCAGATACATACCAAGCATGTACATGTGTGCCAGATTTGGTAGGAGCCCTGGTGTGACTAATGAAGATTTTCTAGGAGTGTGGGCCAGCCTTAAGGATTTGTTTGTTTGTTTTAACAATCATGTGGGTGGGACCATAACTAATCAATGCTCAGGCCAGTAGCAATCTAAGATTTGTAAGCACAATACACAAGCATCAGCACAGCCCTTTCAAGCACACTTACTGACTTAGGTACACTCTGGATGCACAATGTATCTAAACATACTACAGAATATTCACCCCTATCAGTCAATCAACTGCGCATTTACTAAGTATAGCTGGAATATCTGAAGGACGTGCAGCAGGATTACTTTTGATTCGGATCAGAGAAAATCAGTTTTGTAGCAATGTATTCTAGCGGAAAACAGTAACTATCCATGCCACCACAGAGTACAATGTCTCTCCCATCGCCTCTTCTCTTGCATCCCTACATTTGGTTGGGAGCAGCCGGACCTCTCGCAACCCGTGTTATCATACCTCCTGAATCGCCTGGCAATAAATCCACCTGCCTGATAGCTGCTCAAGCTGCGCTACCACGCCTACAACCGCCTGCCTCTAGTAATACAAATAATGTCAACTACAAAACATTCCCTTAGAGAAAAACACAGGCCTTAGGATTATTTTTGTAGCGTGTATGTCAGGCGAGCGACAACAGTCGGGATTCGAACTCCCAACCTCTTAATCCAGAGGCAGGGTCGCTAACCACTGGATTAAGAATGCAACAGGTACAACAAACACTACAGGTACTACACACTACCTTGTTTAGGCGCTCCCAGCGGACGCTGGTCTTCTCCTTCCTCTCCACCAGGAAGCCGACGATCTCGGAGCCGCCGTCGTTCTCGGGCAGGGACCAGAGCAGCTTCAGGCTCTCCCTGGTGATCTCGCGGACCTGCACATGGACAGGCGGCCCGGGGGTGTCTGTGGAGAAGTAAAATCAGTTAAGTTGTGTAAGTTGTTCTACTCTTGTGTCTGCTTTGAAGGAGGTGCCAGGGACGCCTTAAAAGCAGCAGGTCAAAGACCTGAGTGTGATCTAATGGTAAAATAGATAAATAAAATGAAACATTCAATTTCAAGTGAAAAGTTAAGTATACTTTTATTTATTAGTTGGTCCTGATTAGAGTATAAAAACCTTGCTAATGCTTCAATTTCAAGATTCTACTAGCTACTGCCAGCCCCTTAAACTTGACATGCACTTTAATTTCCTCCTCACCTCATAAACCTCATAAAGATCATTTGTAATTGTATAGGAAAAAGAAGTCTATAGCTCGACGTACCAAATGGATGGCGGGCGAGCACATTGCCGGTTGTAGCCAGATCGCCCACTCCGAACATGTTCTGCGCGCTGACGCGGAACTGGTACTCGTTAAACGGAATCAGCTTCGGAATCTTGAAGGTGGTCTTCCTCACAGCTCCAGAAACCTGGAGAATTAAAGAAAGCAAACAAGATGAGAGAAGAAACGAATCAAGATAAATTACGGAGATTTCCAGATGTTTCGAGTGACATCCATCACTCTTCTTCAGCAACACTAATGAACTAACAGAACTTGTGAATTATATATGTGAGCAACAGGAAAAACCGATTGAACATGCCAAAGACACGAGTCATAGATATGTTAAGGAGATAGGGTAGTTCCTATGGTAAGACAACACCATAGCAACTTGTACTGCTACAAGATGAAAAAGATGTACATGTAAGATTGAAATTTTAGCCAAACACATTACAAAAGTTCAATCAGATTGAGTAAAGAAAGCACACATATCTACATGTACAAAGGTTAATCAGACTGAGTAAAGAAACAGAGAACATCAGTGTACCTTCTTCCAGTTCTTGGTCTTGAGGTCCATCTTCTCGATGACGTAATTGGTGACGCCCGCTCCTCCGCCGTCCTCCGGTGGTTGCCAGGAGACGGTGCAAGTCTCGGGGGTCGTCTCCTGTACCTGCAGACCCATGGGGGGGGCCAGGCTTGCCCATCACCAGCACCTGGATAGGTGAGTGAAGAAAGGAATAAATGAATGAATAAATGAAGGTTTATCTAGGGTGACAAAGTCGATATGTACAATAACAGTGATATAAATATAGTGTTTTCACATAGCCCGTATAGGTTTCTAAGATAGCTGAACATGATAGAGGGGGATGTTTTTTGTATTAATCAAGTACCATCATAGATCAATTCTTGTAACTACACAAAGAGTTTCTTAAGATTAATTCAAGTCTACATAAAAATTTCAAAGTGCACTTATCAATGTTTTATAATGAAACACTGGTCACTTCAATTTTGGAATGTCACTTTTCCGAATTTGCAGACGGCCATGTTGAAATCCCTGATTTTCAACTTTGCCATTTCTGCAGCTACAGTAAATTTTTACATACCATTTGAAAGATCATGTTATCCTCAGTACCAGGTTATTTTTTTATGGTCAAAACATACATATATGTCAAGATATTTCACTTTAAAAATTGCAATCCCGTCGGTGTACAAGCCACCCCGGTCAGTAGTAAACTCTACCCCGTCGGGGTGAAAAGCCACCCCGCACCCAGACCGCATCCAATTATCCTCATGAACACTCCATGAAAACCACTGAATTAATGAGAATTCACATCTTCACACCTGTGTAATTAGCAAGTTTGTGTGATAATTCATGAGAAGTCTGGGCTCAAATTTTACCCCGACGGGGTTAAACAGCCCTGTCGGTGTGTTAAACAGCCCCGTCGGTGTGTCCAAGGACATTATACACACATCCTTGGTGTGTCAGAATGAACAGGCTGGGCTAATGGCCTAAGCCTTCAGACCAGACTGAAAGTAATTTCCCAATGAAGTTTAAAAGATTAACATTAAACTTGCTTCTAGGTTGATGGCGGTTTATACACAGTTTATTAATATCACTTTATTATTGTAGTTCTGTGTGTATTCCTGCAGTTTTTCTAGACTGTATTTTCCAGGATTATGAAAGAACATTGTCTTCAAACTAAGATACAAATGAGTCATGGAGATCTGACATGGCAGGAATGAATATGATTGACCAGTCAACCTGCTCCACATGAGTGCCACATATATGTACATGACGTGTACAATCCTGTAGGTCCTTAGCCTCTACCAGGCTCCGCGGATCGCTGGAAAAATAGTAGAAATTGGCCGAAATAAAGGAATAGTATACCAGAGAAGATCCAGCCGGCCATAGAAGCTCCAATTTGCGA
>NW_017804008.1:18286-20160 GCF_001625305.1 Branchiostoma belcheri | reverse complement strand
TCGCAAATTGGAGCTTCTATGGCCGGCTGGATCTTCTCTGGTATACTATTCCTTTATTTCGGCCAATTTCTACTATTTTTCCAGCGATCCGCGGAGCCTGGTAGAGGCTAGTAGGTCCTAACAAGGAGGTTAAAAATCTAGTCTTTGTCCAACAATACCAAGGACATTATGTCCTTGAACAATACCTAGCTCACTGTAGGATGAATTCTAGCAAGAAGGTTATAACCTCTAACCTGGCTAAGACTAAGAATAGAGTTTGGGAATGTCGGACGTTTCGGCCCATGGACACTTCGGCCTGGACGTTTCGGCCACATGTGCTGGACGTTTCGGCCACATGTGCTGGACGTTTCGGCCACGTGCCGAATGTCCCAATTCTGGACACTTCGGCCTCAAGCAAGCAAGGCGAAAGCTAGCCTGTATTACACAAGCTCTCGGCCGGAGGTTAATGCATCAACTTCGGGGCGGCCGGCAGCCAGGAGCGCAATTTAATGAGACAGGCTAGGCGAAAGCAAACATGGCAAAACCAATGTATTTTCTTGACAAATGCAATCATATCTCATTCTTATTTTCTTTTTCAGAATCAGTTTCCTACGGTACCATCGGCGATAGAATAAAATCCGTTTCATTATACACAAGTTCGTGTTTCTTGTCATTAGTTTTCCAAATGATTCTTACATTTCTATTGGAAATCATATGAGCGTGTAAGGTACGCAGAGCGGACAAAAGGGCGCGGTCCCTTTTGACTTGAAATCTGATTGTCAGAGAGACGATGAGTATACGGACATACTTTATTTTCGTACAAGATAGCAACTTAGTATTTCAAATATAACTGAGGTGGGTTTTATTGCAGTATGTTCGAGAAGAGTATGAAACGTATCACAAAAAGGAGATGTCCAATACACTTTATTATACCACAGATTTTCCGAATAATCGGTATGTGTTCATACATCATATCATATAGTACACCGTACATTCATTTGATAAGTATTGTCAATAAATAACGTGGCCGAAGTGTCCTAAAATGTCCATGGCCGAAGCGTCCATGGGCCGAAATGTCCTGCTTCCGAGTTTGGATATGGCTAAAAATTTAATAAACTTTGATAACAACTTTTCAAACTCCATGGATAAACTCATCTATCATTCGCAGAATACCCCAGGGCTCAAAATATTTTTCACTGCATACCTGCACTGGTGCAGTAAACATTACCTGCACCAGACAAAGAAGACACATTTTGCTTGCACTTACTTTGAAAAGTATGCATCATAATAAGATCTGTTAATAAACCATTGCTATTATTTTTTTATACTTCATAGGTGCTAACAGTCAATGCAGCAAACAAAAATACACATACTACTACATGTATCTATAAACCCATGGCCAAGTGCAATGTTAGGTGCCAGATAGCAGAAAATCTGACTGGGTGAAAGGCCAAATAGTCAATGTGTTGGTAATGTCTTTAACAATTACAATGTTCTTTAGTTTTCACATGGGCTATCTTTTCTGCCTTTTCCTGGGTGACCCAGTACAAGCTGCCGAGATACTACCAGTAATTTGGCATGTAACCCAATACTCCCTTAGGGACTGTACGATATTTACCGGGGAGGGGGGGCCGGTCGTCCGGGGGTAGCGTAAAAAAATTTTTCCTAGGCCCTCCCCCCAGGTCAAAAATTTTTTTCCTAGGCCCTCCCCCCGGCTCAAAAAATTTTTCCTAGGCCCTCCCCCCGGCGTGAATCATAGAGTGAAATTTCGTATGGGGATGACGAGATTTTGATTGAAAATTTCCCCGCATGAAGCGCCGAAGGCGCGAGCCATCGCGCCGCAGGCGCCACTACTAGAGCCCGAGTAGGCCCGGCTTTTTTTGGAGGGGGGGGGC
>NW_017804008.1:0-18265 GCF_001625305.1 Branchiostoma belcheri | reverse complement strand
GGGGGCGGGGGATTTCCCCCCGGAAAAATTTTGAATTTCAACCCATGTTTTGCATGTTGAGGGGCAAATTTGGCAGCACAAATTTCGCTGGTACGTCGAACTATAAATTTAAAGTCAGTAACGTTAAGGTCAGTCAGTGTAATCGAAATAATCCTCTATCTAGCCTACCTTTCGTCCACGTCTTCCGCGTCAATTTTATTACAAACAGGGAAACAATGTTGCCAAGTTACGTGTTGTTTTCAATTAACTTTGGAGGGGCATAGATATAAATGTTAAAATAGTCCTTGGTTTAATAAAAGTACCAAAATTAATCCGTCGACATCCGACATCCACGCCGAGAAGTTCGAGCGAGCTGCGGGACCAGCGGGGCCTTTGCCGACGCACGCACACCACTGGGAAGGGTGCGTTGAACGGCGAAAATTATTTTTCAAAATCTTCAGACAAGCCTTCCCTACATTTTTGATCGGTATCGTTTCGATTGCCGCGATTGACGCGATTTTAATCCATGTAATTTGGCTGTGTAGTCCAGTTTCGCCGATTCTGGCGAAAATGCAAGATTTTGAAGGGGAATGTGGGAGATTTGGGCGAATACATTATAATAATAGGGATGGATATATTGGAAGGTAAAATTCTGCCGATTCCAATGACCTTCAAATCGCTACGATATGTATGGACAGACGTTTAATCATGTTTTGAACGTGTATAAAAACGTTGTAGAGTTAAAGGGATCTTGGAAAAAAATTTACCTAGGCCCTCCCCCAAATTTAAATATTTTTTCCTAGGCCCTCCCCCCGGCTCAAAATTTTTTTCCTAGACCCTCCCCCATCAGACGACCGGCCCTCCCCCCCGGTAAATATCGTACAGTCCCTTATAGGATAATTTGTATCAAGTTGATACTCTGATGTCCCGATTAAACGTACCGGTACGTTTATTTTTTTCGGCCCGAACGTCCACCCGGTACACTCTTATTAGGGACGGTACGTTTATTAATTTTTGGGGAAAAATTGTCCATACGTACCGCACCATCAGCAAGTGGCCGGCGGCCGCAAAATTCGGCAACACGTCACAGATAAATATTTGGTCCATGATAGCGGCATTTCCCATGAAAATAATGTATATTATTTATCTTTTTTCGCCTGCTGTCCATTTTTAAGTCCCAAAACGTCTGAAAAAGCAAAAATTTGCCCACAAAACCGAAGGGGAAGGCGAGTAGCTAATCGACGTATTTAGCACATGGCGGCCGCAAGTCCTTGTCAAAATCGGCAACGCGGCTGAAAAATGCCTGGTCCATTTTAGCGATATTTACCATGAAAAAAACCTATGTGGTTTATTTTCCCTCTGGTGTTAGTTTTTAGGTCCCGAAACCCCTAAAAAAGTAGAAATTTTGCCCACAAGACGGACGGCCGACGTGGGGAGGGCGCCTAGCGCCTGAGCAGCATGACCCGTAAAAAGTCAAAGGTCATAGGGCACCCATATTTCGCAATCACCGTAAAAGCGCCGATTTAGCTAATTTTAGGGCGTTTAAAATTGATACAATCACATTATCGATTTTTAAAAAAACAATGAGATGGAAACCAATCAAAATTTTATGCTGAATAATATTTTTTTTCTTCAAAAGTTTTTTTCTTCAGAAGTTTTTCTTCTTCAGAATCCAGACTTTGACCAGACTAGACAATGTACCATACCGAATAATTATTATGTTGAAATGGATTTTGTTGTACATATACTCATTAAACCCCTATATTTGTACTTAATTGGGCTTGATTTTCTATCTCTTAAGTTAGTCAGATTTTCAACTCAAGTTGCAGGAGAAGGCTTAGCAAAGTGCATTTCAGAAGTGTAAAATGCAATAGCTTCTCCTACGGATTTTGTATTTCCCCAAAACAAGTACAATATATATATACTCATTAATCAAAGTGATATATACTCACTAATTAAATGTAACAGTGAAAGATTTGCCCATATATTGGTATTGAAATAAAGAGCACATTTTAGTATCATGGACACACAGTTCACCTGTCAATTTGGTCATTTTCCGGGGGGTACGTTTATTCCGGAGGGTATGTTTATTGGACTTTGAAGATTTGTCCGGGGGGTATGTTTATTCCGGGGGGGTATGTTTATTAGGGACATGAGAGTAATTGGACAGTGACATTTGCATGTCAAGAACAATAGCTGACCTAGTTTTATCCCGCATAACAATTGTACCTGGAGCTGAATAATTACCGAATGGGTACTGTTGGACAGAAATAGAGGATTGTATAATTCCTTGCTTTGAAAGCAGGCTCAAGTTGTGAATATTAGGCTTCTTGCTTATCTACTTTAACGTCTTTAGGCTCATATTTATACTTAGTCTAGTATTTTGTTGCCAAAACTGGAAATAATCTGGAACAACTTTTCCAATATTTCATATTTCAACTTCACAGTCAAAAACATGGCCCACCAAGAATTGCCCCAACATGGACGGACAAAGAGTCTGAATATGAACAAATTCCAGGTTTTTCCATTTGTTTGGCATTTTGATTAATGTCATGTGAATAGTGCGAATAGGTAAACTTTAACCATGTTGGCTAGATACTAACTAAAGGAATATTCTAGCCACTTTTTAAAGATTTTGATGACTGAATTATTAGCATGAGCATTTTGGAAACCAGTACTAGTTGTGTATAAATTTCATGCATTGGATACTTCTTAATAACGCATCCTGGTATGTACAAGTAGCTGCATTTACCAGGCACATCAGAGAGGTCTATCTACCCAACACAACTGTTGAGCATGTAGTGGGCAAATATATTGACTTAAATAAGCTAACATTTTCCCCCCACTTTTTGAACCCTCTGTCCCTACTGTCTCAAAAGTCTATGGGATTCTGATTGCTTTGCCACTGAAATTCCTGCTTCTTCCCTCAAAATTTGCTAAAATCAAAATCAACCCACTCAAAGTTGTAGTTTTCTGGGTGAGTCGACAGGTTGAAACTGACCGGGCACAATATTATATATCTAATACTAGAGTTCCCCGATCTCATACCTTCGCCAAATGATGTTAAACTTTATGACTGACAAATTATAGATTAGATTATTCCCCCCTGATTTAAGAAATAGGAACCTAATTTTCATGAATTATATCATTTTATCATAATCTCAACCAAAAGACAGTCTTATATTAACAAACAATGCATTCTAGCATTTCCTAATAAATTATGCAAATGAGGTCCTGATTTGAATAAATTATGTTTAATGATGTTCACGTCAACTAAACTTTCAAATACCACAAGAATGAAATTCCAGGCAGTTATCATTACATAATTATAAAATTTTCTCATTAATTATGCAAATTAAGTCATTATTAACATAATCAATATCTTCCTGTGTTTCTCTCATTGTCAATTACCAATGTCACAAGCTTCAATTGTCCTATCATGGAATGCAGCTGATTTATAGAATTTCCCCATAAATTATGCAAATTACATCCATATTTGCATAATTATCACATAATTATATTAAACATCGCGTAAGCTACCTACATACCAAAAATCATGACGATCCGTCAATCGGTTCTTGAGTTATCCACTTTTGAATATTTTCAAGAATATATCCCTGCAGTTCTAGAGCAAGCCGCTAGGGGGCCCAAACTCACGTCACTTCTTCCCCAGCACAAGAGCTACCTACCATCCAAATTTCATCACCATAGCATGTCTAGATCATGAGATATCAAAACCGGAAGTTCAGCTGCAGTACCATAACAAGCCGCTAGGGGGCCCAAAATCTAATCATTCTGAGGTCTCATCAAGACCTACCCACCTACCAAGTATCAAGACAATCCATCAAGGCCTTCTCAAGTTATCGTGTTTACAGACAGACAGACAGACAGACAGACACACACACACACACACACATACACGAACGCCCCTGAAAACATAACCTTCTTGGCGAAGGTAATTATAGTAATAACAGCTGGATATCTGACTTGCAATAAACCTTCTTATAATAATTGTTTATTGATTGATTGATTGATCGATCTTCTTGGTCAGGATACTGTCCTTTCTTTCTTATCTCTAACCCAAGGAAAATTGGACCCTCTCTGGCCGATGGATACTGCCTGGCCAATTTTTCATATTTCTTTTTGCCACCTTAGGATCTGCTTGGAGCTAGTTCTTCATTTCCAGTCACCACAGTTCTCTGAACAAAAACAAAGGTCTCAAGCCAACCCAAGCCAGTGCACATTATGTAAATTGGGGGTAATTGGCACCTCAACGTGAAGTTGGAACTGCACACCTGAGGCAAACTCTTTGAAAGGACAGTAATGGTGTCCTCCCTCCTAAATTTCAATTTATACCCTCTTGCATAGAAAATATTTAGTCTAGTACATTTGTATAATCATTGCTGTGGTTGTAATGTAGAAAATACTCCAGGGTCTGTAGAAAAGAAAGTTATCGGAGAAGGGCAAAATCACTTTTTTTTTCAAACATCACGCCCACCAACCTATAATCTCCAAGCAGATCCTACTGTGACAAGGCTGTAAACATTCAAGCCCAACGGGGTGACCATTATTGGGTGGCCGATGGTCTCTTCTTTGGTCAATTATAGTTACAGCCTTGTCACAGTGTAGGATCTGCTTGGAGATCCTACATGTACCTACAGCAAATGGAACCAAGGACCTTGATGGAACAGACCATGCTACAAAATGCCCCCACCCACCCAAAGTGTTGTTTCTCCCCATTTACAGAAGTATATTTTGACCGTAGTAGTTACAGTAAACAAAAACACATCATTCATTAAAGTATTTCTCCAACATGCAGGCCATGAAATATGATTGTAGGATGTACTCAGTAGACTATTTTGTAGGGCACCAATGGCCGCTTGTGTGTCTACCTACAAAGTGGCTGCAAGGAGCTTTCATTAAAGTTGATGAAAGCTCCTTTTGCTGTAAAAAGTCTCAATAAGTAAACAATCCAGCCAATTAACTTGTCTACCAAGGCAGAACAATGGGACAAAATACACATAATGTCAAGTTTCTCAGCAAGTTACTAGTATTGTCACACCAAGCTTTTTAAAGCTCCTTGGTTAGACCATTCATGACATCCTCACAAAAATACTCTGCACCTGGTAGTACCAAGGTTCAAAATTAATGTATGTTCCAACTTCCTAGTTTTCAACATATTTCTTATCATGATGCCCCTAAATATCTGAGAAGAATAGTGAGTCCTGATTTGCTTGCAGTGTGTATTTTGAATGACAGACATTATAACAAAGGGCCTCCTTCCACTCAGAGAAAGGAGGAAAAACAGACTCAGAACCTCCCTTTTTTGTGACAATTATCAGAGATTGCTCCCTTTCTTGACCAGCTAAGACATTTTGCTCATTAAATGACACCATTAGATCTATGACCATATGAAAATTTGTGGGCAATATTCACAAGAACGACTGACTGTTTTCAGCTGCTAAGCCATTAATTTTGATCCCTGAATATTGTGGCCAGTGTAATAGCAATTGAGGAACTTGATCAGTTCATTTGCAAGACCTGTGTGTTCTACATCTCAATTGTTACAAATAGAAGGAAATAAATTTAAGTATTATTTTATATGGCCTCCTTCAGTCAATATTGATCATGGTAATGATCATCTATTAGACATCAACTTTGGAGTAGTGAGTATGTGTTTGTAAGCTGTCTGGAATTTTTCTTTTTTGTGACCCTTATACTTGGCTGAAAGGGGCAAATAGAAGAGTGTGGATTGTGCTCTCCATGCTTATTCTTTGTCCTGATAATGTCGATTTTGCACATCAATTGGATTGGATGACTGTCTGAGCTCACCCCGACAGGGTCGGACCTCACCCTGATCGGGGTAAACCTGGCCCCGCCGGTGTGTATAGATTGATCAATTCACACCTTCCAAGGGCTTTCTTTTGGGATTTTGCACCTCTTTGACCAGACCTTAATGATTATGACAGTGTCACCCCGACGGGGTGAGTACTTTACACCGACGGGGTAAGTACTTTACACCGACGGTCCTGTCATTTGGTCCTGACGGGGTAGCTGCTAGCCCTGTTGGGGTGCTCAAAAACCCGCCGGCCTGCTTGCATTTTCTATAAATGATATCTAAAGTTATGAATACTGCAGAACAATAATTTTCATATCACTATACTCCTTACACCAAGACCTGCGCACTGATGTGAAACTTGAATGCAAAATGTTGATTTTTACTTGACATTCCAAATGGCCAGTGACTTTCCTAAATTGAGATGACCAGTGTTATGACATGTCAAAAAACTAGACTATAAAGGTTACCTTGACTGTGAATGGTAACTTTGACATCAATTTTTGGTTATGTATACCAAGCTTTCAGTAACACTAACACAAAGACTTGAAATCTTCACTAAAAGTAGAATGAAAAGTGAACTCACCTTGACAGTGACAGTGACAGAGCCGCTGTTGTTCTCAGCTGTGATGGTGTACTCCCCGGCGTCAGCACGGGACGAGTCGCCCACACACAGGGCAAACGCCTTGCCCTTCTGGTCAATCGACACACGGCCTGGGGAGGAAGATAATGATTACTACTGTGATCATTTATATACAAACAGGAGGATCAACTGTTTAACATGGGGAGAATGGTTACTAATAGAGAACTGAGACTATATAATAGAGAACTAAGACCTTTTGTTAATGTTTTTATTCACTTTTATTTATTCAAATGAAAACCTTTCGCCTGACTTTTCCACACAAAACAACAGTATTTGTCTTTCACCTGGCTTACACAAAACAACAGTACTTGTCTTTAACCTGACTTTTCTACACAAAACAACAGTACTTGTCTTTCACCTGACTTACACAAAACAACAGTACTTCTCTTTCACCTGGCTTTTTTTACAAAAAACAACAGTACTTCACTTTCACCTGGCTTTTCTACACAACACAACAGTACTTCTCTTTCACCNAAATCTTACAACTAAAAGTAGAATGAAAAGTGAACTCACCTTGACAGTGACAGTGACAGAGCCGCTGTTGTTCTCAGCTGTGATGGTGTACTCCCCGGCGTCAGCACGGGACGAGTCGCCCACACACAGGGCAAACGCCTTGCCCTTCTGGTCAATCGACACACGGCCTGGGGAGGAAGATAATGATTACTACTGTGATCATTTATATACAAACAGGAGGATCAACTGTTTAACATGGGGAGAATGGTTACTAATAGAGAACTGAGACTATATAATAGAGAACTAAGACCTTTTGTTAATGTTTTTATTCACTTTTATTTATTCAAATGAAAACCTTTCGCCTGACTTTTCCACACAAAACAACAGTATTTGTCTTTCACCTGGCTTACACAAAACAACAGTACTTGTCTTTAACCTGACTTTTCTACACAAAACAACAGTACTTGTCTTTCACCTGACTTACACAAAACAACAGTACTTCTCTTTCACCTGGCTTTTTTTACAAAAAACAACAGTACTTCACTTTCACCTGGCTTTTCTACACAACACAACAGTACTTCTCTTTCACCTGGCTTTTCTACTCAAAACAACAGTACTTGTAACCCAAGACAAACTTGTCGGTTTGAGAATCGATGTTTCCACTGATAGAAAACTTTACAGAATTATGACCCTGTTGTCCGGTCGCCATGGGAAGGGATTGGGCCAACCCGTGGCAGTCGCACTGGCCAGGTGGCTGCCCTGGGAAGGTCCCTGTATGCTTGCATCAATAGGAAAAAAATTTCAGAACTGAGAAAAGCGGTCCTCAAGAGCACAATAGACAGGTACAGCTAACACTAGATTGGCCAAGGTATTTCTGTGCTATGAAGTCTAATCACCATTTTGATTTATGATTACTTACACCTGTTTCCTGCGCTCTTCTGGGCTAAAGGTGTTATTTTGGCACATTAAAGCCACTCTATGTAGTTTTTTGACAATACAAAAAGTATATTTTTCATTCTTTTCTTTACATAGTACATTGACTTAACCCTTTAGTATTCCAAAATCATACTCCTCAACAAAAAATACAACATCCTTGCTCCTTAGAAGCTTAGAAAACTGTGAATGATCTTCTATACAACCTCTGGCCAAACCGCACATATGGTACATTGTATTGTCCACTGCTAGTGGTTTGGCCTACATCCCAGTGGGGTGTCAGTTGATAGCTTACCAGTTTCCAACAACCAGTGCCTGGCATCGCCCTGCTTACTTTTACAGGGGCAGGACTATTACTTCATCAAGTGGCAGGGCTGGCCTCCATCCTACAACACCTGGGAGCCCAAAGAACACCTGCAGTGCTCCAAACTCATGAAGGAGTATCACCAAAACTTGAAAAGGAAGAAACTCTCCAGAAAAAACAAGAGGCGCAAAGACCAGCATCAGTTCAGCGTCTTCATGCCGCTGGTCGCAAAGCCCCTCTTCCCTCCCCTGACCGAGGACACTCTTGCCAAATTCAAACAGAAACAGAGTCTCCTACTCTGGCAGGAAGAACTCAACAGGAAGTGCACAGATCCAGGTAGGATTGTTGTCGAAAACCATGTAGACCTCGAAGGCCCGCCGCCAAACTGAGGAGGAGCAGCCGGAGGAGTTCTTCATCCCATACGTCTGGTCCCTCGTGTTCCCTTCACTTCACAACACTACACCCTACATACTAACATATAGGCTGGGCCGGGAGGACAGTTTGTAGGTTTTGTGTTTATTCATGCCCAACAAAATACTCCAAGTTGATAATTATATTCCACCAGACCTCATGTGAAAGATATGAGTGTTTTTCTAAGGAGGCTATATCTTGTCACATGTGCCCCTGTCAATCAAGCCTGGCAAGCCGGGTCAATTAGCCACCCTAGGGGTTGTTGTCCTGAGCAAACCGGTGGCACCGGGTACCCAAGAAGGACTGTTTGAACGGACAAAATATACGTAAGAAATGTGAAATAATGACACAAATGTGTTGAAAAGTGATAGTAACTGTTAATAACACTGAAATTTAGTATAATTAGAATATTCCAAATTTTTGCGCAAAAAACTACATAGAGTGCCTTTAACTTACATGTAATTTTGAGGGTTTTCAACATAATTATGCCAAAGGCATGTACATACATACCAGTATGTGTAGCAGCGAACTGGGAAGATGCCTTTTTCTTCTTAGAAATGGGAAAGTTTTGTCTCCTGGAATGTGGTGAAATTTATCAAAAAAGTTTTGGGTGTAGAGACATTTGAGTGTGCGGGTCCTGTCAGATTGATCTGTCCGGCCAGGTGTCAAAAGGTCATGTTGGTCAGTTTAATGTCATTTTAGGGATCTCGACATAAAAGCATGGAACGTGCCAGGAACGACAGGTCTACTATCATGAAAAAACTATGTACAAGACTGGTCATATGTACATGCATGATAGTGAAAATGCATGAAAATACATGATGTGAGTCTTGTGAATTTTTGAGCTTTGGGAATCATCATTTCAACTGAACATGGTACAAAAATCTTATTATGTCGTGATCGATGATCTATTCTTATGATGTTAGCAAACTTTAATTTTTGCAAAGTTCTTTCTGTTTTAGTACAATAGATTGCTCTAATAGTTTAGGTTTGACTTCAACAAGCAATCTAATAATCTGTGTAGTACAGAATACTTTTCCGGTTCAACCCCAAGCCAAACTACTTCAGCTCCCAAGCCTGGGTGCCATCCTCCGCAGTTTCTGCAGGCTTCTACCAGAAGCCAGCGTCACTATAGAGCTAGAGAGNTACCGTGATCAAGGTGTACAGTCGACACCGAAAATTTGGAGGTACGTAATCTACCTTACAAAAATACAGTCACTGATTGAAGAATTTCTACTAACTGTTGAGATTCATCAAATTCAATCACATAGGAATTTTCTAAGTACGCACAGCAGTATCAACATTTTCAAGCGCTTTGAAAGACAACTGACCGGATGCCGGCTGTAAGCCCCAAGCGAATGTATTCACGGTTTAGTGGATTTCTATCTATGGTGTACAGTGCAGTACATACAGCAACACCACGGATGATACAAACTGTAGTACAGAAACTTTAATCGTAAACCCTCTGTAGTAATCACGTACAGTAAATCATTTGAGTAATGACAGATGGGCTCAAACCCAAGAAATTCCCACCCATATACATTGACCCAAAATGAACCAGTGGCGGCCATCTTCGTCCTTAGTCGAAAACATCACGTGGCGGTCGAAACCCAAGACAAACTGGTCGGTTTGAGAATAGATGTTTCCACTGATTGAAGGCTTTACAGAATTATGACCATGGGAAGGGATCGGGCCAAGGCAGACCCAACTCGTGGCAGTCGCGTTGGCCAGGTGGCCTCACCGGGAAGGTCGCTTAATGCTTGCATCAATGGGGAAAATTTTCGGATCCAAGAAAAAGCGGTTGCGAATGGCCAGGTGGTTTAGTTGAAGAGGTGGTTGCCTTGCCAGGTTTGACTGTACTCAGGTTTTATATGATGGATGACTCCAAACCCAAAAAATCCCCCATAAGTTAAACAATCTGATCAACTACGGTTCACTACATCATCCAGTAATAAATTGCATCATATGCCACTGCTTTGCTATTGACAAGTTGTTTATAAGCACTACTACAAATGTATTTTGAACAAATATGATGCTTCCAAGGACTAGTAGTAATTGTTTTTTGAGAAGAAAGCAGGCTATACTATATCTTAATGAAGAAAACTCAATTCAAAGTGTTTCCAAATCTCCCTGCATGTTTTTCCTGGTGCATATAGACATGTCCAGAGCAAGTACACCCTTGTCCTCAAGAGCACAATTGACAGGTACAACTAACAGATTGGTCAAGACATTTCTGTGATATGAAGTTTGTCCATTTTGATTTATGATAAGTTACAGTACTTACACATGTCTCATGTGCAATTGTGGGCTAAAGTTGTTATTTCGGGGCATTAACTTACATGTAATTTTGAGGGTTTTCGATGGCATACATGTAATGGTACATGTATGTGTAGCAGCGAACTGGGAAGATACCTTTTTGTTTCTGCAGATTTTTGTTACAAATGGTAAACTATTGTCTCCTGGAATGTGGTGAAATTTGTCTCAAAAGTTTTATTTAAAAGCAAAAGTTTTATTCAAAAGTTTTGGGTGTGGAGACATTTGAGGGTGTGGGTACAAGCGGATTGATCTGTATGGCCTAGGTGTCAAAAGGTCATGTGGGTCAGTTTAATGTCATTATAGGCATCTCAACAATAAAAGCATGCCATTGGCCAGGATTTGTAGAAAGGAGAGTCTACGAGAATTTATGACAGTCTACTATCATGAAAATTTATGTACAAATGGCACCCAGGCTACATCCTGGCTTGTGCTAGAATCTTTTTGTCAGAAAATTCATGATGTGAATTTTGAGCTTTATTGGGAGTTATCATTTCCACTGAACAATAGTACAAAAAGTTTATTATGTCATGATCTATTCTGACTTACAATGTTAGCAAACTTTAATTTTCTTTCTTAAAGTTCTTTCTGTTTTGGTACAATAGGTTGCTCTATTATTTTCAGTTTGAATTCAACAATAATCAGTTAAGTACAGAATACTTACTTGTCTAGTTCTTTTTCGGTTCCACCCCAAGCCAAGCATTAGATCCAAACAAGGATATAAATTATTAATGTCCTTGATCCAAACTACTTCAACTCCCTAGCCTGGGTGCCATCCACCGCTATTTCCGCAGGCTCTCTACCAGAAGTCAGTGTCACTAGAGAGCTGCCTATGGAGGATGACACTCAGGGTACTACATTGTACATATATGTACAATGCAAATGAACATATGGCATGTTCCAGATGTCCAAAATTCTCAGAATGCTAATCAATCACTTTTACAGACATATTAAGTGTTAGAGACTATAAAAAAGAAACCTTTGATTCTTTCATATTTTTCAATCCCTCCCTGTCTCCCGTGTAGAGAGGGTAGAGGGTAGCCTATACCAGGCTTCAGGAGGTGGCTGAAAAAGAGTAGAAACTGGCCAAACAGAGTATCAAGCAGGGGGATTTGGTCTGCCAGAGAGTACAGACTTTGCTGCACCAGCAGCTATGGGTGTCCAGCAAAAGTTGATAGAGATAATTGACAGTAGCCTGCTAATCTAGTGGGAGGGGAACCAATTTGTCACACCCTCCCTATGCTTACAGGATGGCTTCCCTCATTGTCCCAAGGGCAATCTGGCAAAACAAACACCGTGCTCTGGAGGCCAACCCCATTCCCAGGTTAGGTGGGCTAGGGGTGCCAGACCCATAACACATTATCCATTATCCATATCCAGTATGCACACTGGATATTACAAGCCTGAGGGAACTTATGGGTGCAATTGTGCTATGGATCTGACATCCAGGCCTTAGACCTTAGATCTTAGTTCCTCCTGTGTCTGATGGCACATCAGGCAGCAAGCTTTGAACAACTTCTTTTTGTCAGCAGCTACTGTCTCTGCCTCCCAGGCTAGCTAGGGGTATAAATTCCCAACAAGCACCATGAAGTTTGAACTGTAATTTGCAACATAAGAAATTGGACCAAATTTTGTCAAGGAATGACTTCTAAACTGAACGAAGAACACAGATGAAATTTCAAGATCACTGTGTTGTGTTATCTCATGCTTGAAACTAGCATGATATGGTTGGCTAGCTTGAAACTAGACTACTAGCAGGTTTCAAGACAACTATTAAAAAGATACTGTTATAAGAAGAAGTACAGTACTAACTGTAGTGCAGAGTCTACCCTCAGGTAGGACATTATGTAAGTGATCCTTTTCATAGTGGGACTGGTCCATTGTACATGTGACCATGTTGTTATGGCAAGTGTCAGAAATTATCTAGTACACATTTGTGTCCTGTACACGAGTACTACTATAACTATTTCTTGAAGCAATATGTTCTTATGGCCATGTTTTCTTTAGATCTTCGCAAAATTATCTAGCCTCCACCAAAGCCTTTCTACGGGAATACGGATTGTAGAATTCGGCCAAAATGAGAGTAAAATTGGCCAGTGGAGTCCGTCCGCGGACGATTGTTTCTGTCCGAACTGCATGGCCTGAGTCAAACCCCAAGGCGGCCAAACTTCCCTGGCAAATATTCTCCTATATACTATTTACCAGTGGAGTTAGTTTGGTAGAGACTAAAAATTATCAATTAGACAAAGGACATTACACACGTCCTTGATTAGACCATATACATGTACTGAGAGCAGCTGTGTTCCCTGCTGAGATTCCCTGCATGCTGTATACACCACAGAGGCAGTAGGCTGATAGGAATTGGTACCAAGGCTATAAATGAGCACAAGAACATAGCTATTACAGCAACAATACCATGAGGGCCTACAAGCCCTTTTTCGTAAGGCGTAAATCAGGCCAGTTTAGACTTCGTAATTCGTAGGCAGCCTCCGCAAAAATCAACGTAATTCGTAATTGGACATTAGCCGCAAATCGTAAAGTCGTAATCAGCTCTGAGCCTTTTTACGAAAATTTTGCGTAATTCGTAATCACTCTACCATTTTACCAATCTCGGTATCCCCTTTTTGAAAACAAGGTTAGCCTTCTGTTCTAATCACACTTTCAGTTTCAAAAAAAATGTGCAGCTTGTAACTTGACATAAAACCCATAAAATTCTGTTGTTGAAACGGAAATTATTAAATTTAGCAAAAAATGCCTGTCAGAAACCCGTTGCCATGGCAACAAGAAAAATCATAATCTTATTCCACTGATATAGATTTGTTGCCAACAATATTTTAGGAAAAGTCACCAAGTTTGGCGGTTCTAGCGTTAGCCGTTCAGACGCTAGTTGACATCAAAGTAGCCGCGGGCACTTTTAGCCCCCTCCCCCGGTCTAGGTAGGGTTAAATGAGCTAGAAGAAGTTTCATCAAAGTTATCAAATATAACATCTGACAGTGAATTGGCACATAGTGAACTTGATGGTCTTGAGAAGAGATTTGAACTTCAGACAGAAAAGTTGGAGGCAGCACTTGAAAATGCTCCCCCCCCCCCCCAAGATGGTATAGAGTCAAGACGTCTTGGAAGTAAGGAGGATGTGTTTCTTCTCGCCATCAAAGGTAAGAGGATTTCAAGACACCTTCCTTGTATTTCTTAAGTTGTCTTTAAGACGTTTCGTTGTTGTTGTTTCTTCTCCAGTTAACTTTTATTCTTCTTCAACTTCCAGATGCTGCCCCCCCCCCCAAGATGGTATAGTCAAGACTCAAGACGTCTTGGACGTAAGGAGGATGTGTTTCTTCTCGCCATCAAAGGTAAGAGGATTTCAAGACACCTCCCTTGCATTTCTTAAGTTGTCTTTAAGACGTATTCGTTGTTGTTTCTTCTTCTCCAGTTTAACTTTTATTCTTCCTCATTTCCAGATGCTGTCCGCCCCCCCCCGATGGTATACGAGTCAAGACGTCGTTGGAAGTAAGGAGGATGTGTTTCTTCTCGCCATCAAAGGTAAGAGGATTTCAAGACACCTCCCTTGCATTTCTTAAGTTGTCTTTAAGACGTTTCGTTGTTGTAGTTTCTTCTCAAGTTAACTTTTATTCTTCCTCAACTTTCAGTAAGATCCTGTGCCCCCCCCCTCGATGGGACGACCGAAGATGATTAAGGAGTTGATCTTAAGAAATCGATCAAGATGTGAATAAATTGATAATGGTTTATAATTGTGTCTGTACTTTTTTGTGTTGCAACTTTACTATACTTACCCAACACTGTATTGCCTCTATCATGACAGTTTATCAATTAGTTATTGACTAGTTAATATTGAATTTAGTTCTCTTATTAACTATCAATATAGTATACAATACTATTATATATCTGTATTATTCCCTAATGATGATAGCTTACCTGAGCCAAGAATCTGAACACTTCATAATTGAAAATAACAGATAAGTCTTATTGTTCCACAGTGCTCTGTGCTTAACAATGGCAAAGTGGTGCCACATTTGACTCCCATTTATAGGGCCAATTATAAAAGTCATTCTCTAAAGACCAGCAGTTTTTGTCATATCTCGACAATGGTTGGTCTGATTTTGATTCTGAAAAAAGGGTTTTGCTCCACAGACAAAGCTCTACCAGATTGCACCATTTTCATTCCCCTCAAACCTTGAAAATTTTTCATCTGATCATGCTACCTCTATTGTAATTCTTTCATTATTTGTGCTTCTGTTGTCTCCCTCTTTCCTTGTTTTTGGCCCGGTTTACACGTGCATCGTTTATCTGTGTCAGGCGTGAAACGACGCACTGCATGTTTTTTGCGACAGTTTTTTTAGCGTGTCAACAACCTGCGCCGCGCGGCGTTTTTCTTGTGGCACCTCCTGGACGTGCCACAGAAGAATGACGTGCGGCGACACAGATAAACGACGCACGTGTAAACCGGGCCTTTGTCATTCATTTCTTTTCACTTCTCCAAGTGTTGTGAAATACCCAGCCTATTGTTACCTTAGCAAGGTCAGAATCCTTCCCAAACTTGTGAAATATTTGTCTGAAACTTCTGTTCTAACTTCTGCAGGCATATTGTCTTGTGCATCTTCTAAGAGGGACCAAGTTGTCCAGCTCATCAGGTACAATGCATTTTTCTCTCTAGTAAACTCAGTCACCTTTTATCAAAAATGGAGTGAACTGACAAATATCCTCTTTGATTAAGGTAGTAGGTACAAATCAGTATGTATAAATGTTTAGAGAATACCAATTTTCATTCCGTTTTCCTTTGCATGTCTGAATGAATCCTTTGTATTTGAGTGCACTGCCAGGAATGACAGCTTTTTCTTTGTTGCTCTGTAGTCATGGAACTCAAGAGGGGCTTTGGGGCCATTAAACTATCCCTACCGTCAGCCCCCCAAAAGAAGAAGGACCCCAGAAGATGCTCAACGTCACAGCTAACTGCTATTTTGTAGAGAATGAGGATATCTATACATCTTTCATCCAACTGAAACATGGTATGTCTAAAATTTGACATGGGTAGCAAGCCCACTCCTCCAGCCAGATGCACATGACCTCTTCACAGATTCCTCCCCCAAGCAAGTCCTCAACCTTTGATACTCTGTACTCTGCCTCAGAGGTCAACACCTTAAATCAAGAAATCCTGGAAGTGATTTCTGCAAGCCGCCTCTTCGTGTAAACGTCAGTGTGGACAGCAGGGAAGTTCCAAAGCTTGAGACAAAAACTGTGGTAGACAGAGACTTGGAGGCTGGCTTGGTGTTGCTGACACCTTAGACTCCCGTTAAAACAATCTAAACAGAGCAGATCCATCTTTCTGAGGTAAGGAAGCTAGTTCACCAAAGGTTAACAAAAGTAGTAAATGGACATGTACAGCAGCGAAAGGGGAACGGTTTATATGCGGATTACATAGATGGCTGTGTAGTGGACACGGAGAAAAAGAAGGATGTGAAGTAATGTGGTGCTTGTGGACTAGAATTACCCAAGACCAAGCGGTTGTGCCACAATAAAGAATACCTGACAAACCTTAAGCATACCGGGGAAGCAGCCACTGGCTACGACATTTTTGAAACGATGATCCTGTCACCAGTAAGAAAGTACACTTACAGGCCCAAAGAGACGGAAGTAGTATTCAGTGTGGACAGTAAGCAAACGTCCATCAAGAAAGACCAAATTGTCATCACCTCCGAACAGCACACTGACATCCCATCATTCCACAATAACACTCCACTCCCATCACGATGAGGAGACTGCAATACAATTACAAGAAGAAGGAAGAGGAGAGGACGTGGGGAGAAGAGAACAGGGTTCTGAACAGACTGGAACTGCTGTGCGACATCCTGACTCCGTAACCTGAGCCTGGGCCAAGGCAAAGTGGAGGCAGGCAGGCGTAGAATTCAAACGTATGTTTTTCGTTTTTTTTTCATTCCTCATTCATAAGCCAATAACGTAAGACTTTTGCCAAAGCTGGGGATTTCTAACACGAGAAAGTTAGTCCAGGTTAAAAAAACACATCTTAAGGGCTACAACAAAAAAGTGATGCCTGAAACTATCTAACTTGGAGAACTTGCAGCTGGAGAACAACTGATTTAAGAGATTGCCATTGTCCTTGTGTTCATGTAGTTCTAGACTGTCATTTTCAAACATATAGATACTTCAAATTTATTCTAAATAAAGAGATCTTTGTACATCCACTTTCTAAATGTTGAAGTACATTAAAGAACAAAGCCTGCTACTACACGTCACCAGTAGCTCCACAGGTTCCATACGTAGGCAAGAGCACACTGAGGACATGTCATTGTATCGCTATTTGTATGGACTGTGGACCTACTGCCACATTTTGTAGCGAATGCCCGAAACAACAGCACCGAAACTCTTCACCTGCCTGAAGTGTGGACTTTCATTCTACATTTTTTAATAATCTTATCCACCCTAAATGTCAAACCTAGAAAAAATGCTAACTAAAGACTGAGAGGTGTTGAATTTGAATTGAATGAAAATTTTGTTCTTGAAAATAATTGCTATTCAGAAAATGTTTTTACCATGTAAGACATTTATCAGCAATATGAAGGTGAATTTATATTCTTAGAATTTTTAGAAATTCATATCAGACCAAAAGAATTAGTTGTTGCACGCCATGTTTAGTCAAACTGCTGTTTTGATATATCTTGAATGCCTTTGAGCCTAAATGATTCTCCGTAAAGCGTTATCCACTGAGATCATAAGAGCGTAGGCTTATTTCAAAATGGTCCAATCCACAACCGATAATGCCGTCCAGTCATCATGTCTGCGATTCCAAGAGCTCCCCCACAGTATACTGGCAATGGTACTGTCCAGTGAACTCGTACCCAGACATTCCAATTTCTTGGTAGGGCTCTTAAAGAGCACCACAACTTTTAATGGCTATACAAATTGTTTCACTTACTTCCTCAAGCAATTCTACAAGACTCGCAAAACCATCCGGACATGCCTGTGAGAACGCCGGAGGTGGTTGAAACTCCACCATCCACAGCGACAGCCACTGCCATTGCCACAGCCAAAGGTAAAGACAGACAAATATAAGACATTAAAGATCTCTTTCGCGTTTGGTTCTTGCAAGAGCCCAATCAAAGTAAAGAGACTGCTGTATTCACAAGGATGAGTACAATGGGTATCAGCACAACACAAAACAATGCCAGACTGAAACAGCAGGAGATGGCACAAGAGTGTGGTAAAGATTTGTACCATTTGAAGAAGAGGATTGAGCTATACAAGACAGAGTCAAGAACACACAAGTGAGACACACGTGGTAGAAGAAAGTTGAACGACACACGTGACAATGCCCAACATTAGAGTTTTAGAAGCTGACATGCTCCGAACTCCCCCCCCCCC
>NW_017804007.1:81535-88185 GCF_001625305.1 Branchiostoma belcheri | reverse complement strand
CGTTCAAAAAAATTGTATGCAGGTTACCCAGCCCTGTGAATATGTCAGATCTAAGCGTTGTTAACTTGTTCATACGCAGGTACACCGTTGTAAGTTGTGGTGTTGAGTTGAAAGTCCCAGCCTGAATATCAACGATCTTATTTCTGTCTAGCACAAGGTACTCCAAGTTCCTTAGCCCTATGAACATGCCATATCTGAGGATTTTAAGGCGGCTTCGGTAGAGATCTAACTGCTTTAAATCTGACAGGTGATAGAATGCCTGGCTTTCAATCCTGGAGAGACGCCTATTGGAATTAAGATCTAACATCTTTAACCTCCTGTACCGCGAGAAATCAGACTGACGTATGATTCTGATTTTAGATCTAGTAATAGTTAAATCTGTGATAGTTGTAGGCAGGTCCTGTGGGACACGGCTGAGGGACCGAGAGTCACATGAACAGGAAAAAGGTGAGCAGACGCACACGCTGTCACTTTGGGAAGCTTCTGCTGTTCGCAACACCTTAAGGATGACCAGGAGGAACATCACTGCCATCAGCACACCTGCTGGCTTCTTATCCATGATGATCCTGTCATGGTACAAGACATGTGATACTAAGCAGGCATGTCACCTGCATATGCAGGTAAAATTGCAGTTGTGTACAATGACTGACTAGGTACTTCTGATATCTATCTGCACCAGCCCATGTACTGCCTGGGTTTATGTACAAAAAGATGTGTATTATCCTTAGTACATGTCATTCGATAAAAAAACACATTCAAAATAATTATATCAATGCTGATCTCTGATCACTAGTTTACCTTGTATTAAGCACACCTTACTAATGACTGTACTTTATAGGACATTGCTGATGTCCATGTTTAAGGTATATTATTACCTCCATGAAAAATTAATGGAGGTATTGTTTTTGGCGCGTCTGTACATGTGTGTTTGTGTGTGTGTGTGTGTGTGTGTGTGTGTGTGTCCACACATTTGTAGTCAGCATAACTTCAGAACGCCTATATGGATTGTGATGATATTTGGTATGCTGGTAGGTCTTAGGAAGCCAAAGGTCAAGGTCAAATATGGGCCCCTGGTGACTGACCTTGGTACTGCAGCAGAACGTCTTTATGCAAGGCAGTGAAAACAGATGTGCGGTAATGCAACAAAACACCAGCACACGTGTGGAGGCAGCGGGGATAATTAACGAGGTTCTCCCTATGGAAAAGGCTACTTGTACAGTTGGCGATATCTATTACAGCCTGACCTATTTCAGGACAAATTAAGGTTTGAAAACAAAACCCTGTTTTATTTTGTTCTGTGCTGTAGTGTACTGTGTAAAAACATTTACAAAAACTCATATATTTCATGGAGGTATGAAATCTCCGAATTCTTGTTTATATAGTACATTCAGCTGGCATTTTGCCTTCTATAAATGCTTGATAGTTACAATACAATACATTACAACAAAACATAATATAGGAAGTAGAAAGCTGTGACAAAACTTACCTTGACTGTGAAGATTGACAGCTGTCAGGTACAAAACTGGTCAGCAGCAGAACTCCAAACTTGTGCAGTCAACTCTGGAAACGCCAATTTTCTCATTTTTCAAAATTCTAATTTTAAATACCTGTACGGTGCCTTATCTGGTCCCTAGACCTAAGAGCCGCATAATTATTACCTGCACGATGCCTTACCTGGTCTCCAGACCTAAGAGACGTGCATATATTACATGTACAGTGCCTTACCTGGTCCTCAAGCCAAAAGCCACGCATATATTACCAGTACGGTGCCTTACCTGGTCCCCAGACCTAAGAGACACGCATATATTACATGTACAGTGCCTTACCGGGTCCTCAAGCCTAAGAGCCACGCATATATTACCTGTACGGTGCCTTACCTGGTCCCCAGACCTAAGAGCCACGCAATTATTACCTGTACTGTACCTGGTCCCTAGACCTAAGAGCCGCTTCAAATACAGTACTCAGTCACTTATTATTCTTCCCAAGCAATCCCAAATTCAGATTTCCTTCGATGGTTAGTTTGTGATTGTTTTTGAAATCAGTGAATAGCAGCCGGACAGTAATTATAAGCTAGTACATAACTACCTCAGACGTGTACACAACAAACTTCAAATTTAAAGTACCTTCCAGGTTTGTCCAAAGTTTCCTTTGAAGACAGTCAGAACTCGAGGCACAGGAAGGCGAGCGGGGACGGTGTCTTCTCTCCTGACTTTAAGGACCTGGTGAACTTGAAGAATGTCTACTCTGAAAAGTCCCTCCTCTAATTTACAGCTGCGCCACAACAGGCTTTGTACCTTGATCCTTGTCAAACATGCTTATTGATTGATTTGTAAAAATAGAACTGTTGGTTAAATACTGATCAGGACATGTGATCACTACAATTGTTACTCCGTGAAGGAGGTCTGGTTCACAGTGGAATGATCTACCACTACGCCACCCGACGCCACAATTCTAGTAATCATCAAAACCGGAAAAACCACATCTTTTATGTTGTCTAAGATTTGTCTGTTCCCTTCAGAAGAGAGTTGAATTTTTCAGCGGAAAGACCCGTCTCCACAACTGGTCCACAGGTACGTCTTTAAAGCTTTCAAACAATTACCGATGCCTCAGAAGCATGTCAGAGGCGAAGCTGAAGCTCTTAACTCCAATACCGTACCCAGTCTCCATCTTCGCTTTTCCTCTCTGTTGTTCCTGCTAGCACACTCCAGTATCACCTGTCGGTCGTTGCCTAGGTGTCTTCACTCTCACTCCTTGAACATTTCTCACTCATGTTTCATGATTCCATGAAGTTTCTTTATCAATATAAATTGTAAGTCTAGCAGTTTCTTGGATCGTCACGCTTTAGATTATTGGGACGGGCCGCGCCGACATAGCGAGGGGCGGCGCAGGCCAAGTCCGTCGTCGCTATAAAAAATACTACTATCTCATAATAATATGCTAAGAAAAAAGTTAAAATCAGAGTCAGGACTCTTCTAGATCGATAATAATTACAAATTTGTTGATCCAAAATTCATATTATTTGCTGAGAAATTATGGGGCCGACTTGTCCTGTGCTTGGTGCCGAGTTGTCCTGAATGGCCAGGGGCCAAGTTGTCTCAGGGGCCGAGTTGTCTTGGAATCGCTTGGGCCCAGTCAACTTCGCTTTTTTTTCTCGTTAAGGGCTGCTATCTGGCTATCTAGTGGCCAGCAAATAATGATGACATATATCAGGTAACGAAATATTGCTAGCTAAGACCATCAGTAGGTATAAGTTTCCATGCGGTGTAATGTTGGGTATTTTAAAATCTCTAATCAGATTTTTTCGCTAACCAAGACAGTATCCAATAGTCAAAGAACAAGGTATCTTTTATGCAACTAACTGCATGCTGTCTTGCCTATTTACCGTGTAGGCTACCAAAATGATCTGTTTGGAGATTAGATATTTTAACAAACATATTAATTCCAAAATATGTACACTAAATAGCCAAAAACATCGCGGCGCAAAACTCATTCTTACAAACTTAGGACTCCAAAAGTGCTTTGCAATTATTTTATGATATACGAAGATGCCAACCTGAGTCCCGAATGTTTTAAACATTTTGAAACATTTGGCTGGCGCCGCCGAACAGTAGCCACCCTCGCTGAACACCAGCCAGCCACAGTCGGCTTTGCCATGGTTGGGGGGAATTCAGTCGTGTTCGGGAGAGAATATTTGTCAACATGTGGCAGGGGCTTAGTAATATTCACAAATGCATACTGTTAACATGCCTCTATCTACAGACATATCTTTTTACCTACATGAAAATGTAGATATTGTTTTTGGTCTGTCTGTCTGTGTGTTTCCGCAAACCTGTGACCAGCATAACTAAGAAGGCCTGTATGGATTGTGAGATTGTGGGTATGTTGAAGGAAGACGAATGTCAAGGTCAAATTTGAAAAAAAATATCCCAAAACAAAAAGTCACCCAAAATTACAATGGCTCTAAATATTTTCATGTACATGTAGGTATGAGATCTCCGAATTCTTGTTTTATCCATTTAGTTAATAAATGTACTGATATAGATACGCACTTGCTTCACTAGCTTGTTTATTACTTCTAGGAATCCAGGGATATTTCATCAGTTTTGTCAGCAGCACGTGAAAAGATGTCTACAGCTAAGTTCACACGAGCCATCGTCCGCCAGATTCCCGACTCCATCCGGGACCATTCGGAAGCAAACGAATATAATGCAAGATACGGCCTACCGCCAGTCGAGCCAATCGACCTGGAACTAGCCCGTAAGGAGCACGCGGAGTACACACAGACCCTGCGGGACCTGGGGCTGGACGTGACCGTGTTGCCGGCAGACGAGTCTCTCCCAGACTGCCCCTTCGTGGAAGACACCTGTGTGGTAGTCGGCAACAAGGCACTGCTGACTCGGCCGTATTCAGAGAGCAGGAGGCGAGAGGTAAAGCTTTATTTTTTACACTTTGATAGTGAGGACTTGTAAACTTATAGCCAACTCCAACTTAAGCTCAAATCAAGACTACGGCTGAGGTTGAGTTGCTATTCTCTTTCATTGCTTTTGATCTGCATGTATGTATGTATGCATGTTTGTTTGTTTGTGTGTTTGTGTGTGTGTGTGTGTGTTTGTGTTTGTGAAATGAAACCTTGCAAATGATAAGAGCTTTTAAATATAAAATATAATAATTATGTAACATTAGTTTGGAAAACCACAACTTAAAATGGTCTGCGCTGTATAACCAAAACATGATTTGCATAATCAATGAGACAAATACAAATATGTACAAAAGTTTTAGATATTTCATGGAGGTATTAGACCTCCGAATTTTTGTTCATCTGACCTGTAACCTTTCCAGTTGAAAGTATTCCTAAAACTGTGAAGAACAGAGCAAGAGATAAACAATTCCTCATTACGATGGTGCAGATTAAATTTATGTAAGCAGGAAATACATGTCGCCTATTGGCGGTTTTCAAAGATTCCTGGGAGGATAACCCCAACAAAACTACATGACATTATAATTATAAAGATGAACTAACAAAGGTCAACTAAAAATAGATAAACTTATCGTGAACAAGACGAAATCGTAACTAACTCATGACCATGATCCTGACGTTTGTGCCCTTTGGTTATTATTTATACTTCGTACTTTTTTTCTCTTTCTACTCTTTTTCTCTTGTAAAGGTCGACGCTGTAAATAGGGTATTGATGGGCCTTGGACTTGAGATACACCAAGTCGATGATGAAGAAGCAACGTTGGAGGGCGGTGACGTTTTCTTCACAGGTCTGAACGGTTACTGACCTGATTTTGTTTAGTTCTGTCACGGCCGCATAATGAACAAGAAATCTGAGATTCCAAACCTCCTGGGAAGTATATAATGCATAATGCTCACAAAACCTGTTGACAATTTCAGACATCACATTGACAAAACTCGAAAACATTAACTACTGTTAGTGCCCTGTCCCCGGTATAGTGGTACGGTCCAAAAAGTGGTCTGTTATTCTTCTAATAACTGACCACTTTTAAGGTTATGGCCTGATAACCAATGGCAAATTGAACCTACTGATTGGTCAACGCCTTCTGGCTATATGATAATACATAATAATACATTATTGCAAGTTTGTTGCAAGCTTTGACTTTGTTTTACCCTCTTTCCACGGGCGCCGCCATATTGGATTGTGACCTATCTTGTTATTTAGGACACGAATTCTTCGTCGGCAATTCAACACGCACCAACATCAAGGGTATAGAGTTCCTGCGAAAGACGTTTCCGGAGTATCCCGTACACGCTATCCCCCTGGCACCGCCCGAGTTGCATCTGAAGGGGGTCGCCTGTATTGCAGCGCCTGGAGTCATTGCCGTGTGCGAGAGCGACTGGGGGATTGCCGCCTGGAAGGTTTACATATTTTCGCTCGTCTCAATACAGTATTTCTCCGTCCAAGTATACATTTACCTCCCAGGGATATATATATTAGCACCGCGCTACCTTATGTGGTCATGTAACCTCAACTCTCGTAATTCCACCCTAAAACCTCCTCTTTAAGGGGCATTATGTAGCATTTTTGCACCAAAAATTGAAGGAACCCAATTAAAGAAATCTTGGTTTGGTTGTGATTTACGTTTATTTGCAACACATTTGTGCAATTAAATCACATTTCTGACATCTATGGTTGGTGATAAATTGCCCACACAAGGTGCATCCACTTTGTGGCACCACCGCAAAATACTAGTATGTAAACAAGCATAGTTTATAGCTGTGCTTCCTATGATTCAACTTACTTTATAAAGAAATGACCAGGAAATTGACTGTTTGTACGGTCCTAAGGTTATATAATGCAGTTTTATCAAGTCCTTCTCATAAATGTCTTAAGTACATGAATATCGGAAGTGGGCATACCTCAGAAATTACTGATAATGACGTCTTACATATTAAAGTAAAAGAACTTTTCAGCAGGTAACTGACACCTGGCTAACTAAACCTTAGCAATCCGTGTCAGAATCCGTAAATAATTTCATCAGGTTGGTAAACGACTGAATAACAGTTCTTTTTATCACAACCATTTATTTTTCACTAGCCGACGTCTCGATGACCGTCTGTCATCTTCATCAGGGCAATTCTGACTGGTTTACTGTGTACTGACACTAGATGTTACTTGGTGCACTAAAGG
>NW_017804007.1:72411-81515 GCF_001625305.1 Branchiostoma belcheri | reverse complement strand
ATACATAATACATATATGTACTTCCCTGCAAAGATTGAATTCAAATGACATCCTACTTTGTTATTTCTAGAGCTTCAAACATAGCCGTATATGTCAATTTCTGTAAATGTCCAAAACATGGCCTACTTTGAGGGACAAGTGCACAACAACGACACAAGACCCCAACCTCCACAAGTATTCATTTAATAGACAAGACATAGTGTTACGTTGGGGAAAAGACTATATCAGATTGCTGTCTTTCTTTTGTAGATATAGTATCCTGAACATGGCTGAAAATCACATTTTCCCTCAAATTCAAAATTTGACCTACTTGTAAGGACAACCACGTGACAACCAAAGAAGTGCCCAAAGTTTGCAACCATGCATTTTATAGCACATATGTTTATGTATCTATGATTTAAATTTGAAGCAAAAAAAAATCACCATCTTTGGACTTACAGCACTTCGAAGTTGGGTAGAAATAACGCTTTTTCATAAGCCTCAAACACTGTATTGTGTTAGGGTTGCCCAGGTCCTTTAAACGAACTTCTTGAAAATTTCAACGCTATTCTAGAATAGCGGATTAGTTGGTCTTTCATGCCCATACTTTGTTTTTCCATAATATTAAAGCACTTGCTCGTAATCGTGCCTTAAACTATGCCAAATTTCATGTTTTTCACATGTCTAAATCAGGGAAAATGGCCCCGAAACTTGTTTGGCCCGTTACCATGGCAACGATCGGTGCTGACCGGAAAGAAAGCTATTTTGAGGGGTTGTGGGCCAAGTACTATCACTGTGCAAAGTTTGAGCCAAATCGAGTTTTTGACCCCTGCCACCATTGTTTGATCCTTACAGACATTCGCTCTTAAATACATGAATATCGGAAGTGGGCATACCTCAGAAATTACTGATAATGACGTCTTACATATTAAAGTAAAAGAACTTTTCAGCAGGTAACTGACACCTGGCTAACTAAACCTTAGCAATCCGTGTCAGAATCCGTAAATAATTTCATCAGGTTGGTAAACGACTGAATAACAGTTCTTTTTATCACAACCATTTATTTTTCACTAGCCGACGTCTCGATGACCGTCTGTCATCTTCATCAGGGCAATTCTGACTGGTTTACTGTGTACTGACACTAGATGTTACTTGGTGCACTAAAGGTGTTACATAGTTCATAGTGCACTTAAGCTATTTTTTTCTGTTTACACTATGAACTATGTAACACCTTTAGTGCACTATGCACCAAGTAACATCTAGCATCAGTGCACAGTAAACCAGTCAGAATTGCCCTGATGAAGATGCCAGACGGTCATCGAGACGTCGGCTAGTGAAAAATAAATGGTTGTGATAAATAGAACTTTGCTATTCGAGTCAGAATCATTTACTCAAAGTCAAAACAATTCTGGATATGTTTCAGGCCATTCAGGAACAGGCTGAATTCTCTTATGAAGCCCTGTGGACACCGGTACCAGACGTCGACTCTCCATTCATTGATGATCATACCTGTGACGTCATTTATTTCAACGGAAACCTCATCCACTGCATGGAGGAAGAAGGGCCGAAGAGTGTGGAGGTCTGTTGTTTCAACTAGTTATTGTAATACGTGTAGAAAATACTAGTAAAACACATATCACATGTCTGTTGGTCTTCCTAGAATATCAGTACACCCTGTTTAATGGTCTCATAATCGCTATACCCAATTTAAATAAAATATGAATAGCAACATTCGTTATTCACAAAGCATTTGTTTAACTAGAGTTCACGTTTCGATGACCGTCTGTCACGTTCATCAGTGTAATTATGACTAGTTCACTGTGCACTGAAGGTAGGTGTTACTGGTTCACTATGCACTAATTTAAGCTATATAGCCTGGGTGCCATCCTCCGTAGTTTCCGCCCGCTCCCTATAATGTCGCTGGGCGCCTTTTCGTAAGTAACTTAAAAGTAGTGGATGCTACTTCAAACGTCTGACAGATTTAAAAATCTATCCAGTTGCTTGAGTAACATTTTTCTTATGCACCTCTTTACCTGGATGTCTAACCTTTATCGACTTGACCGTGTATCGTTTTCGAGATCTGTTTCAGTAGGTAGGATTCTGAGCAGAGTATACTTAGTATTTACATACTACATGTAGTAGTAAGGCCATGGACTTACTGAACTAATCGATTTTCACCTATTGCAGATTTTTGCGGAGAAGTTTCCTGACCTGAACCGATCGGAAGCGACTGTTGGTGAGCTGCAAAATGTTGATGCTGGGCTGACCTGCTGCTCCCTTATTTTCTAAGCATTAACTATTCGATATTTTTACATTTAGACAACATATATATGCAAGAAAATGTCAAAGCAGGACACATTTAAATACTTGATGTCATGCAAAAACGAATGTATAGTGACAAACTATGTAATTATGTTTCAAAAAGAGAGAAGAAAGGGCAACTAACAGTAGATGATAGGTAGTATTTAGTATTGTTATAATGTACAAATTCCTAGCAATTAGCATTAGAATATAGCGTCCCAGTATGCAATACTCATGTTTTGCATACTGCATGTCCTCTTGTGCATTTAGCTCATCTGGACAAGAACATGCAATAAAGATTCATTAAACATCACATCATATCATTAAACAGTTTTGTTACTTCACTAGTGTCAAGATATACTGCTAACACACAGGACAGAAGAACATGTCCTTAGCCTATGAGCGTTATTTTTTTACTTGTATATTCATAGTACAAAACAGAAAGGACAAATCCCCAAGCCTGGTAGAGGCTACAAACCCCCGACCATTGTGGTAATCATAAACTGCAAGATTGTAAAACTACCAGCTCGTGCTTTGTTATCTCATCATGAGTTTAAAAAATCATGTCGATGGACCAGGAGAGTTATTTAGAAACTAGAAATGTAACATTTGTAGAGCGAATGCATAATGTTTACCTTCACACGTTCTAGCCTTAGGCTAATAAACTGCTGCATTCTTATTCAAACACGTGGTGGTCAACCCCTCTCTGTCCTGCTACATAATGTAATTAATTACTAGTATAACACAACACCACAAGGATGTGTGCTACAGTACCAGTTACCATGGTGACAGACCATGGTCCAGGTCATTGACTTTATGTACACTAGTACTGGTTCCCCCTATAGGTTTGTTGGGTTCCTCCTATAAGTGCTGAAGTTCCCCATACATACGGAACTGACAGCTTATTCAATGTCCCCTCCAGTATGTCCTGACCTGAAAATGATTTCATAACACTTCCTTTTACATGCCATTATGATAACATACAACAATGGGTTTGATGACACACACTATAGAAAGAACTGAAGAATTCTGAGATTTCATACCTCCATGAATTATATGAGTCTTTGTAAATGTTTTTTGTCTTATTGACAATGGAAATAAGGTCATAATTAGCATAATCTAGTTTAATTTATGGTTTTCTAAATTCAAATGACCTTTATCATACGTCATTTCAACATGTCCTCATTAAGTATGCAAATGAACCCCACATTAACATTTGTAATGCAAAGGCTGTGGAAGACGAAATAGACTTTATCTCAAATTGTTCCTTTCATAGCAACGCTCGAAATGAGTTAACTATTCAAACTTCCACAATTTATCCCAATTTTACTAAACTTACAGACCAAGAAAAAACTATTCTTCTTTTAACTTCCCAAAACCCACTAATTTTAGAAAAGGTGGGACATTACGTCTTCCATAGTCTAAAAAAGAGAAGTCAGACCCCTTAGACATAGTTTTAGACATAGCTATAGCTCTAGACAACTACCTTTTATCATGTAGATTTTAGTTATTTTATACTACGTTTCATTGTTCTTTTATGTTTGTAATCTGCAATTAGCCCCCCGGGCATGAATTTGCAATAAACTTCTAAAATTAACATAATATATGCATAGTGGTGTTAACCTTTAAGAAACTTACACATGTAACAAGGTATAAAATTCCCATCATTCACCAATAAGGAGTCACAGAATTTTCACAAATTAGTTCATCATTTGCATAATTGGTGTCTGTTGATGTTTCGCCTGCCACATTAAATAGATTACATGTATAAAAGTACTATTATATAAAACACTGTAATTATAGCATTTGCTCATTAATTAAGCAAATTAGGTCCTCACTTGCATAATTTGTACATTTAATTATGTACAACTCTCTCTCAGCTACCTACTCACCAAAAATTATGAAAATACGTTGTTCCTATCTGGACTTATTGGCTTTTAAAGATTTCGCCAGAAAGTGCCCTGCAGTTCCAGAACAAGCTGCTAGGGGGACCAAACTCACACCACTTATTCCTGACAGAAAAAGTTATCTGTCACCAAAAAGTCAAGACCATAGCATATTCGAGCCATATTCAGGACAAAAGATATAAAAACCGGAAGTTCTGCTGCAGTACCAAGGTCATCCACCAGGAGGCCCATATTTGATCTTGACCTTTGTCTTCCTAAGAGTTACCAACATTCCAAATATCATCATAATCCATAAAGGCGTTATGAAGTTATGCTGACTACAAATGTGCGGAATCGCAAACACACAGACAGACAGACACGCCAAAAACAATACCTCCATTTTTCATGGAGGTAATAATAGACATGAGCCATGCAGTGAAAGAATCTAGAGATAAGTTTATTACTAAAGGTTAGCAAAATTGGAGTAAATGGGAGGCTGCTGGTAAATCAAGTTTTCATGTGGAAGAAAAACAGATCTAAGGTTGCATGAGAACAAGACATGCCGGCAAAAGTATTTTCTTGTGCTACAAAAATACCCCATCACATTCGTAGCCCGAGGGCTGAAATGATGTATCTGTATATACACATGCATGTATCTGTATAGCCGGTATAACCGCCCCTTGGCGTAACACACCAGATGATTATGATGCTAGATGTTAGTGACACTACATAATTGTTATTATTGTAAATCGGCACAATGAGTTTGGAGCTTTTATGACTGAACAAAAATCAGTCAAAACATGCGGGCAGGTACGCGGACAACAATCCTGTATCTGGTGCTAAAAATATAAACACACAAAGAAACACTGGTATATGCTTAAAAATATCCACCACCCAAACATAGATAAACACACACACAAACACATATACGAGCGAGCGCCTCATACAAAACCTGTCCTGAGTGCTGAAAAACCATCCACACACCATTGTAATCGACAAAATTTGCCCGGTATACTCTGTACCTATTCGTGGAAACCTTTGGTAGATACGAAGAAGACAAATTGAACTCATCTATACTGTGACTCTTCTGTCATTTAAGTTTCTAAAAAGCGTTGTGCATGGAACACTTGTGACACAAGGACATACATGTGTACACGCACATGCCTCATACAGGAAAAACAAAACTTGTGCTTGGTTCTGAACATCATCCACGCACCATTGTGACAGACAGAAACTGTCCGGTATACTCTTCACCTATACGTAGAAACCTTTAGTAGATACGAACGAGAAAAATTGGACTCATCTATACTGTGTCTGTACTGTCAGAAAACTGGTAGTTAGTGAAACACTGGTGACTGTCAATTCAAGAGCTCTCCGCTCGTTCTGAGGGTGTAGGCTCCACGGCAACTTTCTTCTTCTTCCTGTACAGCAGGAACCCACCTATGGCTATTCCTGCTCCCACAAGAACCATCGCTCCGGTCACGCCGCCTGCTACTGCTCCTCCCGGTGCCCCGCCCTTGTTAGCGGCGGCGGATCCTCCCTCCCCCAGCCGGCTGGTAGTTAGCGACGCGGTCGGGGGAGGACTGGTGGGATCCTCCGGCTGTGACATCGTAGTGGTCACGATGCTTGCGTCATTTGATGACCTAGTTGTAATAACGGTTGTAGTCGCAGGCGAAGTGGTTGTACCAGCAGGCGTGGTGGTTGTACCAGTAGGCGTGGTGGTCGCACTAGCAGGTGTGGTGGTTGTAACAGCAGGTGTGGTGGTTGTAACAGCAGGCGTGGCGGTTGTAACAGCCGGGGCGGCAGTTGTTGCTGAAACGGAAGAACCCCAGTCTGTAAACTAGAGCTTCACCACCTCATGTTCAAAGCCAAGTGTAACATACACCATGTACCTTCACCCAAAGACAAAGCATAAGTGCATTTCTCTCTACGTGCTTTCTACTCTCTGTAAATTTAGGTTTTCCAAATTAAGAAAATCAACCAGAAGGGAAACAAACATGGGCTAAAGATCTAATCACTTATACTCAGTAACAGATAGACCATATTGATGACATATGGTTGATTGATTGACATACACATAAGCAAGGACATTATATTTTGGCATAACAATCAGTTGCTGTATATGATTAGCCTGGAGGTCAGCCGAGAAGAGGCTGTACGAGCAACCTCCATGGAGGGGCTCTGCAGAGCTCCTCCATGGAGGTTGCTCGTACAGCCCTCAGTTATGCAGAGCTCCTCCATGGAGGTTGCTCGTACAGCCCTCAGCTCTGCAGAGCTTCTCCATGGAGGTTGTTCGTACAGCCCTCAGCTCTGCAGAGCTTCTCCATGGAGGTTGCTTGTACAGCCCTCAGCTCTGCAGAGCTTCTCCATGGAGGTTGTTCGTACAGCCCTCAGCTCTGCAGAGCTCCTCCATGGAGATTGCTTGTACAGCCCTCAGCTCGAGATCTGCAGAGCTCCTCCATGGAGGTTGCTTGTTCAGCCCACAGCTCAAGATCTGCAGAGATCCTCCATGGAGGTTGCTCGTACAGCTCACAGCTCTGCAGAGCTCCTCCATGGAGGTTGCTCGTACAGCTCACAGCTCCGCAGAGCCCCTCCATGAAGGTTGCTCGTACAGCTCACAGCTCTGCAGAGCCCCTCCATGGAGGTTGCTCGTACAGCCCTCAGCGACATCTATGCAGAGCTCTGTGAATGGAGCTCTGCGTACAAAACAAGTCAATTCGTTGGCGTCTTAAGTTTTGTTTTGTCATATGTTTTTGTTATATGAATTTTCCCTTACTTTTTGGTGTATTATGTTCATGTTATTTGTTTGTATGATTCTGTATTCTGAATAAAGTAAAAAATTAAGAATAACTTCTTACTCATTAAATGTGTANAGTAAGGAGGGATCAAAGGCAGAAGTTATATCAAGAGCGGCTCAGACAGCAGCAGCTATGGTAAGGCTGCGACCCATCTGGAGAGACAGGAACATCAGTCTAAAGTCCAAGGTTAGACTGCTACGGGCACTGGTAATTTCCATATTCCTCTACGCATGTGAGGCTTGGACTCTGACAGCCGAACTGCAAAGGAGGATACTGGCAGTGGAGATGAGGTGTTACAGGATACTTTTAAATGTAACGTACAAGGACCACGTTACCAACACAGAAGTCAGGAACATCATTAAACAAGCTACCGGAAGAAAACACCTTGAAGATCTCCCTAGCATTATTAAGAGAAGAAAGTTAAAATGGTACGGTCATGTGACGAGAAGTAAATGCCTATCCAAAGTTATCCTACAAGGAACAGTACCAGGGACGAGAAAGAGAGGGAGACAGAGGAAGAAATGGGACGACAACGTCAAGGAGTGGAGCGGTTTGCCCCTTGCCAGCGCCCAAGCGCTGGCTCATGACAGGGAGGGATGGAGGAAGGCAGTGTGCTCAGCCACTAGGTGCCCCCACGACCACCCCCGGTCAAGGGACCGGTAAGACGGTAAGTGTGTGTTTGTGTGTGTGTGTGTTGGCATGCTTGTGTGTGTGTGTGTGTGTGTGTGTGTGTGTGTGTGTGCATCTCTCTCTCTCTCTCTCTCTCTCTCTCTCTCTTTCTCCCTGTGATAATTCAGTAGTGAGACATAAATGATATTTACAGTACGTGTATCGTTAGGAGAAGCCAAAATTTAATGTTTAACATGATCGGATGTATCACAGATTACCTAAATCGTGTGACAGGCTCATTGAGGGATTATAGGTATATATTATGTATTTATGGCCTCATTGCTCTTTGGAAGTGTATTAAGCAATGTAGAATTCCTGCTTAAAAGTGGGGCTTCTCGTTCTAGCCTAATACCAAGTCCGTCTCAATGTCCGCTAGAGGTCAACTTTGGAACGTGAATGTCCCATAGGCCATGTGTTTCGTGCCACATCAAAATTGGCCTTACGGTCACTAGCCACATGGTGTCCGTTCTCATGAGCTCAGGCTATGACCCTAAGTGCCTAACGCATGTTGACAGGGACTCACGTGACTGCAGGGTCAAAGTCCGTGCCGTCCACCCACTGCCAGTCGTCTTCAGCCACGATGTCGGACAGACCGAACCAGTAGGTGTCATCGACCTGTGTTGCCATATAAGTCTACAACGGAACATAAAGGAGCCAAGGTCACTGTTGTGTCCACAACCGGGCTTGACCAGGCATAGTTCTGGATAGTCCGCGCGTATTGAAAACCTTTCTTTGCCCATAACTATGATCAGGCTCAGTTCTGGATAGTCCGCGCGTATCCAGAACCATGCCTCTGGCGAAATATACGTTCTGAGATACCCAGAAATGATCAAGAACCGTGCATCTAACTCATCCAGGTATACGTACTAAATCAGATTGGCACGGTTTTGGATACGATAGTCACCAAACACAGTATACATTATTTAATAACATTATATATAGGATACCTACGGTATTAACAAAAACAAACGAGGTCATAAATGAATACGTTGACACATGTATTCAAACATCCTGACCACCCCTCTCTACAATGGCACCGTTAACATATCTCTCATGATTCTGTCATTGATTTCTGATATCGGTACGTTCCATGGAGAATGTAGTGATACAAATGATAAACTTGACTGAGTGCCTTTTATGTTCATGCGTGATCATGTTATTTTCTTTAAACGATTCACACTCGTAACAATGTGTGGTCGAGTGGCGTAGCGACAGAGTGCTCGACTCGGAACCAAGAGGTCCCGGGTTCGAGTCCCTTGGAAAAGGCACTTGTCAAGACTTTTCTTACTTAACTCAAGTGAAAATAAGTATTGTCCTGTTCCGTATTTGTCCTCTATCTGCGTTGGTGACGGCATAAAATAAGTTGATATAACTTGAGTTTGCCGTCACCATGTCTAGTCATGAAATGTTGGAATATAAACAAAAAACAATGTGACGTCACCTGTTCATCTGCGGTAGTAATACTGGCCAG
>NW_017804007.1:64995-69438 GCF_001625305.1 Branchiostoma belcheri | reverse complement strand
CGCTATGGAACCTGGGAATTTTTACACCCCAAGCACAATGCATCCTGGGAATGGGGAAATGATGACTGTCATATACAAGACGTCATAGGTCATGCATCAAATTAGGCCGGGAAATGTGTCCTCGTAGTGAAGACAAGTGCAGACCGCATGGACTTCAGTTGAAAATTCCCCCAAAGTATCAAAGACTTACTTACATACCAAATACAATGTATCAAGACAGTCCCACCAGTCATTCTATAGTTATCGTATTCCGGACAGGCAGACTTTGATTTCTTTTCAAAAATTGCATTCTTTGAGAAGGTTACAAATTGATTGGTTGGTTGTATTTACATACAGTAATATTTATTCTATAATTAAAAGAGCTAGAATTTTATATGTGTAGGAAACATCATACATCTGTATGTGAATACTAATAATGACATGCTAGTATGCTCTCTTTTTATTCGTAAGTATTACAATGTATTTTCGGGAGAATGCAACAGGACACCAAATGAACATATTTGGAGGGAGCCATTATCATTCTTTCCAATATAAAGTATTCATTCTGTCAGCTCATATGATTACTTAGTACTTGTTTATAATATTTCTAGTTTTGCTGCCCTGAAATCGCATTGGATTCATTTAATATAATACAGTTTCTTGATTCGCTGGCGTTTGCTACAGCTTCAACGTATCAGCGGTGATTTCTGTATGTTGGCATGATTTATAGTTCAAATCTCTAGGTGTAAAGAAGTGCCCAGGAGGAAGTCGTAAATAGGAACAGCAAATAACTTCCTCCAAGATGTAAGCAGAAAGGAGTCCCACTGCAAGAACAGTTGGATTTACCAAAGGTAGTAAAGTCAGATTATGTTTACCTTTTATATAGTATCTGTCTTTACAATGGTCGTAAATAAAAGTCAAGAAGTACGGTTATTTCATTTACAACCCTTGTTAACTCCAGAATTACTGTACTTGACTATTATTTACTACGACTGTAAAGTTCATAAGTGTTTATCTAAAAAAACAAAGTAAACATTACATAAGTTTATTGGTGGTATTTACTGCCATTGGTAAATCTATGTTTTTGTTAACTAAAAGTAAAGGCGACCGGCCAACAAGAAGAAACAGAAGACTGTTTGTCATTTAGTAGAAAAGGGCCATTACTCTGCGAAGAGAATATGGCGTTGATTGCTACAGTCTGTGCTGTATTTCTGCTAGCTGAGCTGCGGTCTAGCTTCCAGGTTCATCGTGACCTTTTGGCTTGGGGTGAAAATGTGACGGAAATACCGGAGGATGCGCCAGTCAATAGCACGGTGGTTCGGCTGAGAGATGCTCTTGTTGCCGCCAGCCTGGTAAGTTCTGCAGACGACGACAACGGGACGTGTTGGTCAGTCAACATCATCACGGGGGACGATTGGGAGCGGTTTGGGGCTCGTGCCGAGGACTTGACGTTGTTCGTAGCGGCTCACCTGGACTACAACCTGCACTCGCGGTACAACCTGACGGTGGAACTGACAAACACCGGGAACAAGAGCGTTAGCTTGTACGTGACCCTCATCATCGTAGTCATAGACGTGCCTGGGTATCCGCCATTCTATAACAAACGGTGTGAGACGCCAGTCCTTTCGGATAACGAGAGGGGTGAGAATTCTACTTTAATCAGTAGTGACGGATTTTATGCTTCAACTAACGGAAATGTAGTTGCGGAGTACGAAGAATTTCTTCAGTTCTCTTTAGCGAGACTCTACCCCGCTAACTTTGTATTGAAAAGAGATTGTTCCTTACGATTTGCCGTCAAAAGAAAGTCATTGGGTAGAGACGGGGAACTCGTAGCCTCGGTGATTGAAGGACGGTTACAAGGTAGAGGCGAACTTGAATGTCGTGACCGGGAGTGGAAGACTAAGGGGAAGGTTACTATATTGGACCTTTCTCTGGATGAAGACTTGCCTCAGTGGGTAGTAACCGGTCAGTTTGAAGGGGAGGAAAATCCCCGCTATGTCATCGCTATTGCGTTAAATGAGATGTGGTCCACATCACCATACTGGTTCCGCTGTGGCGCTAATATCACGTTGGGGGATAATGGGGGAACAGTTCTATTTGAGTGGACATTTCAGTACAACTTTACAGGGTGTCCTGGTGGATTGTACGGTATGTATTGTGACAGGGACTGTGTGTGTAAGAACGGTGCCCGGTGTCATGGCTTTAACGGTGCCTGTGAGTGCCGTCCGGGCTGGAGAGGGAGGGCATGTGATATTCCCTGGCCCGAAGTCGTCATCGTAGAGACCCCTGGCGATTCAGTCAAGAAGTACATCGGTACCAATCTGACTTTCACCTGCCTGGCTCCTCATATTCACGTGGCAAATATGACTTGGCTTTATCAAGCAGGAAAAACGAATACCGACGCAAACGTCATCGAATTCGAAGAAGGGGCAGTCCAGAACAGTTCTATCAGCTTTCAGCCGATACTAGAATCAGCTAACGGCAAATATAGCTGTATGGTACAGGCTGAAGATGGTCAACTTTTCAATGCGACTTTCATACTAAACTCTACCGAATGCCGACCCAACTATCATGGAGATGTTTGCAGCCAGGTGTGTGACTGTGAGTACGGAGGGACGTGTGACAGGTGGGAGGGGTGTCTGTGTCCTGCAGGGCGTCGTGGAGACAGGTGTCAGCACGAGTGCGCCCCTGGCACATTCGGGAGGAACTGCAGCATGAGGTGTTCCTGTGAAAACAACGCGTTGTGTGATCCAGTCAATGGCAGCTGTATTTGTGCTGAAGGACAACCAGGCGAGCTTTGTCAGAACGTCTCCATTCCTGCGAACAATCAAGTCGTTGTTGTAGTGTTGTCGTCCGTTATTCCGGCCATTGTGGTAATCGCCTGTATCGTCATTGGAATCCTGTTGAGACGGGGTCACCGACAGCCAAAAGTTGACTCAGAAATGACGTCCGTCATAGAAACCCTTTCGTCATGGGAAGTAGATATAGAGGACATTCGCTTCGAGCACATGATCGGGGAGGGGGAGTTCGGCCATGTCGTACGGGCAGGGCTGCGCGTGCCGGAAGGGTACGAGGTTTTGGTCGCGGCTAAAAGTATCCGGCCCGATCGCAAGACGACGTCGGCTGTCAGCGACTTTCGCCGAGAAATGGACATTCTCGCGAGAATCCACGAGGACAAAGAGGGACACCCTAACGTGGTGAAGCTTTACGGAGTTCTGACCAAGTCGGAGCCTCAGTACATCCTGGTAGAGTACGCGAGCAATGAAGAACTCCGCCGGTATCTGTGGACTTTGCGTGAACAGTGCAAGATCACGGGGGATAGGAAACTGTTAGAGCGTCTCGGTTTCGCTTCTGACGTGGCCTGTGGGCTATCGGAGCTGGCACGGCTGAAGATCGTTCACCGGGACATAGCGGCTCGTAACGTCGTCATCAGCGACAGGATGGTGGCTAAGATCGCGGATTTCGGACTATCGCGTGACGTCTACGTGTCTTCGGCGTACAAACGCACCACGCAGGGCGGGGAGGAGGAACTGTTGCCGCTGAAGTGGATGGCCGTGGAGTCGTTACGGGACGGGGTGTACACGTGTGAGAGTGACGTGTGGTCGTACGGCGTGCTGCTGTGGGAGATCGCCAGTTTTGGGGAGGAGCCGCGCTACGCTGGAGGCCCCATGCACCCGGACGTCTGCACACTGTTGGAGCTGCTGAAAAAAGGCGTCCGTCTGCAGCAGCCGGAGAACTGTCCGCTGCCGGTGTACCGCATCATCAGGTCATGTTGGGTGTTCAACCCATCGAGGCGGCCAACGGCTGATGTGTTGTTGCGTAAGATTAATCTGATGATGCCACAGAGACATGCTGCGCACCCTTCATTCGATAACGCCCATCTCGGACTAATTGGTTTATAGCAGAGGAGATATACTTACAAATGTAGTATTAGTGATTACACTAAACCAAGAATGTTGAAGCAAGACTCGTATACAATCATTCCACACTACAGCAGGACCTGAACGAACTGGATAAATGGACAAATGAAAGCCTAATGAAACTTCACCCCAGGTTTAACTGACAAACAGTCAACACACATTGAGTCCATTGAGACGGCGTGCCGAATCATACTGAGGGTAAAGCACCCAAACTATGGGGATGTCAGTACGGCGCATGGACTTCAAACCCTTCAAAGCCTAGGAGCAGTTGTGTTTCCGGTTTGGAAAACAAGACTGGTAATGAAAATATACATTGCCATGGCGACGGTTGTTGTTGGTGGGGTTATTGTTTGCATTTATTGCACCTGAACAGTAATTTTCAATTCTGCTGCAGGTGATGCCATATGATATCAATTCTGCTGCAGGTGATGCCATGCCATATATATATATATATATATATATATATATATATATATATATATATATATATATATATATATAGAGAGAGAGAGAGAGAGAGAGAGAGAGAGAGAGAGAGAGAGAG
>NW_017804007.1:42225-64875 GCF_001625305.1 Branchiostoma belcheri | reverse complement strand
AGAGAGAGAGAGAGAGATTCGCCATACGATTCGCCATACGATTCGCCATACGATCCCAAACTAACTAACTAACTAAGCAATATCCAAATAGTTGGTTAGTTACTTAGTTAGTTAGTTAGTTTGCGATCGTATGACGAATGTGACAGTGTCAGTGCCAAGATTTTCTTTGAAATGGCCATTTGTCAATGTTCGTAAATTCTGATTTGGACACTGCGCACTCATGCGACTATTCCTTGCACGACATGTTTCCTCTGCCGTTTATATGGGACTGCATACGTCTGCAACCAAATAACTCTTTTTGTAGAAATAGTAAAGCTTGCCTGTGTGAATTTGCAGAGACAAGTAGTCACTTAAAGGTCATGCTATATTAAACTTCAATAAAACAAAAATAAGATTTTGGATATATAATTTAGTACCTTTCATCAGTAACATTTCACTGTACCACGTACATATGTTTAAGCTAGTTAGTCCGTTTTGCTAACTCTGTATTCTTGTGTATCCAGCTTGATTTACTTAACATTTGTTTCTCCTGAATTTACAGTACATGTTTGTAAAAAAAATAATTTAGGACATGGTATTTACGGGTAACCCCCTCGACTAGCCACTAGGCTTAGAACTACGGTTGCCCCGCACATTACTTGTAATTCGCATATAAGTTATCACATGTTGTTGTCTTTTTAGTATAAACTGCAAATAAACAAATGTGCGAATGCGATTCATTGTGATCCACGTCTCTAAACTATAGTATATTCCGACAAAGGCGCACTGGGGTTACTGGGGGTCATGCAGTGAACAAAATTGCCCACGGTCCCTCATGCGAATTATGCTGTTGGAATAAGGAGTATGGGTGACATGATAGGACAGGAAGAGTGTCAGTTTGCTTAGAATGTGTCTTTGAAGTAGTGAGGTCTGCCATCTTCGTTGCCACTTGCTTCTGATGACCGTTTGATGAGTCATGGTAAGTCTGACGCCATAGCAAATTCCCGAGTTGTTTTACCTTCAAAACAATTCTTACAGTTTCCTCGTAGTAAAAAAAGTCCATTTGGACGTGTCCATTTGAGCGGTAGCGTGTTCGGCGGCCCCGGGTTCGAATCCTACCTTGTCATCGATCTTGTGCCCTTGGAAAAGGCACGTGCACTTTACACGACTTTCTTTGCTTCACTCTGGTGTCAATGAGTACCAAGCTTCGGTTAGGGACGTCCCTCGGACAGGACGTTAAATGGAGGTCCCGTGTTTGGGGAGAGCCACACCGCATGCAAGTTAGAGAACCCACCACACATCCTAAACAAACAAATAAACGCATTCCTTGTCCTTACAGTTTCCTCGTTGTAACAAGTCTATTTGAACACATAGTGTTCTTACAGTTTCGTCGTTGTAACAAGTCCATGTGAACACATACATTGTTTTTACACTTTCCCCTTTGTAACAAGTCCATGTGAACACATACGTTGTTCTTACACTTTCCCCCTTGTAACAAGTCCATGTGAACACATACATTGTTCTTACACTTTCCCCTTTGTAACAAGTCCATGTGAACACATACGTTGTTCTTACACTTTCCCCTTTGTAACAAGTCCATGTGAACACATACATTGTTCTTACACTTTCCCCTTTGTAACAAGTCCATGTGAACACATACGTTGTTCTTACACTTTCCCCTTTGTAACAGGTCCATGTGAACACATACATTGTTCTTACACTTTCCCCCTTGTAACAAGTCCATGTGAACACATACATTGTTCTTACACTTTCCCCCTTGTAACAAGTCCATGTGAACAACACTGGGTCAAAGGTATCTTGTAGACGATGTCGGCCCTCATCACGATTGAGTGTTTTTTATGTCTGTTAATTATCATCTCGAATGTATCATACTATTCTTATCTTGACGCATGGTTTTAGCTATTGTATGTTAATTGCTATGATAACTCAGTAATAAGTCTGTATTGATAATATGCATTATTATTTTATTTACGTAATTAATGTGTTAAATAAGACTCAATCCATATAATTCTTTTTAGATGTCCGTAATCAGTTGTGAATAATGTAGTATCATTACGATTCAGTGTGCGGGTCATAGTGCGCACTGCGAGACTGTAAATGTTTTTAATGAACCTTGAACATGAAGTTTATTGCATATATAGTCATGCCCCAGTAGGGTTAAATGCACTACTTGAGTTACGAATAAGGATTAGGAAAACTATGCTATTTCTTTCTATACCTAAACTGTATATGTTTCTTTTCTCTTCTTGAGACATTTGTATGCGAATTTACAGAGTTTTTCTAATACATCATAGTTATCTAAAGACATCATATGTAGGAACATGTCATCCTTTTTTAGAGGTAACTTTTATATATTTTTGTTCTAACTGTATTTCATAAACTAAGGTGTTACATAAATCACTGTACAGTGGACACTCTACAATAAAGTGGACTTCGCTTTCTATTCTATTTATATCGCAAAATGTACATGAATGAGAAATAAACCAATCACTACTACCGCTGCAGGTGGTCGCCCGGCGGTACTTACACCAGCAGATGGCAGCGGCGGTGCTATTTTCCGTCTCGTAAACGGTCGATGCCATTTGAAACGGTCGATGCCATTTAACTGAATGGTCAATGTCATATCCGTGCGTCCAAAAACGACTAAAAAGTAATATATACTATGATGATACTATGAAAAGCAATATTCTAATTGCAAATATAAGGGAGGGTTATGTAGAATTGTAAATATTAGTAAAAAAAAAGCACAAGCTCGGATTCGAACCCGGGTCCGAAAGTGTAACTCCAAAACCCTCACCCTAATTTATACCCTAACCGCTACGCCACGAAACATCACGGTGTGGATGGACCGTGCTGATACACTTAAAGTGATATGGCATCGACCGTTTCCAATGGCACCGACCGTTTACGAGACGGAAAATAGCAGCGGCGGTTCACGGTGGTCCGGCTCACGAAGTCGTTGCCATCGAGCAGCCGCCACCCTACCCGGGCCTGCACAAGGACAGCGTCAATGTGGCGCCCGCCGGTGTCCCTGTAGTTAGTCCCACTGTCGTCCCAACCACTGGGCACACCAATGTGGTTTAAAGTTTCAAATTTATAGCATGTATCTGTATCTGTATCGGTATAGCTGGTATAACCGCCCTTCGGCGTAACACACCAGCTTCTGTTATCTGTATAGCCGGTATAACCGCCCTTCGGCGTAACACACCAGCTTCTGTATCTGTATAGCCGGTATAACCGCCCTTCCAAGTAACACACCAGCTTCTGTATCTGTATCTCTCTCTCTCTCTTCCGAAGATTTCAGGGGGCCCTTCCCACTCCTGCTGCAAGCTCGCCGGTGGTTGACAAGGCCGATACGTGACAGGCATACTGTATCTGTATCTGATAAGCCGGTATAACCGTCAGTCGGTGTAACAAACCAGCTTCTGTATCTGTATAGCCGGTATAACCGCCCTTCGGCGTAACACACCAGCTTCTGTATCTGTATAGCCGGTATAACCGCCCTTCGGCGTAACACACCAGCTTCTGTATCTGTACATGTATGTATAGCCGGTATAACAAGGACAGGTGTATAACTCTGATATTTGAAGGCATGACTGTTTCTTGTTCATGTAACATACTGAGACTAGAAAGCCAGTATATACAGCAGGTATATGAAAGAGGCAGCCCTAGTTGACATGGCTTTTATCATTCTAGTCTTGCTTACGCTGTATAAAGGCAAGGACAAAGGTAACTCGGTAGTGAAAACTGCCCGGTGTAACTGCCCGGTGTAACTGCCCGGTGTAACTGCCCGGTGTAACTGCCCGGTGTAACTGCCCGATGACACAAGCATAAAAGATACTAATATTGTGCCTGGCATCGAGAGTGTGTAACAGCGATTGAGGGTAGTCACCCACCATTGAAGGAAAATACTCTTGAAAATTCATGTTTTGGAGAGATAAACATACAGACAGGGGTAGCTCCAAGTTGCCTGAAGGTGGACCGTCGGAGCAAGGGCTAATGTATTGTCGGTTAATATACGTCATAATATGTTGATTTGTTTTATCCCTCGTGAATCAAACCTTACTTTGGGCTGTATTAATTCTAAAATGACTTCTTAACAGACAGAATTCAATCGTTTACATTCAAAGTCAAAGAGTAACAACATGAATCAGATCAAATGATCAGACCGCTTGTAAGAACACAGTAAAAGTCCTCAAGAAAAAAACAAAAGGAGGTCAGTATGAGGCCATACCACAGAATTTTCAATGTCTGTCTAAGTTGTTTTTTTTCAGGTACCGTCTCATCCCTCGTAACCTCCGTGACGTGTCCATCCGGGACACCACAGTAACCGTTCTGGGTACGAGGTTAGATTTCCCGGTAGCCATTGCGCCAACAGCCATGCAGCGGTTGGCTCATTCTGACGCGGAGTTGGCAACCGCCAATGGTTTGTGACGTCATTTTCTTTCCAATGGTATTTTCGTCGTTACGTTTAAGGTTATTATTCTCAGTTTGTTTATTGGGATACCCTTGAGCTCTAGCCCATTAAGGGGATAATCTTCCAGGGCTCCTACATACAGGTACAGAAACAGAAATTCAGACTCACATTTATCTGGGTACAGAAGTATTGCTTTTGGTAGTGAGTTTGTGTGTCTGTTTGTATAATTTCTTTGGTTGCGTGGTAGGTGGGATTTATAGATGATTAATAGGGAGCTCAAATTAAACCTGAAGGTGACCCAGCATGTGCCGGGTGGGAGTAAGTGATCCGCTTTGCAATTGCAATAGAATCGTTATACTTTATACATATTGTCTCCACATATATGTGAGTGTGATTTGGTCTTGTGGCTCAATATTTAGACATCGGTACTGCTTTGCGGGTTGGTACGCCGTAATACGACTGGTGCACGACAAGAGATGGCTGGATGTCGGATATCTTGGCACAGCCTGAAAACACGAAATGATAAATGTTCTAAAACTGCGTCAAAAAGTAGCAATGAGATAATATGTGGTAATTTATTAAGATACATTAAGAAAGGAATAAGTTCAAATCGACAAGACATTGATACAGCTGTGTGAAGTACATATGGACCAGTCTTACTTAGCCTTCTGGTACGGACTGACTATCCACACATATCTGCCATAGCCATTCGTACGTACCTGCCCTGGCCATAGCCAAACTGAGTTCATCTCTCAGAATCTGTAGAATCTGTTGGACTCCTTCTGCACCCTATTGAGAAAAAAACGAATTTAACACTGAAACAATAAATCGAGATTTAAAGCCGTCTGGAAAGTATACAATCCATTGTCCACTGAGAGGGGGGTGGTGGTAACTGTGAGGAATGGTACCCAGCTACGGTCCAACTGTTCTATGGTCACCCTGATCATGGGAGCCAACCGGGAGGTATTTACGTTGTGTGCCAGCCCCCAGAGTGCGGGCTTGCCGACACACACCTGGCTCCCAGCGCGTCCGTACCAGTCCGGACACCTCCGTCCACACCTTATACTCATGCCGTTTATAGTAACTATTGACTAACAGTGACCACTACTTACGTTGTGTGCCAGTCCCCAGAGTGCGGGCCTGCCGATGAACACACACCTGGCTCCCAGCGCCAAGGCCTTCAGCACGTCCGTCCCAGTCCGGACACCTCCGTCCAGGTAAACCTCCGCCTTACCGCCAACCGCACGGACGATGTCCGGTAGAACGTCAATCTGTAGAAATGTTTCAAGTTCAACCTTTTTTCCAACACAATGGCTGTCGCAGTTAGACTTGTGTCACGTGGCTTCTCTGAAGTGTGATGGTCAAAGGTATCTGGTAAACGACTGGGTCGGTCTATCGAAGAAGACCAGAGTGACTGGTCGAAAGCTGTAGGTAAGAACATATTTATCCCACATTTCTGACACTAATGCTTAGCACAAAAAACAACACACACAATGCACATTCATTTTGTGGCACCACCACAAAGCACCAGAATGTAAACACACATGGCTTACAACTGTGTTTCCAACTTCTAAACACTCGTATTTTGGCACCTACACTTCTTGAATGGCATTTATTTGCATTAGACTAGGGTTCATTCAACTCACTTTGTGAAGAAATGAACAGAGAATTGACTTTGCAAAAGCCTGATGTTACATAATGTTTATCCTCACGTACAGTTGCCGGCACGCCGTCCAGCTCCCTCCCGCCGTGGTTAGACACGCAGATCCCGTTTGCTCCGCATGCCACGGCCATCTTGGCGTCCTCGACTGCATGACAGTTACAAAACACCCATAAGATATGGGACAGCAAAACTTCGTAAAATGAGAAACATCTCTGCAAGCAGTGAGCGCCACCAAATGTAAAAGTGATTGATGACTTTCTGACTCTATAGGGAAGACTGAACATAATCACATTCATCACAACTTTAGACATATAGACAAATACACACACACACACAAACAAACAAAAACAACACCTCCAGTCATTTCTTAGACATACGTGTGCCATTTGTTCAACCTTCATGACCACGTAGATGTCATAGTGGAGGCAACTTTTTTTTATTCACACGCTCGTATCAGTTTTGGGGTTCGTGCGATCTAGTGAATTGAAAAGTGTATTTCGTCTTCCAAAGCTTTTGAACTACATTCACTTACAAATTCTTTCTCATACGGATAATCCTCTATACCGGCTTCTTTCTATTTCCAGAGGATGCATGGGCACTATCTCTCTAATATCTCGTCATGTACAAGGTACTGTTTCCTTCTACCTGACAGAATGCCCTTCAGGACAACAGGCAGGCTGGTGTTGTCTCTGATCCACTGCACGTCTTCCCACGTCGCCGGTTGCTTCAGTGCAGCATTCATATACTCTCGGTACCCCGCACTACCTGGAGCATGGGGCGGCTCTTCGTCGAAAATGTTAGGAAGTCTAGTAAAACAAAAAGACAAGGAAGTTATATACTAGTAGCGTAGCTTTGTTATGGATAATTCTTGCTATCCAATACAACTTGGGACACACTGGTTCAATTTTATGGTTGACAGCCGCGCGTGCATTGATTTTCGCCTGTTCTAAAAAAAATCACCTCCACCGTAGTCCATGGTAGCCAGGGACAGTTGGACGCCGGTGGAAGGCAGCACCTAAGCTTCCGACTTGAATCATACATGTAAATGCCGAAAAAGGCCAGCATGTACGTGCCGACTCGTTAACGTCGTCCCAAGAGTGCTTTCAGTCAATCTGCGCCCGTATACGACGGTCTTGCAAATGCGATTTTTACAGCACAATCACTTTTATTGCCGACTGGAAAGTAAAAGCAAAATATTTTTTTCCCATAATTTCCAACATGTAATCAAAAGACGTGGTGACGGCACACTCAAGCAAAATCTCATGCAACAGTGTGAGCCTTAAGGCGCGGTCACATTTCCCAACCCGGGGCCCGGCCGGACAGTCGTTTGGAACGAAAATTATGAAATGAGACAGCAAAACACAAAAAAAGTTTTAGAAAATTAACCTTGAGCACTATTTGTGTATACTCTTTGTACAAATTGTTTCTTTTTCGTTCACGCAAACAACCCGGCCGGGCCCCGGCTTGGAAATGTGACCGTGGCCTTACTAGTATGTCATTGATGTATGTGCTATAAGACATCTTTGAAAACACATTCTGTTGTCATTCTTTATTTTTTTTCAAAAAATTGAAACGTATATTACCTAATACGAACAGGAATAGTCACAGGCCTTGTGTCAATTTGAAACGGGAGCAAAGGCTGGTCCACTGTGAGGAATATGGCGGTGTACCCCGCGCGTTCTGCCCGAGCCAACAGGCGCTTCATGTGACCACGGTCTTTGAAGAACAGCATGTAGAACCAGCGGATCCCGGGAGGGGTCGCTTCAGCCACCTCCTCTAGGGAGTGGTTAGCCCAGGAACTCAGCACCATCCCTGTGTTCATGGCAGCGGCGCCTGGAGAGAAACCAACGTTTTTAATCCGTCATAATGAGGAAAATATTAGCCTCCACCAGGCCTTCCAAATGGGTTGTGGATTGTAGACGTCGAAAAAAAAGTAGGGTAAATATTTGGTCAGAAGAGTTAGCCCGCGTTGAGTGATGTCTCTCTTTACGTCTCCCTCGATCTACATATAGTGGCGTTAATTTTTTCGGGAAGCGACGCGAGTAATGCCGCGTAGGGACGGTTTTGCAACCGCATAAGTTGCGTCGCTCCCCCCAAAAAATTAAGACTGCCACCTCAGAAGTCAGCAAAGGAGGCTACTTTAATATACCCTACCTTTAGCGGTTGCCAATTCCGCGTCAGGATGAGCCAATAGGTGCATGGCAGTTGGCCCAATGGCTACTGGGATATCCATCCGGGTCCCTAGTACCGTTACGGAGGTGTCCCGGATGGACACGTCGCGGAGGTTCCGTGGGACGAGGCGGTATCTGAACGACACCAACAAACAAACAAATAAACAAACAAAATATAGGGTCTCAGACGAACGGAAATACACAGAGCCTGCAAGTGTACAATAGCCAGTTGTGTTGTTCTCAGCACTTGTTACCCAGTGAGAAACCCGCGACTTCTGAACATTTGCCCTAGTAATAGGTCAGCTGCCCACTACTTACTTAGATGTACATGTTTGTGATATTTTTACCTCCATGAAATGTGTCATGGAGGTTATATTTTCAGTTGCGTTTATCTGTCCGTCTGTTAGTCAACAAGATAACTCAAGAACGCCTGGATGGATTGGTTTCATACTTGGTGTGTTGGTAGGGTGTGACGAAAACTGGAAATGATAAGATTTTGGTCCCCCTAGTGGCTTCCCTTGGTACTGCAGCGCAACTTCCGGTTTTGATATCTCGCGATCTGGACATGCTAGGGTCATGAAATTTTGATGGAAGGTAGCTCTCGTGCTTCGAAAGAAGTCATATGAGTTTGGGCCCCCTAGCGGCTTGTTCTGGAACTGCAGGGCACTTTCTGGCGAAATGTTTAAAAGCCAATAAGTCCAGACAGGAACAACACATTTTCATTATTTTTGGTGTGTAGGTAGCTGAGAGAGAGATGTACATAATTAAATGCAAATTATGCAAATGAGGACCTTTTTGCATAATTAATGAGGAAATTCTATAATTACGGTGTTTTACATTATCTCGCGATCTGGACATGCTAGGGTCATGAAGTTTTGATGGAAGGTAGCTCTCGTGCTTGGAAAGAAGTCATATGAGTTTGGGCCCCCTAGCGGCTTGTTTATTTATTTATTTATTAAATTATGCAAATGAGGACTTTATTTGCATAATTAATGAGGAAATTCTATAATTACAGTGTTTTACATTATACTATGTAACCTATGGCAGGCAAATGATGACCTAATTTGCATAATTAATGCGAAAATTCTATGATTTCGTAATGGTGAATGATGAGAATGTCATACTTGGGACATCTGTAAGCTAATCAAAAGTTATCATGTTAATGCAGAGGTCATTTGAACAATTAAAGAAGAAATTTACATTTACATATCAAGATCATATTTCATGGAGGTATGAGATCTCGGAATTCTAGTTTCTTTTATTCCTTTGTTCTCCTATTTTTTTAAATTTGCAGTTGATTCAGACAATAAAATTCCCATCAGAATATATGAATTTAGCTCCAAAGTCCAAACTTGAATCCTGGTCATTCTTTTAATGTAGTAAGTTGAATCAACCCATATCTGTCAGGCAAAAACGCCATGTCACTGACGGAAAGCACGTTAATTCTTTTGGCAACACAAACCATCTCAGGTAGCTTGTTATTGAAATGTTGACAAAAATTTGCTCACTAAAGTGGGACCACTATATGAATTTGCCATTGGAATCTATGGTGAGTTCAATCCTCGTTCGAGGTGCCTCACCAGACACTTGGTGAAACCACTAAAACATGCACTTATATAATTAAACTTCAAACACATTTCCCTTATTCCAAACCTCAAGTCTCTGACAAATTGACGTTTAACCCTACCTAGACCGGGGGGGGGGGCTAAAAGTGCCCGCGGCAACTTTGATGTCACCTAGCGTCTGAACGGCTAGCCGTAGAACGGCCAAACTTGGTGACTTTTCCTAGAATATTGTTGGCAACAATTCTCTATCAATGGAATAAGATAAAAAAATTTTGTGTTGCCATGGCAACGGGTTTCTGACAGGCATTTTTTTGCTAAATTTAGTACTTTTTGTTTCAACAATAGAATTTTATGGGTTTTATGTCAAGTTACTCATGGTTTCTAATATTAATAACATCCCATATAATTTTATGTAAATTTTATCATTAAATATGCATAATTTATGCTAATTTGCTCATTGGCCAAAATCCAAGATGGCGGACCATATCATTAGAACAGGTATATACAGGCTATTTTTATTAAAATTTCATCAATACTTCCATTTCTTTTTACAAAAAAGGTTTAAATGAAGGTCTTTAGTATGTTTACGATGTATTTTAGGCTTTATCATGAAAAAAAACTATTTTTGAAAATTCAAGATTGATGATCCAAGATGGCGGATATCTTAAATATGCATGACGCCATTTTATGACGTCACCGGTGTTGCTATGGGCAACATAAGACTTAGTACACCATAATATTCTGTCATAAACACTTTTGGTACAGTTATGTTGAATACCATTTAGTTTTCAGGGAAAAACCTATTTAGACGGTTTTGGCCAATAAAATCACATTAATGACGGCATANGAGGTCAAAAGAGCCCCCCCCCCGGTCCCCCCATGTCAAAAAAAGCCCGGTCTAGGTAGGGTTAATATGTCAATCTCACAAATCCGCTGCTGTCATGTTTCTTTTGGAAGAAAGAAGTGGAAAGTCAACTCGGGTGTTTTAAAGAGCCACACCCAAAATCTTGGAATGACACCAGGATTTCACCCCCTGTCCAAGTGGGTCAGTCCATCCGGTGAAGAAATACTCAGGCATCAATAAGAGGGAAAGTCATACCAAATGTCGGGCAGATTGTTCTGTCCTTCTTATTAACTGGGTATTTCTGTGCAAATCTTGCACAGGACAAACGATTCTTTGGAAAATATGATTGTCCACTAATAAATCGTACAAAGTGCCCTTTCTGGCTGCGTCCTCAGCCTTTTATGTGACACTGAACCCAGGACCCTCCCATCTGGTAGTAATCATGAACCGGTGAAGTGTACAGCGAACTCCTTACCGTTTGAAGGCCTCAATGTTATCTCTGTACGTTTGTCCGTCCTCAGGACGACTGTAGTACCCCCAGGCAAACTCCGACAACTTCTCGCGCGCAGACTGCTCTATGTCTACGAGGGTGGGGAGAGGAGTTCGGGGAGGCCTGTCCATCGTTGTCTTTACTTGTCAGGACCCTGACTCGGAATTAGTTACGGTGAACAGGGCGGCTTCATGACTACGTGCGGCGGGCTTCCGATAGTTCCTGCCCCGGGAGTTGATGTTCAAGGTCGTCGGTCATGTTGTTCTTCCGGGTCACACGCTGATATTTTCTAAAAACACTAGCCAAACCATTTAGAGTCCTTCTACTACGTAGGTAGGTAGGTTGATGACCATGTTGAGGAAAAACACACACTCCCGGCTGATACACAGAGGGGATGTGATCATGTTCCCTAAAGATGAATTTCATTGATAGCCCCCTTTGGAGTTGAGAGCTAAGGCCAATCAAATCAACATGGCCTAACTATGAGTAGGGCAAGCCATTATATTACATATGACGTTGTCCAGCAATTGAACCTATTGTTGACTTTCGGGGTCATCCAAATAGAGGGCACTGAGAAGAAACACCACCGGCATAACGTGCCACAAACCCCTGTTGAATTTAGACTTGCTTCTGCTGCTGTATCCTTGACAAAAAAATCTATCATGGCGGAAGGGCTGAGTTCTGAGCTAACGTGTCTTGGACTTTGAGAAGGAAGCACACAAGAAACTTTTTGACTTCGCCTGGCGATTCTTCAGCAGACAGAGAGGCGCATGACGGTCTTATCATGACAATTCGTCGGACGCTTTCAAACAGTAAGTGGAGAGACAATATCGTGAATATCATTACTTCCGAAGTCTACCTGAGAAACGGTACATTCCATTCTTCCGTGTGACCACATGCCCTGGCATCGAGAGTGTGTAACAGTGATTGAGGGCAGTCACCCACCATTAAAGGAAAATATTCTCGTAAATACATGTTTTGGTATAAACAGGAAGAGCTAAACACACTTGTACAGGCAGAGGGAGTTTCAAGTTGCCTGAAGGTGGACCGTCGGTGCGAGGCAGGGCTGATGTATTGCCAGTTAATGTACATCGTAATACGTTCATTTGTTTTATCCCTCGTGATTAAAACCTTACTTTGGGTCGTATTGTCTAAAATGAATTGATAACAAACAGAATTCAATCGTTAACATTCAAAGTCAAAGAGTAACAACATGAATCAGATCTAGATGATCAAACCGCTGGAAATAACACAGTAAAAGTTCAAGAAAAACAGGAGGTTACTAGTATACAACAGAACTTGCACTGTCTGTATACTCTATATATTGTGTCGTATTGCAATTAGTCTTGGGCATGAATTTGCAAATTAACTTCAAACTTTTATAAAAGGTTTTTTTTTTCAGGTACCGTCTCATCCCTCGTAACCTCCGTGACGTGTCCATCCGGGACACCACAGTAACCGTTCTGGGTACGAGGTTAGATTTCCCGGTAGCCATTGCGCCAACAGCCATGCAGCGGTTGGCTCATTCTGACGCGGAGTTGGCAACCGCCAATGGTTTGTGACGTCATTTTCTTTCCAACGGTATTTTCATTGTTACGTTTAAGGTTATTATTCTCAATTTCAGTTTATTGGGATGCCATTTAGCCCCTTATCTTCCAAGGCTGGTACACCAATTACGGATACAGAATCAGCAGGCTAGAATCAGACATGTACAATCACAATGCATTATCTGGGTACAGAAGTATGGTTTTCAGTGGCCGAGCTGTGGGTTTGTGTGTCTGTTTGTATAATTTCTTTGGTTGCGTGGTAGGTGGGATTTATAGATGATTAATAGGGAGCTCAAATTAAACCTGAAGGTGACCCAGCATGTACCGGGTGCGGGAGTAAGTGATCCGCAATTGCAATAGAATCGTTATACTTTATAAACATATATTGTCTCCACATATATGTGAGTGTGATTTGGTCTTGTGGCTCAATATTTAGACATCGGTACTGCTTTGAGGGTTGGTACGCCGTAATACGACTGGTGCACGACAAGAGATGGCTGGATGTCGGACATCTTGGCACAGCCTGAAAACACGAAATGATAAATGTTCTAAAACTGCGTCAAAAAGTAGCAATGAGATAATATGTGGTAATTTATTAACCACTAACATTAAGAAAGGAATGAGTTCAAATCGACAAGACATTGATACAGCTGTGTGAAGTACATATGGACCAGTCTGATGTGAGCCTCTGAGCCTTATAGCTTAGAAGCTACCGTGATAGTTGAGTGGTTCAGACAAAGGAGTCAGTCAAAGTTCCATTTCGACGATTTATTCTCCTGAATCCAACGTAACGATTCCCGGTGGCCGAACAACACAGAACGGCACGTGGCGGGGCTTCTCCCGAAGAGCAAGCCTTCGGTCTGGATCCCGAGTATTCTGAGTGTTCTGAGTATTCTCTGGAATCGAAAGTCTTCTGTGTATTCTGTCTTTTGGATGACTGTCTCTCGAATTTATCCTCTAAGTTCTGGTTCACGCCCATGGTCAAATTAGGCGCAACTTGTCAAAAATAGAGAAATCTGATTGGAAGCCGAAAATGAGTAAGTTGTAGACTTCATTCATCAAATACAGGAAGCCTGCTTGACGTTCGCCCGTCAATTCGTCTGAGCGACCGGCGATTTGATTAATTTCTCATCTATCTTGCTGAATCTGAGTGACCTTTGGGGTCACTCCCCGAAGTTCAATGAAGTTCACGTGAGTTCAATGACTCGTCGAAACATCTAGATATCAATTTGATTAAAGGGATCGTAACAGGTCTGCCGTTCAGTGTTGCTATGCCACGGTGAGGGAATTCCATAAAACAATCGATTATATAATCAAAATACATAAAAACAGTCAGTTGTATAACGGTCTGTGTACACTTCCGTCACCAATCTTCTATACAAAGCTATGTGTGGTTTACAGTGATCAGGCCGGCAGCCGACCGCACTAGAGTGTTCATTTCCTAGTTCTAAATCACAAACGTGCTCGGCTGCTGCCCTCTCAACCACAATGGCAGTGATTCAGGATGCCGACCGTCGGCACCAGCGTCATACATGTATCAATTTACGGCGGCATCCGCGTTGGCGCGCCTTACATTCTGCTCTTTACTGAATAAATCCGTACGAGAGAAAAAGTATATAGTCAACATTAAAAACACTACAATAGTCAACTCAGCTATTCAGTTACTACTTAAACAAAGACAACAACAAGTCTTACACTATATCTTGTAGATTGAGTCATGACCACTAATCGGCCTTGGCCGGACGTGACAGATATCGCATTCCGCCGGGCGCGGTGCCAAGTCCCTCCAGCTTGGGGGTGACGTAGCCCCCGGGCCAAAGTAAGGCAAAACAGCCCTGGGCCAAACTAATTCAACATCATACGGCGGGAAACACGGGCCGGGATAAGTTAAACGGGTGATCCCCGTTTACACTTACTTAGCCTTCTGGTACGGACTGACTATCCACACATATCTGCCATAGCCATTCGTACGTACCTGCCCTGGCCATGGCCAAACTGAGTTCATCTCTCAGAATCTGTAGAACCTGTTGGACTCCTTCTGCACCCTATTGAGAAAAACGGAATTTAACACTGAAACAAGAAGTCGAGAGCGAAGTATGCAATCCATATTGTCCCGTGAGAGAGCGGTGGACGGTAACTATGAGGTGAGTTGAATCATATTGTCTACGGTCCAGTTGTTCTATGGTCACCCTGATCATGGGAGCCAACCGAGAGGTACTTACGTTATACGCCAGCCCCCAGAGTGCGGGCTTGCCGACACACACCTGGCTCCCAGCACGTCCGTCCCAGTCCGGACACCTCCGTCCACACCTTATACTCATGCCGTTTATAGTAACTATTGACTAACAGTGACCACTACTTACGTTGTGTGCCAGTCCCCAGAGTGCGGGCCTGCCGATGAACACACACCTGGCTCCCAGCGTCAAGGCCTTCAGCACGTCCGTCCCAGTCCGGACACCTCCGTCCATGTAAACCTCCGCCTTACCACCAACCGCACGGACGATGTCCGGTAGAACGTCAATCTGTAGAAATGTTTCAAGTTAAAACTTTTCTTCCAACACAAAGAAATCTTTCACTTAGAGCTTTCGACCAGTCACTCTGTTCTTCTTCAATAGACTGACACAGTGATACTTGTACATGTGTCACGTGGCTTCTCTGAAGTGTGGCGTCAACACTGGGTTAAAGGAATCTGGTAAACGACGTTTCACTGGGTTAGTCTATTGAAGAAGACCAGAGTGACTGATCGAAGGCTGTAGGTAAGAACATGTTTATGCAATTATCCCACATTTCTGACACTAATGTTTAGCACAAAAAACAGCACACACGCGGAACATTCATAAGGAGTCATATTTTTAGCACCTACATGTACACTTCCTGAATGGCACTTTAACTTGCAATGGAGTAGGGTTGATTCAACTTACTTTGTAAAGAAATGACCAGCAAATTGACTTTGAAACAGCCTAATGTTACATAAGATTTATCATCACGTACAGTTGCCGGAACGCCGTCCAGCTGCCTCCCGCCGTGGTTAGACACACAGATCCCGTTCGCTCCATGTGCCACGGCCATCTTGGCGTCCTCGACTGCATGACAGTTACAAAACACCCATCAGATATGGGATAATAAAACTTGATAAAACTAGAAAGGCCAATATTTTGCTTTGGAGCAAATACAGCGATGGGTTCACCACATTTTACGACATGGCAGGGAAAGAATGAGAAACACAAGGGAAAACAATGATTTACATTGATATAACTATAATATGAAGTAACATACAACTAAAACAACAGTTGGATAGCTATTCCCTACTTTATTGGTTAGGATTTTTAATTGCATAATGCAAACTGTTGATTTTCAAAATAAAAAAAAAACGTTCATGCCCCGCATTCCGATGCTGGAGCAGAAAAGCTTGAAATACCTACCAAAACACTTGAATAAAGACATACTGTCAGTATGGAAATGCTCTGTGCAGGTGTTAATCAAGTTAAATTTAATCCCAACAGCCAATCAGCAAGAAGTATAGAGGAAAGCTGCATGCCTATTGGTTGATGCCCTGCATTCCATTGTGATGACTCATGCCCAGACGTGGTAAACACGGCACACTAACACAGTAATACATTTGCTATAACACAGCCAAAAAACTCAAATAAAGCCATTCTAAAAGCCTGTATCACAAAAATTTAAAAAAAGCCTAGGGGTATTTGCCCACTGTACCTCCATACCAAATTTCAGGACCTTAGGCCCTAAAATGAAGAAGCTGAATCCATTTAAAGATATGACAGGAGGAGAAGGAGGAGAAGAAGAAGAAACATCAGAACTAGAAAGGCCGACATTTGCTTGAGAGCAAATGCAGCAGATGACTTCACCACATCCCCCATACCGAAAATGGATCTATCCTACGATGGCTGCCAATAGTCTACACCCCCATGCAGCAATGGAACCTTCCAATGCCGGAAATAGCCAAAAAGCCCTATTTTACATAACTTTAAAGTGGTGTGTGTCAAAATCGTGAATGACATTCTTTGGACATGTGTCCAAGGTATCCCCATACCAAATTTCAGGTCATTCGGATTTAATATTAGGGCACAGGAGCCAAACATGTACATTTTTGGTCCGAAAATAGCCAAAAAGCCTTATTTTTCCCAATTATAAAGTGGTGTATGTCAAAAGCTTGAATGAATTTTTGTAGACATATGTCCAAGGTATCCCCATACCAAATTTCAGGTCATTTGGTTTTAGTACCTGGGAACCAGATCTCAAAATGTATATTTTTTGCCTGAAAATGGCCAAAAAACCCAAATAAAACAATTTTTCAAAAAAATGAAAAAAACGCGTCAGGGTATTTGCCCACTCTACCTTCATGCCAAATTTCGTGTTATTTGGCCTGAAAATGGCAGAGATGAATCCATTTAAAGAAATGGCAGGAGAAGGAGGAGGAGGAGAAGAAACATGAGGGAACACAATATGTCTTCACCACTTTGTGGTGAAGCCATAAAAAGCAATATGGGTTCACCACCACTTCGTGGTGTGGTGAACCCATAATAAGAAACATCTGTGCCAGCAGTGAGTATATACAAAAAACTGTTTCCTTCTACCTGACAGAATGCCCTTCAGGACAACAGGCAGGCGGGTGTTGTCTCTGATCCACTGCACGTCTTCCCACGTCGCCGGTTGCTTCAGTGCAGCATTCATATACTCTCGGTACCCCGCACTACCTGGAGCATGGGGCGGCTCTTCGTCGAAAATGTTAGGAAGCCTAGTAAAACAAAACGACAAAGAAATGTAGCTTTCTCATGGGCCACACTGATTTAGTTTTATGACAACCGCGCGCTCATTGATTTTCGCCTGTTTTAAAAAATCACCTCCACGAAGGCTCTGGTCTGAGTGCCACACACCCCCCCACCCCCCCGTAATTAGCGACAGTCGGGAGCTGGCGGTAACTACGAAGGGCGGCACCCAGGCTGCCGACACTGCACGGAACTCAAGAACTCAGTACAGTGCCGCAAAAAGGCCAGCATGTGCCGGCTTGTCGTAAAAGTCGCTATGTACTACTGCAAATTCACAATACCAGCTTTGTGTTCCTGTGACGAACACACAACACAATCACGTTTAGCACCGACTGAAAAGTAAAAGCAAAATCTCATGCTGCAGTGGGACTTACATGTACACACCTGCTTGATGTATGTGCTATAAGACGTCTTTGAAAGCACCTTTTGCTATTGTTATTTTTTGTAATAAATGAAACGTATATTACCTAATAGGAACAGGAGAAGTCACAGGCCTTTTGTCAATTTGAAACCGGAGAAAAGGCTGGTCCACTGTGAGGAATATGGCGGTGTACCCCGCGCGTTCTGTCCGAGCCAACAGGCGCTTCATGTGACCACGGTCTTTGTAGAACAGCATGTAGAACCAGCGGATCCCGGGAGGGGTCGCCTCAGCCACCTCCTCTAGGGAGTGGTTAGCCCAGGAACTCAGCACCATCCCTGTGTTTATGGCGGCCGCGCCTGGAGAGAAACCGTTTTAGTCCGTCATAATCAGGAAAACATTAGCCTCCACCAGGCTTTCCGACGGGGTTGTGGATTGCAGACTTTGGAAAAAAGTAGGGTAAATATTTGGTCAGGAGAGTTAGCCCGCGAGTGAGTGATGTCTCGCTATACGTTGTATATCCTTCCTCACGGTGGCCAAAATCCACTGACAATTCTTGTGGTGGCTTGAAACAACTATTGATCTATAAAAATAATTTCTATTTCAAACCGTTATACAATAAGTTTGGATCACAAACAAGTTTATGATTATAACCTACCTTTGGCGGTTGCCAATTCCGCGTCAGCATGAGCCAATCGGTGATAAGCAGTTGGCCCAATGGCTATTGGGATATCCATCCGGGTCCCTAGTACCGTTACGGAGGTGTCCCGGATGGACACGTCACGGAGGTTCCGTGGGATGAGGCGGTATCTGAGCAGGGTGGAAGGACACCAAACAAATAAAAATAAACAAACAAAAATATAGGGTCTCAGACGAACGAAATCTCTGACACACAGGGCCTGCAAGTATACAAAAGTCTTTTTTCTCAGCACTTGTTACCCAGTTCGAAACCCGTGACTTCTGAATATTTGCCCTAGTAATAGGCCAGCTGCACACTACGTACTTAGAACTAGATGTTTGTGATATTTTTCTTATAGTTCTTTGTTCCCTATACCTCAAATTAAAATTTGCAGTTGCTTCGGACAGTAGAATTCCCACCAGAATATATGGAATTTGGCTTGAATCCTGTCCAATCTTTTAATGTAGTGAGTTGAATCAACCCTATCCCATACCATATCTGTTAGGCAAAACGTAGATGTCACTGACGGAAAGTACGTTGGTTCTTTTTATCATAGGCTGGTACTAGCTATTTATGGGCGGAACCAAAAACAAACATCTCAAGTAGCTTGTAATAGAAATTATTTCAAATGCTTCAAGTATGAAATGATGAAGCATGCCACACAACACAGTTCATACCTGAATGATGTCGAAAATGTGCTAATAATTAAAGTGGGGCCACTAAATAAACTTGCCAAGAATCTATGCTGAGTTCAGTTCAGTTCATCCTCGTCACGCGGTGCTCCTCTGGATGCCTCACCAGACACTTGGTGAAACCACTAAGACAAGCACTTTAACTTGAAACACATTTCCCTTATTCCAAACCTCACGTCTCTGACAAACTGACTTTGTCAACCTGACAAATCCACTGCTGTCAGGTTTCTTTAGATACAAGTGGTGGAATTTTAAAGGGCCACACCCAAAATCTTGAAATGACACCAGGATTTCACCCCCTGTCCAAGTGGGTCAGTCCATCCGGTGAAGACTGCACTCAGAGGTCATAACAGGCCCAGGGCACACATTTTGGGTAGATTCTGCTGTCCTTCTTACTAACTGGGCCGTTTTAGCAAAATTTGCACAGGACGATTATTTGAAAAATATGTCCACTAATAAATCGTATAAATTGCCCTTTCTGCGCATTAACTGGTTCCTCCCCTTACGTGACTCTGACTGTGACTCTGGACCCTCCCACCTGATTCTAATCATGAACCGGTGAAGTGCACAGCGAACTCCTGATTCTGCATAGCGAACACCCGGCCCCGGCTTACCGTTTGAAGGCCTCAATGTTATCTCTGTACGTTTGTCCGTCCGCAGGACGACTGTAGTATCCCCAGGCAAACTCCGACAACTTCTCGCGCGCAGACTTCTCTATGTCTACGAGGGTGGGGAGGGGAGTTCGGGGAGGCCTGTCCATCGTGGTCTTGACTTGGCAGGACCCCGACTCGGAGTTCCCGTGGCGGCTTCGCGACTATATGTATACGTGCTGTGGGCTTCCGATAGTTCCTGACTCTGAGGTTGATGTTCAAGTTTGTCATGTTGTACTTCCGGGTCACACAAGTAATATTTTTCTGGAAACACCAACAAGCCAAACCCTTTTACTAGTAGATAGATAGGTTGATGCTGAGGAAAAAACTACCCCCCCCCCGGGCTGGCTGATGGCGGAAGGGCTGAGTTCGGAGCTAGCATGTGTCTTGAACTTTGAGAAGGCAAGGCACGCAAGAAACTTTCTGACTTCGCCTGGCATTTCTTCAGCAGAGGGAGGGGCGCAGGACAAACTTATCATGACAATTTTGACGCTTTCAAACAGTAAGTGGAGAGACAATATCGTGAATATCATTACTTCCGAAGTCTACCTGAGAAACGGTACATTCCATTCGACATGTTCATATATGTAGTACTTATTCTAATCGAGACATCTAAATACAACCTGTTATGCCACATGGCATTGGAACTATTTTTGTTTGTTCAAGCAATGGGCCCCTTGGTGCAAGCTTATGTAGACACCAGTTTTGATTAATGATAACAAGAAAAATGCAACTTTAGGCCACACCAATTTATTTTCTTGGTTAACGGATTTTTGTAGAAAAAAAATGGAGCGGGCGGGCGAAAAAAAAATAAAAATAAAAATTTGATACTACCTGCCATACAGCCATGTACAAATGTAGTGTGAAATCCAGACTGCTTATTAAGTTACGAAAATACTGGGAAAGAAACAAAAGACAAGAGAGGATGTACTGTATTGTGTTTTATTTGCTATCCACACCATTGGGTTGATAATCTTTTTCGTACACGAGCAAAAATATTATGCAGAAAACAAGTTTTAGCATGTTAACAGTTACTTCCAAGTTCCACCATCATCATATGTACTCTAAAACATGACACGAATGTTAACTCTCACAAGCAATTTCATAGTCACAAACAACTTTAAAGGGGACAAAATTTATTCAATTTTACATGTACTGTACCTAGATTCTGCCTTGATCCAAAGTTCCAGCTTTCTCAAACAATTTAAGCTTCCGCCACAAATTTTGTCCGCCATATGCAGAACAAAAACAAATGACTGAGCCAACATGGTTCCAGAACATCGCATCTGATTGGTCAGAAAGTAAAACAATCCACGATTGGCTACTTTACGTCATGTGACTATGTGTGCAGGAGCGCCTCTAACGACATTGGTATCAACTGCAGCAATTTTATTGGGGTCTCCCTGTTCAGGGTATTACCGGCCTGTGGGGTCTAAACTATGACGTTTTTTATTACTCCGTGAAGGAGGTCAGGACCTCCGGACGGAGTGTTGTAATCGGCTGATTTTTCATGTTCGCAGTCAAAACACTGGGTTCTCTTTGTGTAATCGGCACGCAATTTTATACGCCATCTGCGGGCATGCCCGTGTTGATGCACGAATGTGTATTTTTGCCGTTGCTGCTTTCGCGGTCAATGTAATATCGCAGACGCACCCCTACAATTACGAGGCGAATTGGAATGGTCCAGAAAAACGCGTTGTTTGGAATAGCGGTGGGGTTCAAAAAAGTTCATGCAGATACGGGGTGGTTTTTATAAGTGGTTCCAGATGTTTTTGCCCATGGTTAAGAGATGCCAAGTTTTTTGGAAGATGTTCGCAGCCAAAACGCATTCTTCCGTACGTCGCATTTCTGTGTAATTTCGCATGTGGTGTTGCATTATGTCCAGGATGATGCACGTCTTTTTATTTTTACCGTAGCTGTTTTGATATTGGAGTAAATGCTTATTTTCGAAACATCCCCATTTCTTTGAAATGGTTTCGTCCGTTTATGCAACTGTTACTGCGCTAATGACGACCAGTCGCGCTGTCCTGATACACCGCGAATGTGCGAGTGTTCCCTGTAGACAGTCCCGGGAGTCATTTTTTTTGCACATTCCAGGAGCCAAACCAAAATACGTTCATGAACCGAGTCCAAAAAACCGAAACGTGAAAATCTGATGATCGGACCTGATGTACATTTCTCTTTCTATAGATTGTACACACAATACACACATCTTTAGATAATCTGGCCATGGCAGGTTAAAAAAAAAGTAACCCTGAATCATACTAGATTAGCGTAAATGCATGTTAATGCGTTCAAAACAAGAAAAAAATTGTTTCCGGGTATTAATCTCTTGAATCACGGCGCTGAATATTGACGCAAAAATATTTCGGGCATCGCGCGCCCTTCCCGCGTCACGTGTAGGCATCTCGCATCTCTGATTGGTTGTTGCGTCTTAAGATGACTGAGCCGACGCGCGTTTAAACAATTTTTCTTTGTTCGATTTATCACACTTCACAGAGAATTGTCGCCAATGGCTACTTCTTTTTGTTGCAATATATAATACTTCACGGAGAATTGTCGCCTATGGCTTCTTGTTTTTATTTTCATTCGGCAAAAAAAGCAAGCGGCGAATCCGTTAACCAAGGAAATAAATTGGTGTGGCCTTATGCAACAAAATTGGAAATGGTCAAATGATAACAAACAGTAAAAATGAGCAGAAAATACTCAATACTATTGATGACCTGATGCTGTTACCTGCACAATATATATATATATATATATATATATATATATATATATATGTCT
>NW_017804007.1:34830-40941 GCF_001625305.1 Branchiostoma belcheri | reverse complement strand
GATGGTGTCCTGTAAGGCGCCTTCAGTATCAGTTTTCCTGCCCGATTCTGCATTCGTTGTATCTTCTGCAGATCTTGATCTGGAGCAGTGTCCCATGCTGTGCAGGCATATGTTATGTGTGGCAGGAAAATGGCGTTATACAAAGTGCAAAGAGCTGACGTTGAGATGAAGGGGCTGACGTGTTTCATCATAAAAGAAGAACGCCTCAATTTCCCTAGTACAGCTTTCACCTGGTCCTTCCAGTTTAGTTGAGTGAATTGGCTGTATGTATAATTATTTCACTCCATGAGTGAAGTACTGTCTTTCCTGATGTTTCTTTTTCTTCTTCTCCTCCTGCCATTTCTTTAAATCGATTCAACTCCTTCATTTTTGGGCCAAATAGCATGAAATTTTGCATGAAGGTAGAGTGGGCAAATACCCCCAGCCCCCAGGCGTTTTTTTAATTTTTGTGATACATGCTTTTAGAATGGTTTTATTTGAGCTTTTTGGCTGCATTATAGAAAATGTACTATAGCAGTGTGTTAATTCGGCAGCACGTCGGCAGAACGTACTGCGCCTAGAGCTGTGTACCTAAACAAATTTTAGGTACAGGTACAGGTACAGGTACACAGGTTTAGGTACAGGTCCGGACCTGAACCTGTTCCTGAACAATTCGACCAATTTATATGCTCTTCTGAACTCCTTCAATAACACAAAAACATAAATAAACTTGATAGTTAAGGTTTATTCTTTGTTTATGGCGAATGCTCAGATAAAATGTAGGCAAAACTAAGTGTTTTTGTTTTCATGAACACACTGTCCTTACACAGGGACCCATTGTTAACCAGCTATTTACACATTTGAGGTCACAAATAGGCATAAAATTGGTGTGAAATTGTTTAGGTACAGTACCGGTACTGAGGGATTAGGTATTTTGGACCTGTACCTAATCAATTTTTCCGGTACAGTATCGGTACTGCGTACCGGTACACAGCTCTAACTGCGCCTGAGCATAACCCTGGATTTTCGCGTTTTTAGTTGTATTTTTGGTCAACGTTGCATCAGAATTGTCACTGTTGCAGAGGATATCTTTTCTGCATCTGACACAGCATTTGGAAACTACTGTCGAAATGCTAACCTAAGCTTATATGAGCGAATACAACCTTATATGAGACATTCTGCTGAAGTGCTTTGCACAATACATTACGGGTTTCGCGCAGGTGCAGTACGTTCTGCCGACGTGCTTATTTCAGTCCATACCATGGTATGGATGAAATATATTGTGTTCTCTCATGTTTCTTCTCCTTCTCCTCCTGCCTCACAGTCACTCTGGCCAGGTCAGAGGTTAGTGTTCGGAACAGAAAAAGAAACGTAGTAACATGGTAAAAACAATTTTCCTTCGGTAAACATAAAAATCCTTTCCAGGGACATACTGATGAAGCGTGGCCGTGGGCGCTGGTCGCGTTGTCCGTCGTGTTTTTGGGCGTCGCCATTTTCGGCACGGCCTACAAGCCGAAAGCCAGCGAGGAGAGCAAGCAGGAGTACCTCAACATCATCGCCCTGGCGGAGCTGGCGGCTGCCGAGGCCGCGGAGCACAGTGGCCCCGCGGCCGGACAGGAAGATGTCTGCGTCGAACCGCAAGATCACGGTCACTAAAGTATCAGCCTTAAGTCTGCCACTGAGTGCTTAATAGGGGTTTACATCTGATTCAGTAGGGACCTGGCTAAAGCTTCGGTCACAACCCGCCGTACGTGCTTCTGCGTGCTGTCTACGTGCAAAAACGTGGGCAAACGCAGGGCACCCGTGCGTGGTGAATACCACCTCCGTACGGAATCCTACGGAATTTGGAGCACACAGACACGCCGTAGAACTTTAAGTGCATGTAAAACTTTTTCTGCGTGCGGTCTGCGGATTCACTACCCGTACGTGCGACGCGCGTGCCCCGTACGTGCCGTACGGAAGAAGCACGTGTGAGTACGACTTCCTTACGTTAAAGATGAAATCGCACAGAGATCGTACGTTGTAAGCACGTACAACTCACTTACCACTTGCGCAACGCACGATGCACGCAACGGCTCACGGCCAGACGTGGCGTGCAGACCCAACGCTTACACCTTGCGCAACCGTGCGAGTGACGTGCGTCGACGCCTCTCCTTCCCCACGTTTTTAGAAAAAACGTAGCAGACGTAGCCTCCCAAAAAACGTACGGACAAAAAAGCACATACAGCGGGTTGTGACCGCAGCTTTAGGGTTATTACCTCCATGAAAAATGGAGGTAGAGTATTGTTTTTGGTGTGTCTGTGTTTCCGCACAACAGATACCAATTATGCAAATGATGACCTAATTTGCATAATTAATGTGAAAATTCCGTGACTTCTTATTGGTGAATGATGGGAATTTTATACCTTGTGACATGTGTAAGTTACTCAAAGGTTAACACCACTATGCATATATTATCACGTTAATGTAGAAGTCATTTACATAATGAATGAGGACATGTTGAAATGTAGTATGACAAAGGAGAGGAATTTTACACGAAAAATATTATTTGAATTAAGAAAACCATAAATTAAACTAGATTATGCTAATTACGACCTTATTTCTATAGTCAATGAGACAAATAAAAACAATAAAAGAAAACCATATATTTCATGGAGGTATGAGATCTCCAAATTCTTGTTTTGGACAGTTTAACTAATGGAAAAGAAGGTCCAACATATGTTTTGTGATATCTGCGGTTTTGAACCACATGGAGCCCAGTTATTGACATTTCTATGTTTCAGCCAGCATATTTTGGGTGGGGAAATGGTTACAGACTGGCCAATTTCATACTGTCTTACCCCCACCAACAGATCTGCTTGGAGATTACTAACATCTGCACATTTACCACCAACAGCTGTAAAAAAAAAACGCAGTAAAGAAACACACACTTGTCATACCATTTTTGTACTTAAAATATGCCCATAAGGTTACATCTCTTCAAGTACTAGTATCAAAAGTGGTACAATTCAAGTTTCTTAAGCAAACGTCCTTGCTGGTAAGTTTACAGCAATACAAAAACATATCTTAAACGTCCTCATGTACACAAAAAACCCATAGCAAACAACTTGGAACAGTGATATCTTGAAAATTACGCATTTCTAATACTCGACAATGAAAATACAGCTAAAATAGACTTCTCTACTTTTAAACATGAAGACTGCTCTTCTACACAGAAGTTATTGATGACATGTACAGTTTATCTTCATCCATGATCTACTATCGGTAGAACTGTATCAGGTTTTACATGATCTTCTGATTTGAAACAAGAAAGAACAAACTAAATTCCATAATTCCTAGGATCCTTCTTGTCAAAAATTTGTACAGTATCCAAGTACAGTTACTAAACACAATGCGAATGTTAGCAATATTGTCCATAGCAAGATCTAACTAAGGAGTAAAGTACTAAAGTCTGTTCCAGGTTGGCCCCTTGAATGCTGAAACCCTTCCACCATAGCGTCTCCATGGCGTAAGCTCAGACAACTCTTTCTAGGGCTTCCAACATTATGATACTGTTGCCACGAATCACCTGAACATGGAAGAAGAGAGCAAAATAGTATATATTAATGCTAAGTATGGGTACATAGTTGACTAGGTACAGGTCCAAAATACAGAATCACTATGTACCAGTACTGCACCATTATAAACCTACACTACCTACAGCTAGTGGCCTCATGCGACACAACTACTGATAATACGCAACATATCTTTCTGGGACAGCTACAGTATCCATATCTGACCATAGGTCAATAGTACCTATGTGCCACCTCCCATATCTGCCCACAGGTATGCTATATTAGTACTTATATCATACCCGGGCCGCGATAACGTTTGATAACGGGTTCTGGACCGGGCCGTACTTTACGGTACGGCCCGGAACCCGTTATCGAGCGCTTCCATGGCTTCCATAAAACGATTCGAACGCGATTCGCCCTGACCGCGTGTGCCCCTAAATTGCCACCCTTTCGAAAATTCGAATACAGAATCCGGACGTTGGAATTGACGTTGTTGCATTTTAGGGTTTACTGGCACCAACTTTTGGCTCATCTTGCATTGAAAGGCGTGTTTTCTTGGGTGGGTATGACATAAATAAAATCAACACGGTGTATTCCGCATCGCCCTCGGTCCCGACCCTCCCGCGAGTAGGATCGCCCTCTGGCCTGTGGCCGTAGGGTGATCCGACCCGCGGTCGGGCCGATACCTCTGGCGATACGGAATACCCCGTGTTGTATTCTATATATCGCCCATTGGGGTGCTATATTAGTAAATACAGACGACCTCCGTATCTGCCCATAGGTATGCTACATTAGTACATACATACCACCTCCATGTCTGCCCAAAGGTATGCTGCATTAGTACATACGTACCACCTCCATGTCTGCCCATAGGTAATACGTATGCTATATTAGTACGTACCACCATGCCGATACTCTGCCTCTCGTTGCCTCGGAGTTCCACACACTCATCAATCACCAGGTTCATGAAGGGGTCGAACCCTCGCAGGATACCAGACACCTTCCTGTTGCCATTCAGCTGCACTGTTCCAAAAATCAATTGAGGTAAAGGTATAAAATACAATAGTAAAATTCATCATTTTACATTCAGGGTCAGGACTGGATTCAAAGCCAGTGGTTCGGGTTTAGGTCACTTATTCCATCCAGACCCAGGGCTCAAAATACTGGGTGCATGTGCACCTTAGTGCACCCAAAATTGGAGCTGTGCACCCAATTTTTTCTGTGGGTGCACCCAAATACTTTTTGTAGGTATTTTTGTACATATTTAAGGTATGAAAATTGATAGTATACAGTAATGTATGATGAGTATACAGGATATTCTTTGCATCTAAGGGTCAGAAAAAAATAAAATCTTTGTTGTAGTACTTGTGTAAGATTTTTAAGTTAGCTCCTATTTCTGATTCACACTCACAGATTACCTGCATGTGCATAATATTTCCCAGCCCTGTTGTCACACAGAGTAAGGAAATGACAAAAGAATTTGTACTCACAGCACATCCGCTTGTCCATGAACCTGTGGACACAAACAGAAGGAATGGATTTAACATGGTTATTTAGAACAAGGACCCTTGTTTAGACTTTTTATAGGTGTACCATGGGGCGCAAAATTGTGTGTTTAATTATAGGAAAGACTTGGAAGTTGGTAATATTTTCGTGGGGGGAGGGGGGTGGGGGAATATTATTGTAGAAATTTTCTTTCAGGTAGTGATCCGTACGTTTTACTTATATATAAGACTTGTGCGTCTTCGCAGGGTGCTTCGTGCATTTTTTCATAATTAAATTTGTAGTACTGAATACATTGGCACCCCATACAGTACTAGGAACAGTAACGTAACGCTAACGTTACTTACACTGTTACAGTGTGCGAGACAAACATTCATAATTTCACGTGAAAAACGACCAAATTTACCAGCTTCCAATACAACATTTGAGATCGATGATGACTTAGAATTCTGTATTATATATCAGAGAGTATACTTACTTCTTCAATTCGGGAGGATGTGCCTTACTCATCGTGAATCGGCTTGGATTGAACAGGAAAACAACAATGATCTGCAAATGTCGGATGCCACAACGATCGGACGTAGGGATGACGCTTTCCGAGTTTTACCGAAGATATCCGAAGTATCCTCCGCGTTTTCCCGAATATAGCCGATCATTGTCGACCATTGCCGATCAGCACATACGCAGAAGAACGTCACAACCAAGTGATTACTGCTGTTATAGTTCAGCGATTTCTCGTTGAAACTTGTGCAAACCGGAATTTACGGAACCTTCCCTGCTATTAGAATTAGTTCCGGGATCTTGACTGCAGCACAGTGTTGTTGATTTGCAGCTATAACTCTGCTAAAAGGTGAGTCGAGAGCCGAGCTGTGGTAGGTCAGGTTTTCACCAATCATGGCGGCATGTTCTCCAGGGAGGGGCTTCCATTGGATGAAACTGATCCAGCAAGTTTGTCCGCGAAAACTTCAATGGCACTTGGCCTGACTGCTTGGCTATAGCAAGGACATTATACACTGTGTCTAAATTGTCCTTGGCTATACTAAGCTATATGGGACGTTTTACTCACTGGTCTTTG
>NW_017804007.1:4916-34791 GCF_001625305.1 Branchiostoma belcheri | reverse complement strand
TCTCTTTTGCACTGAATTTTTTTTTCCACCAAAAAAATTGGTGGAAACAAATTCAGTGCAAAAGAGAAACCCCAATAAAAAAGCCTAAAAACACACTAAAAATACCCCCCAAACCCAAACCTCTGCTTGGAGAGTACTAATCAATCTCTCGTGAAATACACACCGGGAAACCTATGTGAGGCGGGCGGGCCAGAGCTCTTGCGGCCCCGACCACGAATCAGACTGGATACCAGGCTACTTCTTTGCAATGGTCTTAGGAGGTCAATTCCTTGGTCTCTGTTACTGAATTTGTTACCATATTGTTAACTTAGTATTTTGGCAGGCTGACAGTAAAGAGCTAACNAAACCTCTGCTTGGAGAGTACTAATCAATCTCTCGTGAAAATACACACCGGGAAACCTATGTGAGGCGGGCGGGCCAGAGCTCTTGCGGCCCCGACCACGAATCAGACTGGATACCAGGCTACTTCTTTGCAATGGTCTTAGGAGGTCAATTCCTTGGTCTCTGTTACTGAATTTGTTACCATATTGTTAACTTAGTATTTTGGCAGGCTGACAGTAAAGAGCTAACGTTATAAGTTTATGTAACAAGTTTATGTTATACTAGTATATCTAAGAGCATGGCACCCAGGATTGTAACTTAGGCCACACCGATTTAATTTTATGGATGACATCCGCGCGCGCATTGATTTTCGCCCGATCTAAAAAAAAAAAAAAAAAGATCACGTATTCCGAGGCTCTGGCCTGGCTTTAGGCCTGGGTAGTGCATGGTGGTGATAACTCTGGTTGACGGCAGCCAGGCTACCGAAGCTCCAAGACTCAAGAACTCAGTACATACGTACAGCAGTGTCGATTCATATATTCCGCAAAAATCCAGCATGTGTCGGCCTGTCGTATACGTCGCTATGTAATGCGCCAAATTCACAATACCAGGTTTGTATTCCTGTGGTTTTGTAGCATTTTTATTTTTGGCCGGATTTTTATTTTTTTCGCCCGCTCGCACTAGTTTGGGGGTCTTCAGAGGATGTCATCCATAAAATTAAATCGGTGTGGCCTTAGTAACTGTGTCCGAGAACTATTTTTATTGCACAAGTCAAGTTGTCAGTTGTAGTATTGCTTTCTTGTTTATCTCCACAGCAAATTTTGATAAACGTCTATGGATTTGTTTTCTTATTAGGCCATGTTGATTTGATTATATGGATGACATCCGCGCGCGCATGAATTTTCATCTAATTCCAAAAAAAAACATTCAACCATACTGTAAATCATACCAAGGAGCTTCCATCAGAATGTCCTTGATCATACAAAGTAGCTGCAAAATGTCGTAAAGTGAAAAAAAATATTGGAAAACGATACTTATGACGCAGAATACCAAAATCCATTCCAAGGGACAAGGAGACAATTATTCACCATGCCAATAAAATTGTACTTTGTGTGTTAAGTCATTTGTTAAACCTTCATGACCGCCTAGATTTCATAATGAAGGCAATTTTTTTTGTTGCCAAACCTTTTTTTATTCGCACGCTCGCATCAGTTTTGGGGTTCCCAGAGGATGTCATCCATATAATCAAATCAACATGGTCTTATTAATGTCAAAGCAGGACATGTTTAAACACTTGATGTCATGCAAGAACGAATGTATAGCAGACAAACTATGTAATAAATCATGTTTCCAAATGTTTCAAAAAGAGAGAAGAAAGGGCAACTAACAGTAGATGATAGGTAGTATATAGTATTGTTATAATGTATAAATTCCTAGCAATTAGCATTAGAATATAGCGTCCCAGTACGCAATACTCATGTTTTGCATACTGCATGTCCTCTTGTGCATTTAGCCCATCTGGGCAAGAACATGCAATAAAGATTCATATCATATCATTAAAGCTTCTTAAACTGTATGTTGTTGTTTTTCATTTCAGGCACAGAGATTCCGCTGAACTGAGGATGCAGTCGCCTACAGTTGGGAATGTCGGATATGATGGCTACAACTCACAGCCTGAAGACCTCACCGTGGAGACTTCAGAACCCCCCTCCTCCATCACCACCTTCCCCCCTGACCCTGTCTCCTTCCACTCTACGTTTCCAGATGTCTACCTTCCACCCAGCATCCCTAATCAGACCACAGCCTCCTCTTTTGTACCTTTCTCTTTCCTGGACAGTCATGTTGATGTAGAGGTACCGGCAACGTTAACCCTCGGCACAACTCACTCAAGTAATGACCTCCTAACAACGCAACCTCCATCAGCAAGCATCATATCATTGGCAAATAACACCCACATACAGAGTATTCCTAGTCCGTACACCAGTTCATATGACCACCCAGTCCCTAAACAGCCTGTGTCTGTGAGCAAATCTTTCTCTCACACAGCAGGCATTAACACACACACAACTCCGTCAGTCACAGTTAATAACAACTCCGGCTTTGTGAGTCCACCAAAGCCAACTGCCAGTTGCATGTCAACACTGCAGCCCTCCCACCTTTTATCCATGGGTTCAGGACAGGTATGAAATCATGCTTCACAATGTTTAGATTCATCAGGTTATCACGATATGATATTATTTTATTGCTTTAGATCAGTTTTTATGATTCAGCTGTATTTGTATGTACAGAAAACAGACTTTAAGCTTGTATATGGCCCAGGAAAAAAAAAAGGTGGGTTTCCTGTTTCAGTCCTGAGTCGGTAGGTAGGGGTTTTCTTTTTTCTTTTTTTTCTTAAACTTCAGTGATATCTATAAGCATGTAGGGGTCCAACTTATACAGTTTAACATATAAAATCTTGCATGATGACACTTTTATTTTCATTGTCAATGTTAGAAAACCAATTGTGCAATGTTTTCAGTATCACTCAGGTGTCAGATCCTGGAACTATAAAAGGTTGATCACCTTGAAAAATTTAAATTTATGTCCCTTGCAGGGGTCCACCCCCAAAAACAGCCTAGGGTCGGTCAACAAACAGGAAACGTAACATTTTTTTTCTAGCCCTAAGGCCATGCCAATTTAATTTGTTGCTTCTCGGATCGCTCTGTCCATTTTTTTTCTGATTTGCAAAGAAAAAAAAAATTTGTTGGTTCTAAATTAACTGCAAAATGCACAATGAAAGATATATTTTGGCCCCAATGGTTGAAGAAAGACCTTTTCTTCATAGTTCGTAAAGTTTTTAATGTAACAATGCAATTTAGTTTAATTAAAAGTTCAAAATCTATTGTTTTAATTATAAACCAGCCTGGTATGTTTACTCCATGGCCTGTTTTTTTTTTTTTTGTTATTTCGCCCTGTCGCTTCATATTTTTTTCTGAAAAAATCCGAGAAACAACAAATTAAATTGGTGTGGCCTAATCAATCAACTCAAGTTCAATAGTCTTGACAGTCTCATGGCCGTTTGTCTTCCTGCTACAGAAATCAGCAGTTCCCATTTCTGGTGCTGGAGACGGAGTTACAGCAACTCTACTCATCAACGGTGTGCCCACTCGCATGCTGCTACTGGACACTAAGAACAAGGCAGACCAGTCAGAAAAGGGAGGCCAGAAAGGTACAGTCAATTCAGTCTTGCCAAATGGATGTCAGTGTTTGTTTACATTATTCACTTCAGCACTAAGGACTGGAAAGGTCCTTCAGCACTAAGGACAGGACCAATTGATACCAGGCATCCATTCTACTTTTAAGCTCCGGGTTGCTCCTCTGATCACTTTTCAGAATAGTTTGGCATCCATTAACGCTATACAGGGCTGGAAATACTGGGTGCATGTGCACCTTAGTGCACCCAAATTTGGAGCTGTGCACCCAATTTTTTTCTGTGGGTGCACCAGTGCACCCAATTATTTTCATTAGTTTACGTTAAGCTAGAAAATTGGGTGCACAAAAATATTTTAGATGCACCATATAAGATAAAATAAATAGTGTTTCATTTATCAAGAAAAGTATAATATATAATACTTGAGAAATGAAACATAATTAGTTTTTGCTGACATTCTATTTATTTTATCTTATATGGTGCACCTAAAATATATTTTGTGCACCCAATTTTGTAGGTTGGGTACACCAGTGCACCTATTCCCCAAAATGAATTTCGAGCCCTGCTATAATAATAGATATAAAAGGTAAAAATTCACCTCAAATATAATATGGGCAAGAGTTTTGATTGGCTAAGGCATTTGGTAATTTGATTGCACCCTGTTGCACTATCTATGAGTATGAGAAATATTCCATCCCAAAATATGCAGTCTGACATATTAGACTAATTTTTTGCTAGTCTAAGACTATTCTGGGTAAAAGCAGTACTAGACAAGACTAGAGCTAGTCTAAGAACAGGATTGGATACCACTAATATGACATACACAAAAGTTGGTAAAATACACACATTATGTTAGAAGTATCAAATTAAAAAAGTAAATATAAGTTGGGTTTTAATCATGATGGCTGAGAAATGGAGTTTGTACGGCCTTCCAAAAGTTTTGGAGACGCTGCAGCAAGCTTCCCAATCGCCCACCTCAGGCATATCTTTTTGCATCTCTATATCTTATTTCTGCATTTCTGTGCTTTTCCTGGAGCTGACATCAGAATGATTGTGCCGACTTTTCCTAGACGGGGCATTGAAATCTCGAGTGTAACAGAACTGTGTATATTGTAAACTGCCTTGAATTGCTCCCTTGTATCTCTTGGTCAACCTGTCTTTGGACAATTGGCCATATATGAAAAGCATTCGACTTAGAATTAGAGTGAGTGAGCTACAATTAGCAATGAATTAAAATATACCTTGCTAGAGTTGCTATGTATGATGGAAAAAGGCATGCTAGGAATCAAAGTGTGTTTTTTTCTGCATACAGCTTGCACTACTACACTCTTGCCTTTGTTCCACTAAGTTTTGAGTGAGATCTATTCTTTTGTTAGTCATTATTTAATCATTTAATTGAAAGGAATCATATTTTGCTGAGTGTATATTGATTCATTTGTTATTCATATTTTTTGCTATAAATTTATGTCAGTTCAAATATTTGTTTACTGTTTTGGTACTTCAATTTTGTATTGATTGGAAAGTACATCGATTATTACTTTCATTTCATACATATTCTATTATTTGACCTCCAATTCACTTTTTTTTCCTATGATTGATTCTGTTTCAAGTTTGTCATAATTTCAGTATGATTTGTATGTTTTATTTATCATTATTTGCTAAAAGTAATTTATTATTATAATAAATAATTGTTATTTCATTTTATGGACTTATTTCATTTCATTTTGCTGGACTCCAGGAAGAGTTTAGTATGGAGTTAACTTCCAATCTAATGAAGATCTCAATAAACAAACTCAGGTAACATTTAGTCAGTTCCACCTCAGCAAAGCTCTGAGCCAAATACAATGTATATTTTCCCTGTTGAACCTTCTGCAGTCAGCTTGACTGCAGCACAACTCCACATGACTGCAGTGAGGCAGACTACAGGCTGGGATCCAGAAGAAGAGCCCCTGTATGTGAATGGTAAGCAGTACCACCGCATCATGAAACGCAGGGAGATGAGAGCCAAGCTGGAAGCGTCTGGGAAGATCCCCAAGATGAGGAAGGTACTAGTAATTAATAAGCATCATGAATTCATGTTGCACTTACGCAAGTTAAAGAACTGTTACGTATATGTATGGAGCCTCACCTACATGTTTCCCGTTCAGGCCACGTCAATTTAATTTGTGGTTTCTCGGATTTGCCTATTTTTTCCTGGTTTGCAAAAAAAAAGATTTTAGGTTCTGAATCAAGTCCAAAATGCTCAATGAAAGACATATTTTTGCCCCAACGGTTGAAGAAACTCCTTTTCTTTCTAGTTGTTAAAGTTTTTCAATGTAACAATGCCACTTTGTTTAATTAAAAGTTCAAAATCATTTTAATTATAAACCAGCCTGGTATGTTGACTTCAACTTCATGGCTCATATCGTAACTTTTCTGGGTATCCTGGAGTGCCTTGGCCTGTTTTTTTGTTTTTTTTCCCCCGTCGCTTTATATTTTTTCTGAAAAAATCCAAGAAACAACAAGTTACATTGGTGTGGCCTTACTGAAAAAAAAGTTTCAGTAGGCAGGGATTATCTTTTTTCCTTCTTTCTTTTAGTAATCTCTAGTGACCCAACTAATAACTTAAAAAATACAGTGTAACAAATTTTCTTGAGGACACTTATATTCAATATTATAATATAATAGTCAATGTTGGAAAACCTATTGAACACATTTCATCACCATGCAAGGTGTCCAATAATTATAGCCACTAAAAGGTTGATCAGCTTGGAAATTTATGTCCCTTGCAGGGGTCAATCCAAAAAAATGCTAGGGTTGGCAGTATTTTCTAGGATCAGTCTGGAAACACAACATTTTTTCTAGGCCTTATAGGCTTGTGCCTGTTAGCAGGTTCATCAGACCTGTCTTTCAGAATTTGCTCCGGTGCAAGTTTGCTTCATCCACTGTTACAACCTGTAGAAATATCCAATAAAGAACTGGAAAGGGAACAAATTCAACAAAACCAGAATCCAGGAAGTTTTTCTTCATTTTTTGTAATTAATAGGTTTGGCCACACCAAGTAAATTTTATGGATGACGTCCGCGCGCGCATTGATTTTGGCCTGTTCCTAGAAAAAAAAACAAGAAATTCCGCTTCCTGTAACTATGACCAAATAGTTACGACAGTGCCGCAAATAGGTTTGTACGGACCAAAGCTTATAAAGCATCAAGCAAGACTTCCATTAGGAATTCAGTTTGGTACATGCTGTCACATTTGAAGAAAATTGCTGACCGCTCCATCTATCTCCCCAAAAAGCACAGGACGACAACTGCTGTTCCACCTGATTTATTGCTGTTTTGATGATAAATAAAAGACTTCTTGCTTGTTACACTGTGTCACCTCATTCAATTTGTGTCCTAACATTTGTCGTCTCTCAGTATATTTCTAATCTAGGCATCTTGTTTTTAGGGCCCTTCTTGTTTTTTTTTTTGCCCTCTCGCATTAGATTTAGGGTCTCCAAAGGACGTCATCCATAAAATTTACTTGATGTGGCCTTACTATCTACGTCGCTTTAGTAGGTTAATAGTGTAAGCAAATATTGAATGCTATTAAAGTTACTACATGTACATGTACTTTTGGTTGTGTACCTATTATTTTTGGCGGGTGCAACTATATTTCTTCTACGTATTTTTTTTTTCATCTGCACCAGTGCAAGTTGGCCCCAGGCCTGTAGACTCATTCCAGTCAAATGCAAAATAATTGTCAGTGTGACCTGGATATTTTGTCTATGTTCAGATGTCTATGTCATACCAGTGTGATACATGTATTTTTTGCAGAAGTACCTCTACGAGTCGCGTCACAAACATGCCATGGCCAGAGCTCGAGGGAATGGAGGAAAGTTTAGCAAGGAGAACTGAACGCTGCTCAAAATAATTCTTAGAACGAATAACAAAGTTCTGTTCTGTGCACCACTAGCAAGGGACTAAGGTAGCAACTTCATGTTATGATTAAGACAAACTTGTGAGAAAAATGTTAACACAGAGAGAAGTTTGGATGCTTAAAATGACATTTAGAGAATAGGCCACATCAATTTAATTTGTTGTTTCTCGGATTTTTTAAGAAAAAAAAAGAAGCGACAAGGCGAAATAATAAAAAAAGAGGCCAAGGCACCCCATGATAGCTGGAAATGTTACAATATGAGCCATAGAGTGAACATACCAGGCTGGTTTATAATTAATAAATAGATTTTGAACTTTTAATGAAACAAAATTGCATTGTTACATCGAAAAACTATGAAGAAAAGGACTTTCTTCAACCGTTAGGGCCAAAATATGTCTTTCATTGAGCATTTTGCAGTTGATGTAGAACCAAATGTTTTTTTTTTTGCAAATCAGAAAAAAATGGACATGGCGAATCTGAGAAACAACAAATTAAATTGGTGTGGCCTTATTAGTGCATGTAGTATGGTGGTTGGTATACAGTTCAATAATAGATTCTGTATTCAAGTTTGACAGTTAATCTTCAATGCTTGCTGTGAGGACAGTTAACATGATTGTATATTAGCCTTTTTCTTACTGCCTAACCTTGTAAACAATAAAGATTTTGCAGCAGGGAGGTTAGAAGTTTGATAATTTATCTCATGAACATTTTGTGACCAGGCAATGTGCCCATGTAGTCATGGACCACATTAAAAGCATTTATAAGCAAATTTTAAAGAACTTCATTTGATTAAAATTGATATTTTAATTATGCGTGAATTTCAGTTGCATTTAATCCACATCGATACACCTCATCATACGGACATTTGTACACCTGGGGTATTATACACTATACATGTACTGTACTATTCCATCCAAATGATCTGATGGAACAATATAGCATAGGGATAAGTATGTACTCAAGGTACATTGTATATGGCTGAGGGTTAAGGTCAGATTACTATCAGCCAATGCTACACTATATTTAATTTAGCAATGTTGTTTATTTATTCTTGTTGTTTCTTTATACTTGCACAAAATCACTCTGATTTCATTCAGGCTCACTGTAAAAATTGGTGGTCTTTGCTGACAACATATTTCCTCAATGACACTTGTAATCTTGGCAAACATTTTATTCCACAGTTTTACCCCCTCTCAAATATGCAATTCTTGACACAACAGTTACTGTAACATATACAAAATTTTAAGAAACAGTTAAATGGAATAGCTTGAAAGTTGCACTTGCATACACTGTGTACAAACCACACACAAGTGAGGTTTTCAAAAGGTGCAGTAAAAACAAATAATCGTGGACGTTTTCCTTATTCAGAAAAATATCTATGCAACTTGAAAATGTTCAGTAACACAATTGATCTTCTGCTAATGGCAAAAAAAAGTTCTTAATCTTTAACACCTGCAAAAAGTTTGGGAAAAATTTCCGATGACATGAAAACAAAACTTACATTTACAACATACATTGTTGGGATAGCTAGAAATCACACATTTCTTATTGTCACAAACTTTAAGACCTTAGGTATACCTTAGGTATTTAGTATTTTGACCTTTTGTTACCTTCACCGTGAAGGTTATGTTTTTGAGACTGTTTGTTTGGGAATAGCATAACTTGAGAAATCTTTGGATCATGGTAATGATAGGTCAAGGTAATTATGAGACCTCAGAATGATTAAATCTTGGGCCCCCAGCGGCTTGTTACCATAGCGGAACTTCCAGATCTTATGTTTTGAACATGCTACTTAGTATATCAAGATTTTTTAGTAATACATGTAGCTTGGGAAAAGGCTACATTGTACATATAACATATTAAGTTTTGCCCCCTATCAGCTTGTTCTACAAGAGCAGGCCTGGGTTGTTTAAAAAACCTATGGTGCTATCTTCCTTCCCATGCACTTTCTCTCTGTTCTATCTCCAGTCTTTTCCGTTCTGTGAAAAAGAGATGAAGCTTAGTTTCATCACAATCATTATCAAACATCAGAAGTATTGCCAATCATGGCATCTCAAACTACAGATGGCATCTCAAACTACAGATGGCATCTCAAACTAGAGACGGATACAAATAACTGCTTGCTACAATTCCATCTTAACAGAGACTCTAATAAAAGTCAAAATTAAACACACCAAAAATAAATTCACTCCTTTAAATTTGAGATTGAAGTTACAAATATAGAAGCTAGAATACTACAAGATAAACAAATAAAAATAAAGATAATGACCTTTGGCCTCTTTAAGTTTGCGCCTCTCTTCGTCACGTTTTTCCTTGGGTATGCTGGCCCTGACACCCAGGGCTCCGCTGACCAGTCGACGGGCAACCATAGCGGAGGCCTCGGGACGTGGCTTGAAGGGTTGGAGGAACTCTGTAAATAATCATTATACATTATTAATGTAGGAAATTGGGGTACATATTGTAACCGTGGTGGTCTCCACGTTCTATGTGGAGGCTGCACAAGGGTACACAGTCACACAGGACGCAGGCATGCATATGGCTGGTACACACACACACAGGAGAGGTCAGTGATTTTGCTTACCGGTACGCGGTATGATGAACGATGCGCAATGTATATTTTTGAGCATGTAAACAAGTAGCCTCCATAGCATGCCAAAAACTGGGGTTTTGGGAGTCTTCACGGTTTTTTGGTTCTTTTATGTGCTGTTTTCTGATTGCATATTATAGACAACATAGCCGGCCTGGTTGAATTACCCCCATTTTTCAGAAAACAGCCGAAGACCACCACACCCCCAGTTCTATAAGCCTGCTACGAAGGCTAGTAAACAAGCCCACCACCGCATGTGATGCACCTTGGATGTGCCACAGGAAAACCAATATGTAGGGCAGTGGTGGCGGGCTTGTTTGCACGCAAAAAAATTACACTTTTGGGCCTGTACAAATCAGCCCATTATTGAACAAGAATTCGGAGATCTCAAACCTCCATGAAATATATGAGTTTTTGTAAATGTTTTTACACAGTTCACTACACTACAGTACAGAACAAAATAACACAGGTTTTTGTCCTAAAATAGGTCAGGCTGTCAACTCAGTACATGTAGTCTATTCCAGAGGGAGAACATCAATCAAACCGGGTAGGCGCGCTGCCTGACCACACGTGTTTTGTGCTAGAAGTCTTTGACAGCTGGTGTTTTGTTGCATAACCGGCACATCTGTTTTCCCTCAAAATACAAAAGTTCTGCTGCAGTACCAAGGTCAGCCACCATATTTGACCTTGACCTTCAGCTTCCTAAGACCTACCAGCATACCAAATATCATCACAATCCATAAAGGCATTCTGAAGTTATGCTGACTACAAATGTGCGGAAACACACACACACACAGACACACACAGACACACATATATACACACACACACAGACGCGTCAAAAACATTACCTCCATTTTTCATGGAGGTAATTAGGTACCTACATTCATGTTTTCTGTATATAATTATGTACAAGTCCAACATTACATTACCTGCACAATTCTTGGCCTTTTTCTTAGACTGTTCAGTTGCCTCAGACATGGGCTTAACTCTTAGTAGTGGGTTTGTTATTTGTAAAGCTCTTCTTGCTGAAAAAGAACATTAGAACATGTCAGAATACTACATTACACTGTTACGATGTATCCGAGACTGTTTACAATAAAATTAATGTAGAGTTTGTAGTTACTAAAATGATGATTTCAGCAAGTTGCATGAAGTTTCATCCACCTTAATTCTAACATAAAGGGCAGTGTAACACAATTAGTTCTTTTCATTATAGAATCCTCATAGTGGTAGTATATATTATATAGACTAGGCCAGACTGATGTGACCGTGCACCCATAAATTCAAGTTCAAAATTCATTGTTTAAATTTTGAACCAGCCTGGTGTGTTGACTTCATGGCTCCTATCGTACCATTTTGGGCCATAATACAATGTAGGATGCCTAGGCCTGTTTTTTATTTTATTTTCGCCCGCCCGCTCCATTATTTTTCTAGAAAAATCCGTTAACCAAGAAATTAAATTGGTGTGGCCTGAGTCCGCAATACTACAAAGTTGTTTCAATTTCAAACAAAGTAAATTTAAACACTCCAAAAACCACATTTTTCCTCATACCACAAAATATGTCCATGTGGAAGCTTCTGCACTCACAGTACATGTTGAAAGTCAGGCATCTTTTTTTCTGCCCTCTCATATGAATTTCTATGTATGTATGAAGTCTGAAGATGACATCAATAAAAATCTCATATCAATTTCTATGTATGTATGAAGTATGAAGATGACATCATCAATAAAAATCCAGCCCTACTACAACAGAAAACACTATCATGAAAGTTCATCTGTGTTGGTAGTTACATGTTTAAAGTTAAAACTTTTGTTCCAACACAAAAAATTCTCTCACCTAGAGCTTTCGACCAGTCTCTCTGGTCTTCCTCAGTAGACAAGACTATTTCTAGTGAGGGGTGAAGGAAGCCATATACATCAGGGCCCATTACCCTACATTGAACCGTGACGGGGGCCGACATCGTCTAACAGATGCCTTTGACCCAGTGTTGACGTCACACTTCAAAGAAGCCACGTGACAAGCTTCACTGGGTCAGTCTACTGAGGAAGACCAGAGTGACTGGTCGAAAGCTCTAGATGAGAGAATTTTTTCTGTTGGACCAAAAGTTTTAACTTTAAACAACAGAAAACAGTTGAAGTGACATACCCACTGCACATGTGGAAAACACTGCCAACGCATGAGTGTCGTCCACCCACTTTATGTTGAAGCCCTGAGATCTAAACGTGGTCAGTCAAAGGTAAATATGTGAGGAACCAAAAATATACATGGATTGTAAATGTTGTATGTCCAAAAATGTATCATTATGTTGCATATAATGGAAAACTGAGACTCAGGCATAAGGCCACAGCAAGTCAATTTTATGGATGACATCCTCCGCAGACTCCAAATCTAATGCGAGCGGGTGAAAAAAACAAGGTTCCTACATTTTTAACTTTTGACTCAATCATAATTATTGTACAAATGGTTTTGATTCAGTGGGAACATCACATATACACAGCCAGCATCACATATCCCTGCATCAAAGTAAGAAATAAAACATTAAATCAGAGTCTTTTCTTGTCTCCTCTCTTCATAGTTATCGGCCATCCACCTTCCGGGATAGCAACAGACATCTTTGCCCATTTTCAGCAATTATAAATGTTGTTGACCAATGTCAGAAGGCAAACATTTTTTTTCCAAAATCAGGCAAAAATTAATGCGTGCGCTAATGTCATCCATAAAAATTACTTGCTGTGGCATAAATAATTTGTGAAATAATTCAAAGCTGTGTGACTTACTGGAATTCTGCCAGGGCGGAGACAAGATCTGGTGTCTTGAATTCAGATGGAAAGTCAGATAGTTCCACAATATGTTCATATCCTGCAGACAAAAAAATATGACTTGTAAAAACTTAATATATTCTATCATTTTATAATTTGTAACGTCACAGTACAAACCTAGTACAAGAGTGAGCTTGATAATATGAAGTGGAACACTGCTTGTGTGTCAGCCTTTGGTTACTGGTATCTTATAATTTTTAAAATCCAGTCAAGAGTTACAATAATTTTATCAAACATGCGAGGCTGGCTGACTTCTCTTCAAGAACACCCCGCAGCTCTACTGTAGGGCACACATGCTAGTTCCAACAAGTCTTGTAAAATCATCCTCTTTTGCATCTTCGTTTATACCACGTGTTACAACGATTTGGAACAAGCTTGATGCAGATACTAGAGGGTTAGGAATTAGGGATTCAATCCTAACTGATGTGGTTGCCTTTAAGAGGAAACTCTCCTCATTTATGTATAACAGATTTTGCCAAACCTACAGTTTAGAGCAACCCTGTACGTGGCAGTTATCTTGTGGTTGCGCTACTTGTCTGGCCACAAGACCGCGCTAATAATATAACTGTGATATCACTGCTGGCTATATAACTGTCGTTATTTGTTGTCTCGAATCAATAACTCTCACTCACTCACTCACTGTCCGGTTTATTGTCTGTTGTTCCCCGTCTTCCGAGGGTTAGACGTTCTCACAATGTTAATAACTAAAGTTGACTTGCCTTGTAGTTCTAAGTTTATTCATTTGTTTCTCGAATTGTATTATGCGATTTGATTACTTTTTGTATTGTTTTGTCATTTTATTGGTATGGGGCTTTGAAAAGGTATTTCATGTCAGAAACACCTGTTTCGCCATGCCATCCACAGTGCATATTGTATGTGGTAAAACTTAATAAATAAATATATAAATTTCTAAATCTGACCTTCCTCCAGCTGGACTTCCTTGGGTTTCCAGTTCCAGTAGTCATGTTTAGGTTTCTGTGTTGTCACCTTAACTGTCTTAACACCCGCCAGTAACTGTAACGTAAGACAAGTTTCAAACATCCTGGATTAAACAGAAGTTGAACTTAACTGTCTTCACTGTGCACTGATTGGATCAGGCTTGGATAGACTGGACACCAGGTGCAGGCTACCACTAAGAATTAAGGTTTCCACCAAATTGAACACTTTCTAGTTTGACATGTTTTTTCTGCCAATTTTAGCAAATGGATTTAATTTCTCCTTTGAGCTGAAATGACCTGGTGGGCAACCTAAGGCAAAGATTAGGTTGCCCATCAGAATTTTAGGTTGTCACACTTATAAGTTACTACTTTCCTCAAATTAAGTAATGTTACATACATAAGCCTTCGACAACATTTCTAACAGCCTTTAGTTAACTGATACTACATAGTAATAGCCATTAATACCTAAAATTAAAAAGCATCTGCCGGATACAGTGGTGCAAGCCAAGTGGACATGATTTGGGGGGGGGGGCATTCTTAAAATTCAGGTAGCACACTGGGCTACCTATATATAGCTAGGTTCAAAAGTAGGTTGCCCCAAGTAAAATTTGGTTGCCCGGGGCAACTGGGCAACCAGGTGTTTTGCACGCTGCATACATTTTGTATGCCCAAATAACTTTAATCACAACTTTGGCTTACACCCTTTCAAAATTATTTACTTGGGAATTTTCAATTATAACTAGAGTTCCACGATCTCATACCTTCGCCAAATGATGTTAGCTTTTATGATTAAGAAATTATATATTAATCCCCCTAATTATGCAAATAGGATCCTCAATTGCATGAATTATATCTGTTGATCATACTCTCCACCAAAAGACAGTCTTAACAAAGAATGCCATGATGACATTTTCTCATAAATTATGCAAATGAGGTCCTTATTTGAATAAGTTATGTTTAATTATGTTCACCTTAACTTAACTTTCAAACACCCCAAGTATAAAATTCCAGGCAGTTACCACTTTGCAATTATAATATTTTCTCATTAATTATGCAAATTGAGTCTTCATTTGCATAATCGATATCTACCTGTGTTTCTCTCATTCTTATTAACATATGTCACAAGCTTGAACTTCCTATTATGGAATGTAGCTGATAAATAGAATTTCCTCATTAATTATGCAAATTACATCCATATTTGCAAAATTGTAATATCATTATGTCAAGCATCACTCAAGCTACCTACATACCAAAAATCACAATGATCCATCAATCGGTTCTTGAGTTATCCCCCTTTAAACATTTGTCCATTAAACCCACCTGCAGTTCTAGAGCAAGCAACTAGGGGGCTCAAACTCATGTCACTTTATCCCCAGCACAAGAGCTATCTACCATCCAAATTTCGTCACGCTAGCCTGTCTGGATCATGAGATATCAAAACCGGAAGTTCTGCTGCAGTACCATGACAAGCCGCCAGGTGGCCCAAAATCTAATCATTTTGAGGTCTCATCAAGACCTACCCACCTACCAAGTATCAAGACAATTCATCAAGACCTTCTCAAGTTATCGTGTTGACAGACACACACACACATACACGAACGCCCCTGAAAACATAACCTTCTTGGCGAAGGTAATTATATCTGATTCAGTCTAAGAATGTATATTTTGGGCTCCAGTGCCCTGGTATTGGAGGAGTCAATTCTTGAAGGGGGAGGAACATTTTTAGTATGGAATGTTCCACTTTTGCACAGGGGTGACTTTGGATCAGTCCATTCTTGCATGGGGAGGGAGAGGTTGGCCTTTCCTAGTTTGCCTTACTTTTTATGGCTTCACCACTATGCGGTGAAGACATATTGTTTTTCCTCATGCTTCTTCTCCTCCTTCTTCTTCCATTTCTTTAAACTGATTCAACTCCTTCATTTTTGGGCCAAATAACACGAAGTTTGACATGAAGGTAGAGTGGGCAAATATCCCCAAGTAGCTATCCAACTGTTGTCACTTCAAACTATAGTTATATCAATGTAAAGAATTTTCCCTTGTATTTCTCCTTCTTTCCCTGCCATGTCGTAAAATGTGGTGAAGCCATCCGCTACATTTGCTCCAAAGTAAATGTCTGCCTTTCTAGTTGTCTTATTTTGTTTAACCCTTACCTCTTTCATCTGATCAGGATTGAGACATTCCCCATCATCATCAAACATGGCATCCCAGCTGTCTTCATCTGTTTCCATGGCAACAGCCACGCCCTTCTGTCCATCCTCACAGCTGGCCTCCTGCTCTCCTGTCATGACATCATCATCTTCAGGATCCATTGCTGCATCCCAGAATTCCTCACTGTTATCCTCATCATCATTTTCATGATACCTGGGGCTTTTCTGAGCAAGGCTGTTTTCTGGTGGTGTTAGTTCTGGAGGTGTATTTTCTTCAGTATAGTCAGAATTTTGTTTGTCTGTGAGACCAGTGTATTCCCCTGCTCTTGAGCTTGAAGCTATTTCTTCTGGGTAAGGAGTTTCACTACCAGGCGTCATATCTTCACCGTCAGTAACATTTCTGGTGTCAGCAGGAACATGTTTAATATTTGGAGTTTTGTCTCCAGCCAGCTGTGTGGATGTAGCTGGTGGTGCCAGGTTTGCTTCCACCTCTGTCTCTATTCCTTTTGTTACTAGTTAGACCACTGTCAATATCAATGCCATTAAATGTTTGCTCAGGTGCGTGGGACTGATCACCTTGGTACTCTTTGCTGGACAGATTTTTAGTCTCTGTGAGTCGATCCTTTAGAACTACTTCATTACACAATTCTGTCTTTCCTGAATCATCCTCAAAAGACATTCTGACATCTGTAGACACAGAGGTAGCCTTTCTTTGCATGTCAAAGCTAGAGAAACTCTGTCCTTCATTATTTGGGACTTTGGGTGAGGAAGTACCTTCAGCAGATTTAGAACCAGTGGAACCGATAACATTCTCTTGTCTTAAAGTGTCGGAATCTTCAATGACTTGCCGTTCTTCAAGTGAGTACACATTTGAAACATCCTTTGTCTCATCTTTCCCTGGAGTTTCCTTGAATGCTACCATCTGCTCAGGGAGGTGCAAATGCTTTGAATTTTGCAGAGTTTCTGTTTCATCACAATAGGAAGCTGCTGCCACGGCACAGGGCTGTGTCAGTTCTTCTTCTGTTGACCTTGCAATCTCAGCTGTTTTCTTGACATTTTCTCTCTCTTTTCTACATACTTGTCTGTCATTCCTGTGTGAGTTAGGTTTTACATTAGCTAGTTCTTTTGTCTCCCTCTGCCTTAGTCCATCATCTATCTTCCCTCTGTCATTGCATTGTGTGTGCTCCTTAGCTGATCTGTGTTTCTTTGATCTCGTTGGCGTGCTTTCTCTGTGACTCTTCTGAAATTTTTCTCCTCTTTCATTTAAAGTTTCTCGCTCTTGTCTACCTTTACTTTGCTGTCTTGTCTTCTTGTCTTTTATTTCAGATGCTCCCCTTTCTTTTCCTGATTGGTTAGCGTCAGCAGAACCTGCCCCTGGTGGGTTGATGGTGTCCTCTTGTTTCTTCAGCCTGTTTCTCATGGGGCGGGGCACATACATCTGTACCTCTGGTCTCCTGGTTCGTCTGGACAAGTGAACAAACAAACGTAAAAAGTAATGAAGCCCTTTTCAGACAATATGAGTGACAGTCCCTATACTCAATTTACATGCCAAAACAAGACCATTGAAAAACATCAACATACTACCGTGACCTCTGACCTCACCAACCAAACAAGCGTGGCAAAGCCATCAGCACGTTGATGTTGGCCATAACACACCAGCTTCGCAGGCACGCGGCGCGGAGGCAACTAGCTATATCACACCAAACGACTTGTTACACTCAATCTTTGCACATTTGATTGAAGGAGTTGTTTAAAGCTTTCTAGTGATGATGCCCCAACTGTGCTTGGTGGCAACGAGTTCCAGTCTACGATAGTTCTGGGGAAATACAAGTTTTTGAATACCTCAATTCTTGGTTGATAACTCTGGTATTTGAAGGCATGACTGTTTCTTGTTCTTCTCTGGGCTGGTATCAGATACTTAGTGGTTGGTTAAATACCTAGAGACAAGCTAAGTTGACTCTGAACTGAACCAAGGGCAAACCAGGACCAAGAGACCGCGTCTAGCGAGATATTAGATGTTAAACAAGGACAACAACGACACCTTTATTAAGATAAACATGCTGACTGTTCACCTGTCTCTAGTCCGAGCAGGAGTCTCAGCCTGTGATGTTCCGGCTGAGGTTCTACTGGGCATGCTCTGTGTCCGGTCATCTTCGCAATCCAACTCTTGTGCCCTTTGACCCCTGCGCCAATCTTGTGCCATTTTCTTCTCTTTCGATGGCTCTAATTCCCCTGGCATCTTCCTGTCATCCATCGAAATATGGGAGGGATACTGGTCAGTGCATCATTAATGATATGATGTGATATGAATTTTTATTATTGCATGTTCTTGCCCAGATGGACTAAATGCACAAGAGGATGTCCAGTATGTAAAACATAAGTATTTCATACTGGTACGCTATATTCTAATGCAAAGTGCTAGGAATCTATACATTACAATCATGACAATAATGCTATAAACTACCTATCATCTACTGTTAGTTGCCCTTTCTTCTCTCTTTTTGAAACATTTGGAAACATAATTACATAGTTTGTCTACTGTACATTCGTTCTTGTATGACATCAAGTGTTTAAACATGTCCTACTTTGACATTTTCTTACATTCTTATCGAATAGTTCTTGGCTGTACAGTCAAGTAGAAAGTGTATCTCGTTTTCAACATATGATTACAGAATATAAATATAAATAATATAAATTTCCAAGCAATTGTTACCTAAAATTTGTCGTCGTGTGCATAATATGTATATTGGTCTTTTTCCTGTTTGTAGGTTTAAAGATGAAATAAAATTCAAATGTTGTTCATTCTTTTATAAGATTTCCTTACAATTCAGTTTGCATTCTAGTGCTTGAAATAATATATATTTGGTACATGATAATTTAGCTGGCTCTGACATGAAGTTAAACCACTCACTCACTCACTGTAAAGTGCAATTTCAGCAATTGAATCTGAGATGGGAGCTAACTTCAAAATCTTAAACAAGTGATGCCAAGAATATCCTGCAATGCTGTTATAGTTTGATAATTATGTACAAAAATACCTCCAAAAATAGTTTTGTGCACTGGTGCACCCACAGAAAAAATTGGTGCACAGCTCCAAATTTGGGTGCACCATGGAGGGACTGCACTAAGGTGCACATGCACCCAGTATTTTGAGCTCTGTGATGATGTAGAAGGATCTGTGCTAGGGCTGCGTACCTTTTTGTAACATCAGGTTCAGGTACAGAGGTTTAGGTCCAGGTATGGACCTGTACCTGTACCTGAAAATTCACGCGCGTCACATGTTCTACTGAAATTCTTTAATAATGACAGAAACATTAATAAAGTGTTGACAATTTGTCCTGTATCTTTCAAAGAACATCAAATATAACCATGGATAATGTAACTAGGTTTCCTATCTCACTTCTCACTAGTTCTCAGTCACCCTCTTAGTGACCCATACTCAACTTGGGACAAAACGTCATAAGTTGTTTAAATCTCTTAATTTTAACACTGGATGTTCATTTTCCTGGCAGACCTCCTTGTGTGTAGTGATCAAGTAATAATACATGTAACTATTAATTTTTTGTTCCGGTCCAAAAAAACAGTCCACCGATGTTTCGGTTTTATCGGACCGGACCGATACTATTTTTACGGTCCGTAGGTGGACCGGTACGCAGCTCTAATCTGTGCTGCCTGGCCTGGCTCCATACCTGATGGACAGGAAACAGACCACAGTCCTGCGCTCCTCCCCCTGCCCCACAGAGTAGCTGGCCAGCGAGGAGAAGTCATCAACTGTCTTGTGAATCAGGAAACGGTGGAAGTTGTTCACTGCTGGGAATACCAACACTCTGCAGTGGGAATGGGAATTATATAAGTACAAAACATGTATTAGACATCAGAGACAGATGGAATTATAAGTGCTCATCATGAAAAAATCATGACAATCCGTCAACCGGTTCTTAAATTATATCCACCTTCAGAGATTTTTTCAAGAAACTCTCCTGCAGTTCAAGAACAACCTGCTAGGGGGCCCAAACTCATGTCATTTCTTCCCTACCCCAAGAGCTATCTACCAACCAAAATTCGTGACCCTAGCATGTCTAGATTGCGAGATATCAAAACTGGAAGTTCTGCTGCAGTACCAACAAAAGCCGACAGGGGGCCCAAAATCTAATCATTTTTAGAACTCATCAAGACCTACCCACATACCAAGTTTCATGACAATCCATATTAAGCTTCTTGAGTTATGTTGTTCACAGACAAACAAACAAACAAACAGACAGACAAACGCTACTGAAAACATAACCTTCTTGGCGAAGGTAAAAATCACGTCCTCCGAGGTGCTGGCCTGGCTCTAGTCCTGGGTAGCCCATGGTAGTTAGCGACAATACAGAGCCGTAGCCTCCTTCGCAGTCTTGTTGGGCATCGGCGTTATTTTTTTCTGTGAGCGACGCGAGTAATATGCCGCCGCGAGGGACGATTAGCTGCCGAGGGAGTTTTTGCCGCGGAGAGAACTTCAAGGATTCGCGCTCCAACAAGACTGCTTCCAGTCGGCGACTAAAAAGGGCCTTGGATTAAGCCAGCATTTCAGAGACTCGCTATTAACATGTTCGCGCAGGGGCAATTCACATGTTTGTGCAGGGGCAATTCACATGTCCGCGCAAGGGTAATTCACAGATACGCATGGAGAAGGCTGACATGCGCTCGCCTTTGTCAACGTTTGGTTTTATTAGTAGCTTGCATTGTAGTTCGGACGGTCCCAACAGAGAAAGAGTGAACATTGGTAAATGTTGTGCATATTTAGCGTTCCATGCAAAGAAAAAAACCAAGACAAACTTTGCCGTACTTTCTATTACGCAACTTGCTGTGGAGGGGTGCGTAACCCTCCCATGACCAGTGAGATCAACCCGCCACCAAACAACATAGCGGCACTTTGTTTATCTGTCCACGTCCCCCAGCAATATCACAGTTTAGCGTGCGGGTTCCTGTGGTAGTGATCTGTTCAAAGTTGTTTTCGTTAAAATAAGCAGCAATGACTACGGGATTTTGTTGATCGAGTGGATAGGGCTCGGTTTTCGGGAATGGTTGGCATTCTACCGACGGGTTGGCGGCTAGGAAAGTTGCAACTTTTGGCTCGTCCAGCAACGGGGCGTGAACACCTCCCTGCACTGGTGGCGTTTATTGCGGGAAGTTCACACATCCATACCAATCGGTCCTAAGTGTTTTTTAATAGCCCTTTTTAGTCGCCGACTGGAAGCAGTCTTGTTGGAGCGCGAAACCTTCTTTCCGTGGCAAAAACTCCCTCGACAGCTTATCGTCCCTCGCGGCGGCATATTACTTGCGTCGCTCAAAGAAAAACGCTGACGCCCAACAAGACTGCGAAGGAGGCTAACAGAGCCGGTGGTAACTCTGGATGATTGGCACCAAGGCTGCCGAAGTTCCACAACTCAAGAACTCGGTAGATACATGCAGTGCCGATTCGTAAATTCCACAAAAAGCCAGCATGTGCCAGCTTGACATGTAGGATGTAGATGTACGTCGCCGGGAACTGCCACAAATTCACAATACCAGCTTTGTATTCCTGTGGTTTGGTAGCATTTTTATTTTTGGCCGGATGTTTTTTATTTGCCCGCGCGCACTAGTTTGGGAGTCTTCAGAGGATGTCATCCATAAAATTAAATCGTTGTGGCCTTACCTTGTTTCATCTCCAACCTCAAGAAATCTCTCCAAGTCCTCTGTAACAAGGTCAACGAACTGAGCGTCTTGTCCCGTCAGATATCGGTCTTCCAAGAACACAGCCAGCTTGATCTAAGTGTCCTGCCCATGTACTAGTTCCTTATTTCGCATTATAGCCATTTCATTGTTGGTAAAAAGCGCTGACAAAATGATATTCGATATTCGATATTCTGGCAACACGAAATGTGGGCTTGTGTCTACGTCACCAGAAAATGGGTAAATGGAATATTCTATTAGGAAGATACGGGGAGGTAGGATCTCAGGAAAAGAGTAAAATGTTACAGAAAAACTGCAGGCTGAGCAAAGTTTGCCTTCATTCAAATCTAATCAATTTTTTAAAAAGTTTCAAAAGATTTTTAGCTTCAAATGTTGGTCTTAAGACCCTAGATATGAACTTCATATTGAACACGATTATGGATACCCCCGGGCTATACCACATCATACCGAGTGTGAACTTTGACATAGTTAGGTCATAGCACATGTCATCTCATATCGTGCATGTATACCATGTATGTTCCTGCCATGATTCTGTGGAGTTTAGAACAGGGAATGAGAACAACACATGGCTTATGCAACTCGCGACGCATCTACACAGTCTTGGTGCAGGTTCAGAGGACTTACGCCAGCAAGCACAGCGAGAAAAAGCAAGCCAAGGCGTTTGTGGACTGGCGGCGTGTGAGCGTTGAAGGAGGGAGGGGGGGTAACGGCTGCTCCGCTTTCATCCGTGAGTTCGCCCGGCCCTTTGGCGGGCCCGGAGGCGGGGACGGCGGGAACGGCGGGAACATCGTCATCAAAGCTGACAAGAGGGTGAAGTCCTTGGCTAAGGTGAAGAGTATCTACAGGGGAGAGAGCGGTAATCCGGGGCGCAATAATAGTTGTCACGGCAAGAACGCCTCCCATACAGTCATCCCAGTACCTGTGGGAACATGTATCAAGAAGGACGGCGATGTTGTGATAGATCTGGAGAGAAACGGAGAGACAGTGGTTGTAGTACATGGAGGACTAGGGGGTAAAGGCAACCAGTTCTTCTTATCCAATGAGGACAAAGCTCCTATGTTGGCCACACCGGGTGAGCCTGGAGAGAAATGTGTACTTGACCTGGAGCTGAGGACCATCGCACATGCAGGGCTGGTAGGGTTTCCTAACGCGGGGAAGTCTACGCTACTGCGAGCCATCTCACGCGCTCAGCCAACCGTCGCAGCCTACCCCTTCACCACCCTCAAGCCCCACGTCGGGATCATCCAGTATGAAGATTTCGAGCAGGTAGCAGTCGCAGACATCCCGGGGCTCGTACGCGGCGCTCACCTCAACAAGGGCCTCGGCCATTCCTTTCTACGCCACATCGAGCGCTGTCACTTTCTCCTGTTTGTTATCGACCTGTCCGTCACGGAACCCTGGACACAGCTCGACCATCTGAAACACGAGTTGGCGCTCTACCAGCCTGGTCTCTCTTCCCGCCCGCATGCTGTAGTGGCAAATAAGATAGACCTACCCGGGACTTCAGAGAAACTTAGGTTATTACAACAACACGTGGACACGCCGGTGATGCCTATTTCTGCAAAAGAAGGGCGGGGTGTCGGCAAGTTGATATGCAAAATACGGGAGATGTATGATGAGGATATGGCGGCACAGGTAGCACATCAGAAAGGAGAAAAGGAGAACCAATCTGGGACGAAGTTCCTCAAGTTGTGACATTTACATCTCTGTATACATCTCTCCACTAGAAAGAATGACTTTTAAAACAATTTTTATTGTAAGACCACCCCCGTCCCCCTTCCCTGATGTAATATTTCCAACAAGTTGCAAAGTAGTGTAGTAATATTTCCAACAAGTTGCAAAGTAGTGGCAAATAAGATAGACTTGCCTGGGACTTCAGAGAAACTTAGGTTATTACAACAACACGTGGACACGCCGGTGATGCCTATTTCTGCAAAAGAAGGGCGGGATGTCGGCAAGTTGATATGCAAAATATGGGAGATGTATGATGAGGATATGGCGGCACAGGTAGCACATCAGAAAGGAGAAAAGGAGAACCAAGATGGGAAGAAGTTCCTCAAGTTGTGACATTTATATTTCTGTATACATCTCTCCACTGGAAAGAATGACTTTTAAAACAATTTTTATTCATATTCAGAGCATAAACATATCACAAGTACATGTATAATATACACAAGGTGTGTAGTAAAAGAAACAAGGACATGTGTAAACAAGACAAACTGATACATGAACATAAAATCAAGTAAAAACAAGAGTTCAGAGATCTCAAAGACATGTATTGTATTGTAAGGTTGCCTACACAGAACTTAATGTTAATGCATTCCACTCTGCATTACTTCTTGTCGGAACATACATATTTTGAAATCCTAAGTTGATATGAAGGCATACAAATGTAACTAATCTGTAGTTCTTTCCAGTGCAGGTATTAGCTACTTAGTTTGTCCACCAGTTTATTAATCATTTTTATACAGTATGCAGTTTTTGAGTGACATCTGCTACAGATCAATCTTACTTCATGGGGGGGGGGGTCCTTACTACATCTTTAATGGTGATATACATGTATATAGATAGCAAATTTTTGAAGTAGAAAAAAAGAATATAGATAGCAAATCTTTGAAGTACATCTGGCCCGATGATCTGGGTATAATTTGATGATCTACAAGGTGTTAGTAATGCACCAATATAATAATGTCATTCAATGACAAGAGGAACATTATCAAAATGTATCTCTACACCTCTCATACAGGTGTGAATTAGTTTATGAATTCACACAAAATTTAAAAAATAACACTGACTTAATTCAATCGTCAGAGAGTGGTTGATTTCATCGGTCAATTTGCGACATGTCGTCTGCATGTCCTTATGAAACAGTCTTAATGGTGATGGTACGGGACTACTTTGATAAAAGTGGTGCAGCAAAGCAAGGTGCCAGAGTCATTTGTCAGAGTTTGTAAGGGTTTGGCTGTGGTCCTGTCGGCGTGTTTTATGCTTAGGTCACATTTGAAACGGCACCCGTTCGGCATGTCCTCGGTGTAGACGCCGGCCGGCGTCATGACGCCGAGCGTGCGCCGACTGTCAGGGTCACAATTAAATGTTCCTTTACGGCTCCCTGTCGGGGCCTGGTTGTGCTACGGCCGGTCTTCTAATTAATATTCATAAACTTTTGGTCCCCTTGGTGGCCGGTTTCTGTCAGGGACCCGTCCGGTGCCCGGCCAGTCTCCCGTCTTGACCCGTGCGGCGTGTGGTAGGGTGCCGACCGGCTCTTACAGTTCGGCCGGGCAGCTGCCAGGTCCCTGGCGGGGTCCAGGGGGATCCCGATGGGCTCCTGTCGTGTACGAACACTGATGACGGAGCTTTGTCGCGAACATCATTGCGACTTTAAGTCCTTTCTACAACTGGAACCACAGATGTTTCACGACCTCCTACAACGTGTAGGCCCATCCATCGAGAAAAGTCCAGAGCAAGTGCTTTTTTTTGTGAATGCCCTCTACTTCTTGACACATTTCAATGTATCCATAATGGTTTATAATAACAGCAAATTTAGATATTACAGTCCAGTCTGTATGTAACACTTCTGTTTAATTCTATGCAGTGCTAAATAGCCCTTGCCAGCACGCCTAAAACTTGCCATTACCCTACGTTTCCTGGCGACCGGGAACAGCTACCGATCCTTGGAGTTTGCCTTCAGGGTAGACCACATGCAACACAATGTCAATGTTCATTCCTGAAGTACATGTATGCCGGGCTATCGTCTCGGTTGTTCTCGATTGCCCTTCGGCATTCTGACACACAAGTATACGGTGTAACACACAAGCGGTGAACTGTGCAACGTAGTCTGAACAAGGCCCATACAATGCCCCATGCAATCCCATTTTCCTTACCACCTCATGCACTGATCAGCACATGTGACGTCATGATCTTAAGACAGGTAGGGGATATATATATATAGAGAGAGAGACATAGGGGGGCAGGAGACAGGTAAGGGATAGAACAGACACAATGCATAGACAGCAGACCAAGGAGGGCAGGAGACAGGTAGGGGATAGAAGAGACACAATAGACAGCAGACCAAGGAGGGCAGGAGACAGGTAGGGGATAGAAGAGACACAATAGACAGCAGACCAAGGAGGGCAGGAGACAGGTAGGGGATAGAAGAGACACAATAGACAGCAGACAGAGGAGGACAGGAGACAGGTAGGGGATAGAAGAGACACAATAGACAGCAGAGGAGGACAGGAGACACGGTGGGGGATAGAAGAGACACAATAGACAGCAGACAGAGGAGAGCAGGAGACAGGTAGGGGATAGAAGAGACACAATAGACAACAGACAGAGGAGGACAGGAGACAGGTAGGGGATAGAAGAGACACAATAGACAGCAGACAGAGGAGGACAGGAGACAGGTAGGGGATAGAAGAGACACAATAGACAGCAGACAGAGGAGGACAGGAGACAGGTAGGGGATAGAAGAGACACAATAGACAGCAGAGGAGGACAGGAGACAGGTAGGGGATAGAAGAGACACAATAGACAGCAGACAGAGGAGGACAGGAGACAGGTAGGGGATAGAAGAGACACAATAGACAGCAGACAGAGGACAGGAGACAGGTAGAGGATAGAAGAGACACAGCGAATACCAGACCGACTTTGGAGACCAAAGTCTGACTGCTGTTCGCAGCTCGGAGCCTCTAGAACTGCAAGTTCTAATTTGCATAATCAAGGAGGAAATTATGTTAAATTACTGTGTTCCATGATAAGGCTGAACACACTTGTGACATGTAATTGAGAACAAAACGACATCAGCAGATATCAATTACGTAAATAAAGGCCTAATTTTAAAGAGTCTGACACCTGTTGCTTACTTCTAGCTCAGCAGCGTCACCTGGCCCAGCAGCAACGAACTGCAGAACCCTCCCAGATGACCAGCAGGTATTTATGAACCAGAACTAAGTACTTAGTAAGCTATTGTCTTCCCCCCACATTTTGCAGCAGTTTATCATAAGGTTTCCTAATCATACAATATCTGCAGCATTTACACTTCACAACTAACCTCTTACTGTTTGAAGTAATGTGCCCGTAAGGCCATGTTGATTTGATTATATGGATGACATCCGCACACGCATGGATTTTCGGTCGTTTCCAAAAAAAGAAGTTTTCAACCATACTGTTGTACAAAACATTTACAAAAAAAAATATTTGAAAACGATACCAATGTCGTAGAATGCCGATATCAAAGGAAAAAGACGAAAATTTAAAGAAATGAATCTGAAGAGTAGAGTATTCGCCAAACTATACTTCTGTGTCATTTGTTCAACCTTTATGACCACGCAGAGTTCATAATGGAGACTACTTTTGCAAAACACCTTTTTTATTCGCACGCTCGCATCAGTTTTGGGGTTCCCAGAGGATGTCATCCATATAATCAAATCAACATGGCCTAATGCAGCTTTAAAATCGGTACAAATCAAGCGCCCGGCGTAAAATCCGCCGAACACATGTAACACTCAGTTCTATGGACACGTATAAAGTAACCCTGAATAACACACCTATAGCTAGGAAGGCACGTACGTTTGCAACAACAAAACACCCCGTAATCCAGACAATTACGTCTTTAATAACACCCGTTTACACCAGACATTGTCAACATTTTCTGCTGAGATTGAACTTCTTTGATGTTGCCTGGTGTGTGGTGGTGAACAAGCCATTCATGCATTTTCGGGAGATTTGTTCCGCACTTAAGCTTAGATTCTTCTGTTTAATCAAGCTGTATAATAGTCTGACGAGTGGAAAACTGCTTGCGTTACTTTCCAAGCAGAGGTTGGTGGGGGAAGATCGTTACCTTTTTATATATGCCCCGTTTTTGTGGGGGTAGCGACAAAAAACGGGGAATATATAAAATGGTAACGATCTTCCCCCATCAACTTCTGCTTTGAAGGTATGTTTTAGTATCCTTGTGCTGAACAGCAGTATGTAGCTGAAGCCCCTGTCACACATTCAGAATTTTCCCCCGACCGCAAACCAACCAAGGTTGTCTAGAGTTCGGGTGCAGTCTGATCAGATTTAGGCTACGCCTGCCTGTCTATACGACTTGAATCAAATTTGAGTCAAATTTGTGTGTGTGTGCATGTGTGTGTGTGTGTGTGTGTGTGTGTGTGTGTGTGTGTGTGTGTGTGTGTGTGTGTGTGTGTGTGTGCGTGCGTCCGTGCGTGTTTGCGTGTGCGATGAAACATAGGCCGACGCATTCGACCGGTAGCCAACCTTGCAGGCCAACTGCCAACCACATCCAACCTTACTCACGACAAACTCCCAACCCTGGTCTCTGGAGGTGGTCGGGACTGTCACACAAATACAGTGTAAGTGAATAATCTCCAAGCAGATCCTTATCGGTGGCAAAAGACAGTATCTATTAGCCATAGGAGTTAAGCTAAACTCCTATGGCTAATGAATACTGTCTTTTGCCACCGATAAGGATCTGCTTGGAGGTTATATGTGAATACGATTCTCTCTCCATCCCTCAATCCTTTGGTCGACGTCCCTCATGAATGAGCATCAAACTATAGCCATATACGTACAGAAAGCCGCCTGATTAAGAAATACAGTCTTGTCAAGAATTTTCTCAAACGAATGCCAAATTTTTCCACCGCGTACGCGACATAGCACACCGTGTGAGTGACAGCTGGATAGCCGTCGCCATGGCTACAGACCGAGAGTGTTGAGAAGTGAGGATCGCCTGTTCAGAACAAAGAGATCTGCCGAGGAGAGAGCAGAGACGACAACTTCACTTTCCCGTTTTCCAGCGCAGCCATCACAATATGCAAAAATGAGGACGAACAACCGCCGCCGTCTGATCCACCGGTAAGCTAGAACAGTCAGCTACACTCGGCGTACGCGTACGATTTTGCTTTTTGTGGTAAGATTTTAAATTTCAGCAAGGCTACGAAGTAACCAGCCGTCGACAAGGATCTACGCAGCCAAAGAGCGCCAGGGCATTAAACTGGATTTTCGAAGTCAATTTTCTGGTTATTCTTTTAATTTAGTAAAAGTTGAATCAACCCTATTCCATAGCACACTGATATTTGTGAGGTAACAAAATGACGGGGTTGTTTGTTTTGTATTGTATGCTGGTTCTAGCTATTTATTGGTGGTACCAAAAAATAGGCGGACTCATCACGTAGTTTGTTTGGGGCTTTTTCAATGCTTTCATGATATGAAATGATAGCGAAAATGTGCTAAGAAATGATAGTAAACATCAATATCAGACAGCTTTCCTCATCCAGAATATTTCTTATTTTGTCGCCTGAAATTGTATTGGATGCATATGCCTTTCCCAACTAATAGAAGTTTGGTGATTTTATTTTGGACACTAGCTTAGTAGATACACATGCATATACGGATGTCAGTCTCCGCCTTAACATGGTTATATTGAACGTGGTTCGGTGGGCTGAACTAATTTTTCTTCCTTCACTATTTTCAGCGACTGCTGGCCGTTTTCTGAGCTGTTCCTGCCGGCACGCAGCCCATCTGCCGTACGCTCGGGAGCAGGTGGACGGGACCAGCGTCCCCCGCCGCCGGTAACTATTACCTTCTCACCCTGCTCCTAACGTACTCTTCAGTACCGTGGCCGACAGGTACAAAGTATTGTAACACTGTTGTATAGCATCTAGGGATTTTCTATATTAGAGTCATGAAAATGAAAAATAATGAAAATTTGTCTACAAGTCAGTAGGTGTTACTTACTCTCCAAGCATAGGTTTGGGTTTCGGGTTATTTTTGGTGTGTTTTTAGATTTTTTTTATTGGGGTTTCTTTTTTGCACTGGAATTTTTCTTTCACGCAACCCAACCTCTGCCGGCAGTTGGGTTCGGTGAAAGAAAAAGTCCAGTGCAAAAAAGAAACCTAAATAAAAAAAGTCTAACTAGAAAGGCCAATATTTGCTTTGGAGCAAATATAGCGATGGGTTCACCACATTTTACCACATGGCAGGGAAAGAATGAGAAACACAAGGGAAAACAATGCTTTACATTGATATAACTATAGTATGAAGTAACATACAACTAAGACTACAACAGTTGGATAGCTATTCCCTACATTATTGGTTAGGATTGCATAATGCAAACTGTTGATTTTCAAGATAAAAAAGAAGCGTTCATAGCCCGCATTCCAATGCTGGAGCAGGAAAGCTTAAAATACCTACCAAAACACTTGAATACAGACATACTGTCAGTATGGCATGGCTCTGTGCAGGTGTAAATGAAGT
>NW_017804007.1:0-4874 GCF_001625305.1 Branchiostoma belcheri | reverse complement strand
ACACAGCCAAAAAACTCAAATAAAACCATTCTAAAAGCCTGTATCACAATAATTTAAAAAACGCCTAGGGGTATTTGCCCACTGTACCTCCATACCAAATTTCAGGACCTTAGGCCCTAAAATGAAGAAGCTGAATCCATTTAAAGATATGGCAGGAGGAGAAGGAGGAGAAACATCAGAAAAAGCAATATGGTTTCACCACACCACTTCGTGGTGTGGTGAACCCATAAAAACACGTAAAACAAACCAAAACCCTAACCTCTGCTTGGAGAGTAGGTGTTACTTTCTGACTCTAATATACATGGTCAGAACACCAAGACGGTATACTTGAGTTATAAGTTATGCCTGTCGGCCACGGTATCTTAGCTAACTTGAAGTATTCCTGCATTGGCCTGCTCTATTATTTGCTCTTTGTAAGGGCCTGTTTACATGCATCGTGTGATCGCAAATTGAAAGCATTCTTAGGATAGTCGTGCATGTGCCATATAACAAAATTCAGCTGTCTTGTTAAGAAAAAGGACGCCCACAACAATTGTCGTGCGATCGTATACCGTCATCAGTCTAAAGTCGGCCTTATTAGTCCTTGTCGGCGGTTAATTCTGCCAGGAAATTCTATGGCATGTGGCCGTAAAATATGAATGTACGGGGCAACGGTAGCCTGGTATTTGGTCTGATTCGTGGTCAGGGCCGAAAGAGCTCTGTCCCGCCCGCCTCACATAGGTTTCCCGGTGTGTATTTCACGAGAGATTGATTAGCCCTCCACGAATCATGTTGGGGGAAACCAAATCCCCAAGCATACTGTCTCTTATTAGCGTAACTCTCCTACCGGGACGGCCTGTTGCACTGGGCGGGGGAAGCTAGTATAGCCCCCGAAGGCACAACCTGCCCGAACACCCCAATACCCCCAATCACGTAAGACTGGATGCCAGGCTAGGGTTTTTTCTTTCTGACAATGTTAGACATTTTATGAATCAAACAGAATAAAGGAAGTTTTTTAAAGCTGCTAAACGTTCGCATGATGCAGTGAAACGATCACTTCAAGTCTTGTGTAGGCTTCGATTCGTTTTGTGCATGAAGTTTATACGTTTATGTTTATGTTTATTAGAATTCACCACAAGTACAAACATACAAGTGGAAGGGAGGACAAAACAGGTGTATTGACACCATTACAAGTTGTCCTCCCAAACACAACAATATAAATACAGTGCAATACAAATTACAATTGTTGACATGAAATACAAATTTCTACAATAACATACAATAGTCATAAAAATACAATACAATACTATAAAATATCATTCATTATATAGAATTGTAATAATATCAAAAACTAGTTAGAATACTAATGAGGTCTTAAAGCTGTACAGGAGGCACACCCACAAGACGTGGTCCAAGAGCAAGGGAAGTCAGAACTGTAGTGAGCATTGAATCTAGTGAATATTTCTGTAGTAGAAGTAGTAGTTGATTGGTCTATTAGATCTTAGCAAAAGATATACATGCCTCCTGGCAGTCGCGGAGGGCTGAATTGCTATTTACAGTCTATAAAATGATGATACATTTACATTTGTGATCATTACAATACAATACAATACAATACAATACAATACAATACAATACAATACAATACAATATTAAAATTTGCCTGTTCAACCAAGGACGTTCTACAAGTGATAGAGCGTCCTTCATGGTTCAACAGTACAAATTCTAAGAACAATGACGCTCAAAGGTAATTTCTTTGTTTTAAACTTTAAACGTAACCAAGTTATGGTAATAAGATGATGATAATAATTTTTTGTATGAGAACTAATTATAAGAGCTAATTATTGATATGCCACTTTTTTTACAGTGGGGTGACGCCCCGCCAGTCGGCCACCCACCGGCCAAACCTCCGGACGACTACCGGGGTGGCGGAGCGGGGTACGCCGGGACCGCGCACTACGGAGGCCGCGGACCGGGGTACGACGAAACCGCTGACCAGGGTAAGTCTGTCCCAATGCAATTTTAGGGCGGCAAAACTGGAAGTATTTTGAATAAGGCAATCTGTATGATGTTGACACATACTATCACACATTAGCACATTTGAATCAGTATTTCATACTTTAGGCATTTAAAACTGCAGAAACAAGCCCCCAAGATTAGTCTTTTATTTTCTGAATGGTACTCGAAAAATCAATCCAGGTCCGTCCAATAACCATTTTTCGTCAGAATTTGGGGTATTTCTGCTCCATGAATGTCGATATACATTGGGACTGTGTTGTTTCAACTTAGTACTAGTATGTAGAGAAGTGATTAGAGTATTGACTTTGCAAAATCTGATTTCCAAGCCCTAAAAACTGCACTGGATGCCTTTAAGCTTGTCTGCTATCCTAGCCATTTCCATTGTGCTATAACGGCGACAGACAGAATATGTTAACATGCTAACCTGCATATAAGACAAAAAGATTACAATGATTCCCGTTCATTTTTCAGGTGTGACAGCCGACCTGTTGCATACCCACACCGAAAGAGGGAAAAACCAAAGCGGCCTTCGCTGACAACAGAAACTAGAGAAAAAGGCTGTATATTATTAAGTCTGGTCATTACTTGGGTGTTAACGTAGCGATTGTTGAATATGTTCAAAGTAGCACCAAAGATTGTCATTGTTGTAACCATCGTAGTTGGCTGTTTAGGGTTAGAACCGGCATGCTTTCCTGGGTGCAAGTACACTGATCAATGGACAGACTGCGTCCCTTTTCGTAAATCTCTTGGTTTGGTTCTGCGTACACGGGGTACCTGTGTCTTTTGTCCCGCGGAGCTACAGTCACAACCTGCGGGTAGTGGGAAGAACTCCCAGCCAACTGTGCTATGCCTTCCCCCTAAAAGCAACGTGGTGGTTAAGGGGTTCATATTTGGGATCCTCTCAGTTCAGAAACTACGGCTCCCTCCCTCATTAACCACCCCAATCTGACACGCTTAGACGATTACAATCGCTAAGCAGGGCCGCTGCTTAGTCGAGTCTGTCGACTAAGCACCGTAGGCTCATGGTCCAGCCTACGCGCTTAGCGACAAAATCACATCATTAAGCTAAGCGGATCTAGAGCGGCAGGAGCCGCGAAGCCTCACGGGATCGGGGTCCGGGTCACCGCAGCGGCCAGGTCACGGCCCGGCATACAGCCGACCGTTCTGTACACAGTACGTCTGGAAACTTCGCTACGCCACGCATATATACATTCTACGTCAACTATTTTACAGGTAAGTGTTGCTCCAGGTTATGATTTCAACTTGGGCTGACATGGGATTCGGAAAAAGCTCAAACAGTAACTAAACTTGGCTGTTAAAAATGATATATAATAAATGGGGGAGGGGGGCAAAAGTCAGGTTTGAATGAGGGTACGGCTTTGCGAAAATCTGAACTAGGAACTAACGTAAGGGAGGGTTTTGAGCTAATCTCGAAAAGGAACTATAGGGAGGGCTTGCATTGATTCCGAGCAAATCTGCACAAGGAACTAGCAGAGCCCGACACACTCTTCTCTGCAGGTAACATTGAAAATTGGAATTACCACACAGCTCCAAATTATCTGGATACTAGATAAAAGGGCCACACAGATATTACCTGTGCGGTGCCTTACCTGGTCCCCAGATAAAAGGCTGACACAGATATTACCTGTACAGAGCCATATCTGGATACTAGATAAAAGGGCCACACAGATATTACCTGTGCGGTGCCTTACCTGGTCCCCAGATAAAAGGCTGACACAGATATTACCTGTACAGAGCCTTATCTGGATACCAGATGAAAGGGCCACACAGATTTTACCTGCACGGTGCCTTGCCTGGTCCCCAGCTGAAAGGCTGATACACTATATTACCTGTATGGTGCCTTACCTGCATACCAGATGAAAGGGCCACACAAATATTACCTGTATGGAGCCTTACCTGGCACCGTGTACCTGGTCCTAGATACCAGATGAAAGGGTCACACAGATATTACCTTACCTGGTTCACATATGAAAGGGCTACACAAATACAAAACATACTAGTATTATATAATTACCTGCACGGTACCTTACCTGGTTCACAGACAAAAAGGTCATATTATTACCTGTTCTGTGCACAATAGACCCATTCGACTTTCACGGATCGCATAAACTGCTTACGTCACAGGGGGGACATTTCGAAAGAACGTCGTTCTAGAACGCTGAAGTTGAACGCGGCTTGCGCTCGCGATGTCCCCCTGGCAGATCATTTTTTTACTAAAATGTAGGTAAGTGTCTTTTTTCTCGGTAATATATGCGGAAATGACAGGAAAACAGGCACCAACATTGTGTGGTGGCAATCCGTACAACAATTTAATGTTATTTTGTTCTGTGACGTATGCAGTTTATGCGATCGTTGAAAGGAACTTTCGAAATCGTCCCCCTGTGACGTAGTTCTATTCGAAATCGTCCCCCCTGTGACGTATGCAGTTTATGCGATCCGTGAAAGTCGAATGGGTCTATTCACCTGCACCAAACCTGCACTGGCCCATGTACTACTACTACTACTACTAGTAGCTTTATATAAAAATGTAGGCATATTTGAATTTTTAGTTGCTGCATGACTGTTAAACCATGTGTTAAGTTTAAAAGAAATGATGGCAATACTAGTAGGTTCCAGTTTTCAATGTAATCCATAATGTTCTGAGTGGTACAGGTAAAATGTGTCTGGTGCAGGTGATTTTCAATTATTGTAATTCGGTCAAGAGACTTTCAGCTGTGGACCAGGCAAGGCACTGTGCAGGTAATATCTGTGTGGCCCTTTCATCTGGTATCCAGATAAGGCTCCGTACAGGTAATATCTGTGTCAGCCTTTTATCTGGGGACCAGGTAAGGCACCATACAGGCAATATTGTGTGT
>NW_017804006.1:34905-89362 GCF_001625305.1 Branchiostoma belcheri | reverse complement strand
GAAGGGAGGACTTAGAGTTGAACTTTCAAGTACATGGGATTCTACTTTACAGCATATCTAGGGACTCACTTATCTTTATCATTACATTAGTTAATACTTTACCATGTGTATTGTATATAGAATCTATAGAACGCTTGTTGCTAACTTATTATTTGTTTATTTAGAACATAAATACTTTTAGAATTAACGGTGCCGTTCCGAGTTCTATCGCAATTTTGAATATTTCACTGATGAAAGATGCCGGACGGCGTCTGAAACGTCTGACATTATTTTCTTATTTTATCCAGAAGTAAAGATTCAATCTTTTCTTATTATAATTAGAAATATTCGTTGGGGCTCCACATGGGGGATACAAGGATACCTAAAAAGCAAATTTAAACTGATTTTACACAATTTATCACATTTTATTTCTAATTTCCATTGGTAACTATCTTTCAAAATTACTTTTGTGCATTCACTTTGTGCTAAATAATATGGAGGCTATGTATGGGGTTTATCAGAACACCATGTGTGAAACTAGCCAAGTACTCTAAATGAACACTATAGCAACAGGACTAAGAAGAAAGCTAAACACAACCGTAAAAACAGGCAAATTCAACTGAAGGCCACCGAAAAAATTACTCAGACCATTTAGGATCGCTGTATAAGTCAGCAGTAGGTCGGAAGATAGGAAGGTCTTTGAAATCCACTCATAATCAAGAGGGGCGTTCTTTCCACAGTGGCTTTCTGAATAGTGAACAGTTTAGCATTTTCTATTTAGAACGTCTTTTCAGCTTGTACAATTTCCTATTTACGAAATTATCATGAAATGAAAGGCTTTTTACTTGGATTGTTTAGAAAACATCTTAAATGAACTGAGCATATCGTAAATTCCTTTAGACAATTTGACACCAAGGTGATTACCAAAGATTGGAAAATAACAGCACTGAAAGTATACATTCACTGTAGTCTGGAGGTTGGTTTTAATCATATACTAGTATATTATGATTGAGAATTTTAGGTTGTACGGCGTTCTAAAAGTGCATTTGTTGGAGACGCTCCTGCAAGCTTCGCAATCGTGACAATCGCCCGCCTCGGTCATCTCTTTTTACAAAACTTATGTTTGCAAAAATAAAGCACAAAAATGCAAAAGTCTGCCAGGGCTGGTTTGTACTGACTTGTCTGGGGTGCGGAAGCATGAAAATTTGGAATGTATTAGGAGAACTGTACGTATTTATTGTAAACGTCATCGGCCAAATCTTGATTTAAATATTCTAACTGCTAATCATCTAAGAGAAACAAAGTCAATCAAATTCATTTCATACTTAATTCTTACATCTTATACATCTGTGATCTATAATAAGTAAGTTCTAGAGTTAACAATAATTTACTTACTAGATGTAACATATTAATAAAAGACTAATTTCCTCCGATTCAAGCAAAGACACTCATACACCAAATACAGGTTGAGCTGTCCTAGATATTAGTACAACTTTGTTTTTCTTTCTCATTTGCCAAAGTCTCAAAAGTACACATGTGGAAAACTTAAGCAAATTTCTACATGTCAACCTGTGCACAATGGTCTAGAGAAAATGGTCTATTTTCAAAATAGGACCAGTGCTATAAGGAAATGAAAGTGTTTTGCTTTTAAATTGTTTTCAACCTTTTAGTTTTAGCACATTGTAATACATGAAATGAGACAGTAGTATGTAGTCAGCAGCAGCCACCATATTATTCAGGCGGAGCAAGGCGGAGCAGGTCAGAGGTCACCGTCATTATGTTAACGAGTATGCAGATTTATGTTAAGGGTATGCAGATTCATGCAGCAATGTAGCTTAATGAGCTAAATTACAGGTCAGATAAAGGTCAGTGTGCACTTTTGAACCCGGTTACCGGTCGTGGGCGTGGTTAACGTCAACCTCTGTAGTAGCTGATTGGCCGCACGGCAACCGTTGGTGGATCCGGAGTAGTTGATTGGTTTGCATATACTTTGCATGTGAAGTAGGTGAGGTACTTCACGGCGATTGGTGGAAGGTCTGTGGGTGTCGGACAGAAACTTGTATAAAGTGGCAGCAGAAACTGCCGAGAAACCAGTCCTTCTTGCGGAGACAAACCTGCGTCCAAGGACGTCGACAGGGAGCGAAGATCGAGACCGAAAACCATGGCACAACAGCAGATCGCCCAGCCCGGAGCGGTCCTCCCGAACACCGCCAGCGCCGGGGCCACCCCCTCGATCGTTCCGGACATCCTCGGCAGCGAAGGAGCGCCTCCCAGTCAGAACACCAACTTGAAGCCGCATGAAGTACGTCTACCATTGGGCGATAATGTGTTCCTTACCGTGGGGATGTTCAGGAATAAACCGATAATAAACGTGAGGCAGTTTTACCACCCAGACCCAGCTGACGTGAACAAGATGAGACCCGGGAAGAAAGGTCTTGCATTGACACCTAAGCAGTGGGCCAAGCTGAAAGCACTTCCGCTACTGGGGGCGATCCTGGACGCTACGTGCCATACCATCCCTTACTACTTCGGGGGGATTGAGCCGAAAATGTATGACCTGGGATCTGAAAAGTACGTGACAGTTCAGATCTTGCACGGACAGACATCCATCACCCTACACCAGCACTACAGACCATACGGAGCACCAGACACCGACCCTGTAATGAAGAGAGGCATAGACTTAACAATTCAGCAATGGGAAGACCTTGAAAGCAAGATGAAAGCGGTGGACAAGGTGTTGGAGGCTATGGAGAACGGAAAGATGCCAACGGACAAAGATGTTATCCAGTCAGCCATTGTGTATTGAAAATGGAAAACGAATAAAGCTTCCTGGTGGTTGGAACACAGGCAAAGACCTCATACTGTTGTTTGTATGACTATGTATGTGTGTCTGTACGAATGTATACTAACTGGCTACTTGGGTGGGTGTGTCTGTGATCGGGCAAGTCTGGTCATGTACAGACACTTTATTTCGGAGCACGATTTACTTCAGAGCAATGAAACGAGTGACTCAACGAGTCACTCACGAGTGACTCAATGAGCGAATCACTCACGAGCGACTCCTTTTATTTGCGTATACGTCCGAGCAATGAATGAGTCGCTCGCGCGACTATTTTGTCTGTATACATGTAAACATATGTCAACTATGCATACATGTATGTATGTATGTATGCATTATCTGTATTTATATATGCTCATTTATCTATCTTTGAGTGACTCGCGATATCTATTTAGCCGTCCAATGATTGACTCCCAACTATTATATAAGACCATCAGTGAACGTGTAACGTCATTCTCACAAAGATCACCAGCCATGTCTCACGCGTGCGACATCTGTGGTAAAGAGTTCAGTCGAAAAGCCAACCTCGTCCGTCATCGCGACACGATACACGGAGACGTGACGGACATGCCTTCGGGAGAAGAGGTCTTGGACGCCGAGACAGGACAAAACCGATCCGCTGATATCTTTGACGACACCGACAATTCATCCGAAGAGGCAACCACCGAGCATGACACGGAGTCGCTGGAATCTTCCGAGGTCTCGATGGCGTCACAGGATGACGTCTCAGAAGATGAGTCTGTAAAGGATTCTTGGGAAGCAGAGTCAACGACAGAAACCGAAAGCGATCAAAGCGGTTCCGAGAGTGATGCAAGCTCGACCGTGTCTTCCAATTCATCTTTCTCTGGTGAAGGTGAAGAGTATGGTTACGACAGCGGTGACGAGGAAGAGTGGACGCTCTATCGAGACTGGTCCATTCCACTCAAGCACGAACCAGGCGATGTCCCTCAACGCGTGATCAAAGAGACAAAACGCGCTGGCAAAACGTTTTATCTTGTAGAGTTTGCTGCCATGCCTCGTTACGGTTACAACATCGAGTACAGCAAGAGCTGGGTCCCAGAGCAGACATTGATGAAAACATACGGCTACCTCGTTCTGAAATAATACAGCATCGTCCTCCTGTCGACAGGACAACTTCTCCTAACGACGTGTCGTATTGATATTATATTTGATGAGTAACGTATAGCTATAGTTGGCCTGTGCATTTCTTCCTCAACACAGTCTTGATTGGTAAGTGGTGAATAAAGTGTGACGAAACCATACTGTCTTTCGTATCTTTGTGTCGATGTATGCAAACATGATACGGAAGTGCGTAACAAAGATATAGCATGTACTAAACACAAGTACACTCACTCCGATGTAAAGTGCACATGTATGCATATGTTCGCATTAAACATACGTGTATGTATGTGTATCGATATAAACGTGTTGCTCCGGAGTAAAATATCACTCCGGAGTAAGTATTACTCCGTAAAATATTACTCCGGAGTAAATATTACTCTGTTTTGGAGTAAAATGTTTACTCCGGAGTAAGTGTATTTGTAGCAACTAAGTATAGTTGCCATGGTTGTTGGTATTGTGTATTCTTGCAACGATCATATGTAGATATATCGCATGTACATACATATATATACAAAGTAAATGAGCCACTCATTCATGAGTAACTCATGAGTCACTCATTCATGAGTAACTCATGAGTCACTCACGAGTCACTCACGAGTCACTCGTGTCATGAGTCACTCATGTCATGAGTCACTCATGAGTCACTCATGAGTCACTCATGAGTCACTATGTTACACACACATTGAAACTCGCGACAAATGATTTCCTGCCATAGTATGTTGTGTGTTTATTACCGATAACATCGGTGTAAAGCAACACTCGTTCCTCGTTCAATTTCATTACAAGAATACAAATATTTGGGGTACATACAAATTGTACAAACACGTAACGTAGATACTGATCATACGTATTCAAATATACGACAACAGCGGCGTAAAGCAACATTCTTCGTTGACTTCACAACAAGAATACAAATGTTTGGTGTACATACAGATTGTACACATATTTCCAGCCACGTCACGTTATGCGTTTGTTCGCAATAATAGAAGCAAGTTAAAGCAACACTCGTTCCTCGTTGAATTCGTTTCTCGACAACAAGAATACACACATGTGATGTATATACATATTTTAAAAATATGTAACGTATATACAGATCATAAGTATTCAAATACACGATATCGGTTTCACAAAGTATTCAAACACGCGACATCGGTTTCACAAAGAATTCAGATACACGACATCGATTTCACAAAGTAGTCAAATATACTGTACAAATATATGAGATCACATACAAATATACAAATAAGTAAATACGAACGTCATGACACCGAGGAAGGTGACAACGGCGACGCGTACAGGTTGCTTAAAGACGGACAGGTTTAGATGTCTAAGGGAAGAGTGGTGATCCCGTCATTCTTTACCTTCCTTTTCGGGTAGAAGTAGGAAAAGGCATCACGGATTTGCACGTACGTATGCATTTCGTTACCGCGCATGCGAAACCCTTTATTGATGCCTTGACCACTTCTCTTGGTCTCCAGCACCCGGAGATATTTTTGGTGGTCGATGTCGTTGCATCGTTTGTTAACACCCTTGCAACTGAATTTGTCGTGTGTTTTGTCTTCCCCGCCAAAGCAATAATATGTTTTGGAACACAGCCCGACAATCCCATTCCCGCTCCATTCTTCTTTGAACAGACCGGGCGTGCGTTTGTCGTAGGCCGCGTTTTCTGGGGTGTCTGTCCGGGGAAACCAGTCGGATTTCTCTCGGTTGTACCTCTCCCGCATGTGAGGCTTTATCACGTCGTCAAGGCTGTTTGCAGATAGAGCAATGTAGGCTGAGTCCGTGTCCATCTCGCAATACTGGAAATCGGACACGTCCACAAACTCGAGCATGAAGTCGTAGTAAAACTCGAGCATGCGTAATTTGGCGTACTGGTACACGAAGAAACCAATTTGGAGAGGGAGATCAAATTTGATCGTGCGTTTTGCCGATTCAATTTCGAAGAAATCTTCGTCATTGACCACGACCAGATGTCGAAACCGGGAGGTGTTGATCCTTCGGGTGGCGGTCACGACGTCTTCGCAATACTCGACGTCGGTCTGTTTTTCTTTGTTGGTGACCGTCTTACCGTAACCCGAATTGCCGATCAGCTTCATGGTATCGGCGATGATCTTCTTGGACTTGTCCTCGTCGCCTTTACGCCTCGCGTCACTGACGGCGTCGCCGAAAGATTTGAAACTAGGTTTTGGTCTGTACTCCATCACCTGATAGATGCGGGTGACTTGCAGACCGTGATTCAAATACCAGTTTAACAGAGGTGTCGCCAAGAGGATCTTCTGGCCGAACATGCTGCCGATCAGCGACCGCCTCGGTTTCGACATGAGGTTGTGTTCTTCGGCGTACGCTTTCATGTAGTCGCCAATGTCGTCGATGGAAATGTCGACGTTCTTAAAGATGGGGGGCATTTCGGAAAAGTGCGACTTGAGATCCGCGGGGACCTCGATGTCGCATTCGACCGCACCAAACAATTGCCCGGAGCGAACAGCCTGGAGGACGCGCTCCTCGGTCATGTCGGGAAGGTGTTCGGTGGGAGTCTTGCGACCGGCCAAAAACGACGACAATCGATCGTCGGCTCTTACCATGGCCAGCCACTCGCACTCCCGCATTTCGACGACCGTATACCCACACTTCCGTAGGTATTCGGTCGTTTCGGCCGTTTCCGCCCGCAACGTGGCCATAGATTTGCCGCGTCTTTCGTTGTAGTCGCGGCCTTTGGTCAGGTTGCAGGCGTGGCCGTGCCAATAACAACCGTGAAACTGAAAGATTTCCCCGGTGGCCGAACAGAAACCGTCCACGGGAATTCGACGTGGACCGATACGCTTTTCGGTGCTATTAAACTGGTGCCGAATGGCGAGGTCTCGCTCTTGGGCCACCCAATCTAACCACTCTGTGGCCATGCGTCCGCGGGCGGGGGCGGAATGCTCCGGTTTAAACCCCGTCTCCGCTTGACGCCGAATGTAATGACCAGAAGGCATGTCCTGCATCAGGGCCCACAGGTACAATGCATTGGCGTCAAAACCGACGACCTTCTGACAGAGTTTGGGCTCTCTGCCCATCTCTTTCATCTCGTCGGCCCTGATGTAGGTCTTGCCTTTCTCGTGGTATCTATGGAAAATGATACTGGGACCCCCCACAATGTTGTCTTTAAACAACCTGTACACCTCCTCGTTGTCTACCAACGTGAAGTAGGTGGTGGATGGCAGGTTCATGAAGAGGAACTTCAACGTCAGCCCCGGTACGCTGATGCCGTCCTTGAACATGTCGATTCCTAGATCTTTGTAGAAATCGAACATCTTCTGGACGGCATCTACCATGGGGCCGACGTCCTTGTTATTATACCTGCAGGAACAAAGAAAAAAAAAAAAGATTAATCTTCTGTTGACGACGGTGTTCTACACATCGATAAAGACAGCACACACACACGCAAAGACACATACTGTCACATGTACACCTACCACACGAGGAAGTCCCTCATGGTGGTCATGCTCTGGTCTTCCCATACTTGGAGGCAGTACTGGTAGTCCTCCGCCTCGATGTCCGAGTCCCTCAGCTTGCTGTGGAACGCGTCAGGACCCGGGAGGCGGGGCTCGTCTAGCTTGTCCAGACTGTCCATCCACTCGTATCTGTCACATAGAGGGGACAAAAAGACGTCATCGTTCGGTGTAACAGGTCTTAATCACATCAACAGTGAAACAAATAAACAAACAACAAGAACAACAACGATGAAAGAAAGAAAACGCACAACACTTACGGAAAGAACCCCTTGGTTTCTTCGCACTCGTAGGCCTTGAGGAGGGTGGAGTAAGAAAAGCCGGGGGCCACGTAGTTAATGAGATCAAGGAATTTCATGTCATCGGTGTCGATTGACATGTAGTTGTTGTTCTTTTTTATTGGTCTGAGTTTGCTGGTGGACCTCAGCAGCAGGGGGAGGAAGACTTTTTTGACGGCATTGAGGTCGTATTTGCCGCCATTGAAGCTGAGGACCACCAGCTGTCTCAGGTACTGTTGAAACTCATCGATCAGCTTTGTCATGTAGTGTTTCTTTCGGCGTTTTTGCCGCTCCTTCATCTGTTCGACGGCCCCCGGCCCGTCTTCCGTCACACCCTCCTTCTCCTCCTCCTCCTCCTCGGTTTCCTTGTCCAGATCTCGTTGTCGGATGCTCTCCATCTCGTCGACCACCCACGAGAATTTGGCCGACAGGAGACCGTACGACTCCTGGCTGATCTGTTTTAGGTGGTCCAGCAACTTTTCTGCCACTTCGGCAGGCTCGCCCTCCGACACGAAGCACACTGGCTCCATGTACCCGGGCACGTTGCTGGCCACGCTAACGCTCAGGAGCTCGTGGACGGTCTCCCACTGTAGTTTGGGGGTTGTGTTGTTGGTGCTAGGGAGGGGTTTGAGCAGACACTCGATGTCGAAACAGGCTCTGTAAGGATAAAATCGATCTTCTTCGGGTACGACGATGCCCTCGTCTTCCAGCTTCTGGAAGATTGTCTGCCTTAAACGGTAGGCGCCCCCTGGATACTCTTTCGCCACCTTGCCGTCGCACGAGCGGATGTGCACCTCGCAGTTGCCGCGGCGGCGCCACCTCTTTCCGCACTGCGGGCACGCGAACGATTTGGCATAGGTTTTGAAATCCTTAATGAAGCTGAAATGTTCCCCGCAGAGGTTCAGGTACATGATGTTGTTGTGTGTGGACAGGGGGCGCCTGACCAGTTCCGCATAGAAGTCGTCGTCATCGTCGTCGGCGTCCTGGTTGTTGTTGGCTTCAATCGAGTAGACGTAAATGTCCACCTTGAACAACGCCTCCAGGTCGTTCAGATGTTTCAGGGACACACCCTTGAACTGCTTTTCCGTCTTGCCCACCCACGCTAGATATTCACGGAACAGTGCTTTTGTTGTTGTCTCCAACATGGTCCGATCATTGTTGCGGTGGAGCGCCAGACAACGGAAAAAACAGAGCTTGTCGGTGTACGGACCGTTCTTGTCGCCCAGGAGCGCAATGATTGATCTGCTCTTCGTGATGTGGTCCAGCAACGTGTCGGGGGCACCGATGGGATGGTCTTTAATCTTGTTAATATAAAATGTTACGTTTGTCATTTTGTGGAAGACCGTTTTGCTGTTGGGACGTTGCTGCCGTGCCCGCTCCATGAGGTCCGCATCGTTTAACTTGTCGAGAAAAAGACGAACACCCTCCTCGTTTTGCACCAGGACGGGCTCTTCAACGAATCTGTTGTTGTTGTCTGACGGGTAAAAATAGCGTAGAGCCCCCGTTTCCCCATCGCGCAACAAGAAACCAAACGACACGGATAGTTTGAACACCGTGTGTTGGTCGCGAAAGATAGCCCACACGTTTTCGGTTAAATCGTTGGTATCTTCGGTGTCTAGACGAAAGTTGTACGTGTCTTGTATAATATGGTCCCTCCTGAACTGTGTGCGGATGGTAGACCATCTTTGTTTGTAAAGGGTCCGGGTGGCCGGGTCATCCTCTTGGGGGATCAGATCCTCCGAGACGGCAACCGGGTCTTCCTGATAGGGAAACTCCCCGGGCGCCGGTTGGATGTTGCGGCGTTTCGCCGCGGGCCCGGCCCCGGCTGCCGGGGCACCCCTCTTCTGTTCCCGGGAGGTGGACGGCACGGGGTGAGCCGCTTCCCCGTGCGCTTGCAGGGCTCGCACCGTACCGAACACCGCGTTACACGTTCCACACGAGAACGTCGGTGCCGGTCTTGGGTTGTCGTGCAGGCGTCTGTGCTGCATCATGTTGTCAGGTCGTGCAAACGTTCTACCACAAAAGTCGCACTCGTGAATGGTTGCAGTCGACTCGTGTTTTGTGGTGGTGACGCTTCATGTCACTGAGTCGGGTGAAGGTTTTGTCGCAGATCTCACAGCGATGGGTGACCTTTGTCGTGTCGTGGGACTTTTGGTGACGGGTGAGGTTGCGTTTTTGGGTGAAGACTTTGCCGCACGTTTCACAAGAGAATGCCATGCTTGTTTTATGAACTCTGTAACAACATCACACGCACTCTGTTACACGCAAAGTACAACTATATAGACTTTCTACACTTTCTTGAATGACAATAGCACCGTACGGAAGCGGGTACGCTTTTGTAAGCTCCAGCGTTCAACAAAAGAGGCTCCGAATAACAATGAAAGCGGACTGTCCATTCAAACATAGCGGGCTCATTACTATTCCTAAGCACGGCACACAAAAGACTTCTCGGATCTGGACGAACAAAAAGGTTAAGCCCGGGATGACAAAAGCGGGAGACTGACAAGTCGGTTCGTTTGTAGCAAACACACAGAAACGGACGTGCTATCGTTTCGTACCGTTCGTCCGCATTTACACAAGTTGTAACACTGAACAATGTACACAAAACTGAATCTACCACATGGACACGATCTGTACTACAGTGTCTTTCTTTGCGCACAATGCTACAAATAAGGATTTCTCGCTTCTACAGTGACCCCAATGGGGGTGTTCGTAACAAGAAAGGGAGACGACTTACCGGCAGTGAGAAGAAAGTAGTCAGCTGCGTTGATCGATGCAACGGATGTTTGCTGGATGGATCTTCCTTCCTTCAAGCTGCGCTCCGGACGAACTGGTTGCCAAGCCGAATTCTGGCGTTTATATAGCAAATTTTGGCGCCAACCTACCCATTGTCTCGAGGATCGTCCAATCCCGTCAAAACACGTCTTATCTCACCACCAGTCGCAACCAATCAACAACAGGTCAGGTCACCTACGTTTCAATTCAACCAATCAGCTACTACAGATGACGTTGACATATGTGTGCTGACGTTAGCAAAGATTCTCTCTAGAACGACAGATGTTCACACCGTGTGGTCGTGGCCACTCCGTTGTTATGTAGAACACATGATTGTGGACGTAACGATAACGCCAGATGTGCCATTGATGCAGGTATGTGACGTGAGAACTGACGACAGCAAACTTTCTCAGAGGTTCTCTCTCTAGAACGACAGATGTTCACACCGTGTGGTCGTGGCCACTCCGTTGTTATGTAGAACACATGGTTGGAAACGCGACGATAACGACAGATGTCCCATTGATGCAGGTATGTGAGAACTGACGATAGCAAACTTTCTCACAGGTCACACCATTGTTATCCTACTGTTACACGTAACAAACAACTGCGAATACGGGAAGTTTGCCGTGGCTGTATGCGCCTCTCTGGCATTACGATACGATAGCACAAAGCGTGCAGCCAGAAGTCGATAAAGATACTGGACAAGGACAAGAGCATGTTTCGTCGCCGAATCTCTATCCATTCACCCCATCCACGGTGATGAATCAGCCAGCTTCCTGCATAACTACAAATCAACGTTGCTACCTCATTCGATAGGATGTCGACGTCCGTTTCTCCTAGATCCCGTGAGTTGACACACACGTCTACGGCAAAAGACATGGCGGTAATCACTCGACCCCAATTCAATTCTTTCTCCTGCAGTACGGTTTCAAGCACACGTTTAAGTCCGTCCATTGTGTTGGGTGCATTGGACGTGAAAAGGTAGGTAATATTTTCCCATTCCTCCTCATCTGAAATCTTATCTACCAATCGTAATAGTTTTGTATATGCGGTCGAGTCTGGCCGACGCCGGTGTTCTGAAAACGCGCCAGGCGCTTTGTGATGCAGTAAACAACGAAACACGTCTTCCGTTTGAGTTTTACAGCATCCATCTACGACAGATTCCTTTAGCCTTTTCGGTGCGCTTTCAACTAATGAGACACAGCCGAGTGACGCTGGTCTTTTATCCCTGTGTGCTGTATAAGCACTGCGAACACAATAGACGGCCAACTTTCCCGCGTTTTTTTAGACGCTGCGCCGGCACCGCAGGTCGCATTCACTCAACCATCTACCGCAAAAGTTGACGTAAACCACACCTCTCATCACACGACTTGTATATATGCTGATGTTCGCAGTCCTCCGCAAACAGCAGATGGTCCTGCTGTCCTGCTGAATAGCTTTTGTCAAAGTAACAATGTCGGTAGGCGTGGTATCATCTTTTGTGGAATGTTGCCTGGACGACAGGTTACCCAGGTAGCCGGGTTCAAAAGTTCACACTGACCTTTATCTGACCTCTTCCAATGACGTCAGCAAACCCTCATATATATATATATATATATATATATATATATATATATATATATATATATATATATATATATATATATATATATATATATATATATATATATAACCTACATATATATATATATATATATATATATATATATAATATTAAAATATACATAGATAATATTTATAACTGTACATAAATATTTCAGTTATGAATAAATTAACTCATAGTTATGAATATATCAATATAATCGATTGTATGTCGTTAATTAGCTCATTAGCTACATTCCTGCATGCATCTGCATATCCTTAACATAAATCTGCATACTCTTTAACATAATGACGGTGACCTCTGACCTGCTCCGCCTTGCTCCGCCTGAATAATATGAATCAGCGTGTCGACTATATACTACTTATGTGTCATGTGTATTATGTGATTGTAAGTAAACCCTGCATCAATTCAGCGCTATAAAAGGCTGCGTCTGACCAGTAAACCATTTATATGATCAACTGATACAATTCTTGTAAAGGAAGACCTCATCAATAAGAAACATTTATAATTCGTAAGTCCAGTCTTTTGTCTGCTACACTAGTGATTTGGAATGAGTCACCAACTCACTTGTAGAATCGGACCATCGCACACTATTCTTTTTCATGGTGGGTCCCGTGCGTGAGGTGTGGGTCTCCCCAAACACGCGACCTCCTCTAACCTAAGCTCAAGTTACTCATTTTCAGCTGAGTGAAGTTAGGAAAGTCTGTAAAACGCATTTCCCAAGGGTATAACATCAGGGCAGGTCAGGGGATCGAATCCCGGACCTCTTGGCTCCAAGCTAAACGATATATAGACTGGTTTATTGTTGATAAACAAATAAATCCCAAGACCCACTGGCAGCCGAGATGCATTCGGCTGAATTGTTGGGTCTGGTTACAAAGTACAACATTATTACGATTACAAATGGGCTTTACAGCTGTTTGCACACATAGGGATGAAATTTAACAATTGTTTAAAATCTTAAATATACCATACTGTTATTACAAATATTGAAATATCTTAAAAGAGTAATTTATCGAAAGGTTCTTAAAAACGTTATAGTAAAGATGAAATTTGATAGGTCCTCATTGCTACGAGTATTCAAATTTTGCAGAATCTTAACAGTTAAGGCGGGAAAGGTTTTAAACCTGTGAGTCAAGAGTTCAACAGTTTCAGCATATGGCTGGGACGGGACTGTTCAGGAAGCGTTTGGTCCCAATAGGTAGCTGGTAGCGACGGGTTTGTCGCCTTTGGTGTTTCTGCTTTCGTGTTGGGGGTAGCCAGGAGGAGAAGCGCGAAGATTTGCTGACTTTGAGGGCAAAGTCCATGCACAAGTCCTGTCTGCGCTCGGAAAGAGGGCACAAGATCTGTGGCATGTCAGGACTCGAACTCGGGACCTCTTGGTTCCGAGTACGCTGCCGCTACGCCACACGACCCCACGATGATGCTATATCGTAGCACTTCGTGATGATGTTTTTGTTTTTCACATGGATCCAGCAGGTATGGGACTTTTCTTCTCCTCATGGGCACCTGATGCCGCACCTGGATCCACCTGGTAGGCAGGTGGCACCTGCTGGGAGGGGTAGAACACCTGCACAGGTGCACCTGCAGCACCTGGGTTCTGCGCAACGAACATCTGCGGCTGGCTCCCCTGGACACCTGTGGAAAATACATTTAAGTTTTATTTTTCTTTGGACAAAGATAAAGATTATCACCTGATATATATTTTATTCAAATTTATGCTTATTTGCATATCAGTGAGATACTACTACTATCAGCAGTAGTACAGTCAAACCTGTCCAAGCCGGCCACCCAGGGGACCAAAGAAACGTGGTCACCTTGGACAGGTGGTCTCCTTGAAGATGGTCGCCTTACAACATGACTGAGACATGAATGGTCGAGATGTTTTAATGTCAAATGCTGTAAGCATCTTCAGTTCTGTGGTGAACGCATGTGGGGAGGGTGGCACATGGAACAATTTACCTCAAACAAAAACATCCAGCAGGGCAAACTGGCTGGTTTCTTCATGATTTCTCATTAGTTATCATCAATAATCAATGTGATCAAAAATGATGTGGTCACCATGGGCAGGTATCAGGCTTTGAGCGGACCCAACTCAGGGCGGTCGTGGTCGCGTTGGCCAGGTGGTCACCTTGGACAGGTCGCTTAACACTTGCGTCGATGGGGAAATTTTTTTTGGACCGAGAAAAAGCGGTCACCATGGCCAGGTGGCCTGCTTGAAGAGGTGCTCACCTTGGCTGGTTTGACTGTAACTCATTGACAGTATGTAAATAGTACCAATATGACAAAGCTAGTTTCCCAGCCTCCATAGCATGCCAACAACTGGGGGTTTGGGGGGGTCTTCAAGGTCTTTGGGATCTTTTATGTGCTATTTTCTGATTGTATATAGACAACATAGCTGGCCTGGTTGAATTACCCCCGTTTTTAGAACTGGGCTGATCAGAAAACAGCCGAAGACCACCAAACCCCCAGTTCTATAAGCCTGCTATGGAGGCTATAAGAGGTGGTCACCTTGGCAGGTTTGACTGTACCTCATTGACAGCATGTACAACGTACCAATATGACAAAGCTAGTTACCAACCTGGAGTGCCCTGCATGACCACAATGTTTCCTTGTGCTCCTCCCAGAACTGGCCCTGCAGTATAGATCACTGTCTGAAAAACAAACAAACAAATAAACAAACAAACACGTCAGGGAGAAGACTGTAAACATGTACATGAAACAAAAAATGGAAATGCTGGGTTCCGTAGAATTGTTGATACATCCTTTTGCTGACCAATTCTACAAAACACCCATCCACTGGAGGCCTACACTCCTGAGGCTAGTTATATTTCAGTCCATACCATGGTATGGATGAAATATATTGTGTTCCTTCATGTTTCTCCTTCTCCTTCTCCTCCTCCTCCTCCTCCTTCTCTTCCTGCCACTCGTTCAGAGGGATTCAACTCCGCCATCATTCAGCCAAATGACCTGAAATTTGGCATGAAGGTAGAGTGGGCAAATACCCCCAGACCTTTTTTTTTCATTTTTTTGAAACATGCCTTTGAAAATTTTTTATGAAGGTTTTTTGGGGCATTTTTCGACAAAAAATGGATTTTTGGATCCTGAGCCCTGGTATTACAACCAAATGATATGACATTCGGTATAAGGGTACCTTGAACATGTGTCTACAGAATAGCAGTCATGTATTTGGCATACACCACTTCCAAATGACTCATTTGGGGGACTTTAATGGCTATTTTCAGCAAAAAAAGGGCCAAAAGTGCTATACCCGTTCCATGTTCTATCTAAAGAATGGCCGGTTCCATCCCAGTCGAACCGCAGGTCACCGTAGAACGCGTTATTCTCTAAGATACGGCGTTTGCCGGGTCACGATTTGACCCCGTTGCATGGGTGTAAACAACTGCCTATAGTGTAACAATAATACCTCAGACTTACATAATGTTTATACTTTTTCATATCTGCAGGATTTGCCGTGTACAACCATGTAGAACTTTCGTGCATTGCAAAATGACAGCGAGCGCTACGGCCTTCCAAACATTAGCAATTTTTGGTCCGTTTATTTGTGCTTGTCTTTTTTGCTGTTCGACTGGATCCCATTAGATAATACCACAGTGTGATAGCCCACTTCTTTACCTTTACATTGATGCCAAAGACCCCTGGTAAATTTTATGGCAAACGGGTTTGCCCCCCAAAAAACTGTGACGATGCGCACATCGCGGTGGTCAAATTTAGCCCAGTTGAGTTGTAAGCTTCATGTACTGACACACACCATCCTGAGTTTCCGCTACATTTTGATACATTTCGCGTAATGTCATAAGATTCGTTTCTTGGTATGAGAAACTGTTTGAATGTGGCTACCACATGCAATATAATACGTGATATGATAACATTCAATTATATACAAAAAGAGGAATTTAATACAAGGTTCTGACCATTCAAAAATCGTCAAATTTGAAGTCAATCGGTTTCGAACTCCTGCGTTCGATCCATGGAACCAAGGCAGCCCGTTCCATTTTTCCCGCCGCCAACAATGTTGCAACTTTCAACCGCTGTTTGCGAAAGTTCATAAAAAGAAGGAATCAATTTTTTCATCACAAACAGACTTTCTGAAACCCATTCCAAGTCAGACTTATATCATGAAGACGCTAGAGAAAGTGGGATTCATGTGCAACTATACAAATGTCAGTACATATGCCCGATGGTTGTATATTTACAGTAACAGGTCATAGTGTCCGATATCTCCTTCAAAAATTAGGTCATGAAAAATCAACCTGTTGTTGTATTTGTTCATGCCCAAATTCCTTCTCTTCTGTTTTCACCCGTAAAGTGGGTATCGTTTTGAAGCTTACTATTTGGCCGATATTCTTTCACTTTCATTTTTGTTCTATATAACTTTTAACAGAACATTTTTGAAGGCAAAGAAACTGTAAAGAAATTACACTTTTTCTCAAGGTCGAGCTGCAATACACCTTGTGCAACTTCAAAACTAAGTACACAGGTGTCAAGCCAACATAACTATATTTCAGCCATATCTTACATTACAGATGTATTGGTTAGAACTTGTTGCAAAAGCTTGCGATTCGAGCAAAAATCGTTGAGAATTCGACTAAATGAGCCCAACTTACTATCGGTTATTATATTGTAACAACTACAGGATCCCAAAAGAAACAACACACGATAGATGAGGGAGGGTCTATACTTTATTAAACAAAACACCAAATCGACAATGAAATAGGGCAAACGGGTTTGCCCCCAAAAAAACTAAAGGGTACCTATCTCGAGTGGAATGATCTCCATCATACACGGTCAACTTTGAAACCTCGTTTCTCCAACAAACACCACCGGTAATGTACATCTACGACATTAAGCGTGACGCCGGCTCTTCTTACATCTCACGTTAACGTATGACAAGGAAACACGCAAAGCGGAGTTACAAGCGAAACAGTAAACAGTAGCAAACTCTCGCGGATTCTCGCGGATCACATTACCTTGAAAAAGAAGCGCGAGATTTAAACGAGATCTTAGAGAGAGCTGCGCAGAACCGATGCGCACAGCCGTCAGCGGTTCGACTGATCCATGGAACACGTGTTCCATTGCGGGTCACCTGAGGTCACATTGCACCTAAGTGGTGCGTAATGACCCACACATTCAATTTTATGTGCCTAAGACCTTCAAAATGTATCAAATCTCATCATTGTTAGTTTTTGCATACCTGTAATAAGATTAGTAAAGCTTTCGAGATTCAAAGTACTTGTTGTTGCATCTTTGTTCTCATATAGCTACTATTTAATTCATTTATTTGAGAACCTTTGCCAGTTTTGCACTGGGGTAAGTTTGGAATAGTCCACTTTTGCGTGGGAGGGTGATGGACTGAAATATGCTGTATTTGCTCCCAAGCAAATGTCGGCCTTTCTAGTTAGAAACTCGTTTTGTATCCAAAACAAGGCCCTCATAGTACAAACCAAAAACTATATCAATCAATCAAGTGAGTTATTGGTAAAACAAGGACTTTGCAGTCACAGGCTGAATTACATCCTGTTGTACAATTAATTCATTTTAAAATTTTAAAACTACTCAAACTATACTCTGTAGTTTCAAAACCTAATGTCTAAGCTTCATCGATGTAAAGTTATGTTCCACAGTGTTCCATCTGCATTACCCACCTGTGCCGCAGGGCGGCGCATCGTGCACAGTCCACAGCAGCTGAGAATGGAGACCACAAACCCCAGGATGAGCTCCAGCACGGCCAGGAAGATGTTAGCCGCATGGAGGCCGATGGCAGCCGGTCTACAGTCGTACGTCTTGTAGTGCCTACAGGGAAAATTTCAAGTCGTACTTGTCATAATATCCAGTCACTAGAAGGGCAACATTTGCAAAGCGAGTACTAAGTACTTGCCCGAACCGACTTTTCACTTGCCCAATGCACAATATATATGACATATTTCATGCATTTTTACCTCAAGGATTTTTTTCAGTACGAAAAGGACTGCCCAAAACAATACTTCTCCTACTCTGTCCAGACACACACAAACCTACAACTCAGCCACCCAAAACAATACTTCTACTCTGTCCAGACACACACATACAACTCAGCCACCCAAAACAGTACTTCTGCTACTCTGTCCACACACACACACACACACACACACACACACAAACAACACAAACAACACATACAACTCAGCCACCCAAAACAATACTTCGCCCACTCAGACACACACACAAACCTACAACTCAGCCACCCAAAACAATACTTCTCCTACTCTGTCCAGACACACACACAAACATACAAATCAGCCACCCAAAACAATACTTCTGTCCCCCAGTAGTAACAGTTACTAGTATTAAATAATTACCTCCAGGTAGGGATGTATCCCTGCGCGGACGGGTTATGTGGGAGACGAAGCATTTTACGTTCGCAGCCGTTTCTCGCGTTTGGGTGGACGGATATGTCTGGGACTTGGTATACGTTTTGCTATTGGGCTGTAGATGATGCACGTTGTTTTGTTTTTTTAGTATGTGTGTTTTAATGCGTGAAAATGATGCGTTTTGACAGCGTATGGACACCCCTTGTGTGTGAAAGTGGTTTTGTCTTTTGATTTTCGGCGTGTATTATGTATCGTAGGTGTCGTCCACATTTGGTAAAAGGGGGTGTCAGGTATCGAGGAAAGAAATATTATCGCAGTTGTATGTCGCGTTGGGGTAGATGGGACTCGGTGTATCTTCTGTTAATGGACTGTAGATGGTGCAGTTTTTTTTGGTTTTATTGTGTATGTGTTTTGGGGCGTAAGATTATTTTGTATTTCGTGTCTCGGACACCCCTTAGAGTGTGAAAATGGTCGCGCGGGTCGCCGGGCTGGCTGCCAGCAGCCAACTTCCGGGTGGGCCAATGGGTCAGGGGTCAACGCCCTCTTGCGCAATCTTGGATGTTTTCGGCGTATATTACGACTTCTTAACTTACAAATACCGTGGTATACTGTCTCAGACGTTCTCGACATGTATTTTTACCGTGGGTACATGGTATGGGCTGCAGATGAAAATGTTGACCTGTATTAACACAACCAGGAACGCTAAATCTAACACATAAAATTCAACACCATCAACTATACATAACAAACAACATGGAAAAATATACAATAAAAAGCCCGGAGGTATAAAATCTCAGATTTTACTTGTTATCATTAATTTTTCTTACCAGACCTCCGGCTCGTCGTACCGGCCCGGGTTGCTCTCATACCGTGCCTGAGCGAAGTAGCAACCATCCCAATCGTACTGCTCACAACCGCTCATGAAATGATTTAGCACGATGCCCAGAGCTACTATGTCTTCGTATACTTATCATTAACTAAGTGATTATCTGTTTAAAGTTAAAACTTTTGGTCCAACACAAAAAGTTCTCTCACCTAAAGCTTTCAACCAGTCACTATTGTCTTCCTCAGTAGACTGACCCAGTGAAGCTTGTCACGTCATCTACCAGATACCTTTGACCCAGTGCTGACGTCACACCTCAAAGAAGCCACGTGACAAGCTTCATTGGGTCAGTCTACTGAGGAAGACCAGAGTGACTAGTCCAAAGCTCTAGGTGAGAAAACTATTGTTGGACCAAAGGTTTTAACTTTAAACATGTAACTACCAACACAGATGAACTTTCATGATAGAAGTAATTATCATTAACGTACCAGACCTCCGGCTCGTTGTACAAATCCGGGTTGCTCTCGTGAAGTGCCTGCGCGGCGTAGTAAGCATCCCAGTCGTACTGCTCACAGTTATGCACATAATAATTCAGCACAATGCCCAGAGCCGCGATGGCGATGCAGCAAACACACGCCAGGATCACGAATATGCCTACCACCATGAACGCTACAATCTGTGGAGGGAATTTTTTTTTATTTTTTTAAATCAAGCAATACATACACTGAACTATCCATTACAGAATAATTCAAATCATAACAAATTTTAACAATTGTCACCGGACCCCCCCCCCCATGCAGGCCCCCTTAAACAAGTCATGGGGTGTTGAATCCTGGATAGTCCATGTGTATCCAGATTGTTGAATAAAGACAACAATCTGTGGATGGGAAATAAGTGACAATGTGTTGTATCGATCCAGAACCGTGCTTTATCCGGAAACATATACTAGTATCACGAAGTAACAGTAGTATTAATACAATAATCACTATTCTATTCTATGTTGTATTATATTAATTGTTTATACTCACCAGGCATTTATTTGTTGGTTTCTTAGCACTGAAAATACCTAGAATTCCTGTCGTAAGCACCTGCGGACACACAAAAAAAGAAGTCATTGAAGTTGAAAGGTCAAGGTTAAAGGTTTGGGTCAAGGTTCAGATTAAAGGTTAGAGAGAGGGGGAAATGATACTATCCCATCATCCTTTGCAATACACATTCCACAACACGTGTCCCAGATGGCTGACTGTTAGCACCAAAAAGCACCCATGGGAAACAGAAGAAAATTGCATTTGTTGATGATTATTACATAAATCATATCAAATATAATATTTTCTTCTGTTTCCCATGGGTGCTTTTTGGTGCATTTGGGGTTTTCTGATGCACAAGATGTATAATGTCACCAATCAACAGAGTTTGTAGACAAGCACTTTAGTTTGGTGAAGTTTGAGCACCATTTTTGAAGCAAATGTTTGCATAAATGTTTATGACACAATGTAAGAAGTTGTACATAAGTTACAAAAGTCAGATAGCCTCATACACTACTTGAGTCCTTTGATAATTCAAAGAACCAAAAATTACTGGTCAAATTGTTGCCATTGCTGCACTTTTAAAGGAAACATGACAAGACTATATGCCTGGTGCTGACAGTCAGCCATCTGGGACACGTGTTGTGGAATGTGTATTGCAAAGGATGATGGGATAGTATCATTCCCCCCTCCCCCTGAAGAGAGCCAACAAACAGCAGCTCCAGGCAGAGCATCGATGTGAATGTCAATGTTCAAATGTCCACCGTACATTTTCTTTAGTACGGAGAAGTTGAAGGTCATGGTTAAAGGTCATGATTAAGGTTCAAATGCCTGTGCGTTTTCTCATGTGAAAAAGTTATAGGTTATAGGTCAAGGTTAAAGGTCAAGTTTATGGGTTAATTTAAATGTTAAAGTTAAAGGTTAAGTGAGGGTAAAGGTCAAGAATAATGAAGAGGTTGAAGGTCAAAGTTTGAGGTGAAGTTAGGTTTAAAAGGTCGGAGAGCCTGACCCACCAGCAGCCCGCTCCAGACAGGTGCGCTGACGTAGTGTCCCAGGGTGCCGACGTCATGGACGGCGAACGTGATGTCCGCAGCGACCCCTAGCGTGACGCTGAGGCATCCCAGGACGACCAGGGTCCAGCCCAGGCCCCGCACCGCGCGAGGTTCGTATGCCATGGGAACTGTGCGGTAAACAAACAAAGTACACGTCTATAGGAAGGCAATAAACATGCTCTGGGATCGTCCTACCAAAGTAAAAAAGTTAGGGCATCGTTCTTTTTGTCCTCGCTTTACGTATTCTTCCGAAAAAGGGCATGCGGGCCCCCTTTAAGCGAAAGGTCAGTGCTCAAGCTCCGGCGTTGGTGTTGTCAACTTGCCAGGCTCAGGCCAGTCAAGGGTTTCCAAGAAACCAACACAGAGGGGGAATCAAGTTGAGCTTTCCTGCATGTGTAAGGGGGCCCGCATGCCCTTTTGCGTCGAGCGTAGACGGGCCGCTCTTAACCCTTGTCCTGCTGTGCACAACATATGTCTAATTCAGGCGTATTTGGCGCATTTTGCGTAGAGCGAATTCACCGTTTTGATTGTACGTAATGCGTTGCGTAATTGAGTGGATTTGCAAGAAACAGGATCTAGGAGGAGCCAGTAGAAACAGATAAAAAACCCTCCTGGTCCCGGGCCGGGCTTACAATCCGCATTCTCCCACGGCTGAGCTATAGCCTGGGTACCATCCTACTTGTATACCGGGGCTCCCACACTCGCTTCCCAAAGGGAAGCGAGTGTGATAGCCCCGGTATACAAGTAGGATGGTACCCAGGCTATCGGGAGGCGGCTGGAAAGAGGAGAAATCGGCCAAATAGAGAGATTACATGTCGGGGAGTTGGTCTGCTGGAGAGAACCGTTTGCCGCATGCTATCTCTCTATTTAGCGGATTTTTACTCTTTCCAACCGCCTCCCGAAGCCTGGTAGAGGCTAATCCTTCTCCATTTTATACAGTTCTGTACACTTAAACAACTGTGGCACAGAAAACAAATTATTACCACCACATAAAGAAACCCCCACTCCGGCCCCTTTAACAAGACTGGGCCACTCACATCCAGTATAACGTTACATCGCCTGTTCTTATTAATCTACAAGCAGATCCCTCGTTGGCAAAAAGACAGTATCAGATAGGCCAGGCAGTATCCATTACTGGGTCGATCTGGAGAAGGTCGCCGGCCACTGACGGGGGTCAGGACAAAAAAAAAACGGCCATGTATAAAAAGCTGACGATCATTCCCCCACAACCTCTGCTTGGAGAGTATGTTCTTATCCTCTAAAGTAACTGTTCCGTCGCCAACAGACTTATCATTAGTAATACACAAATATATGATACTATCTAATTCCCATACGAACCTCTCACTGGTATTAAAGCGATGGGTCCGATCAGATGTGAAGTTCAGGCGGTAAACAAGCGTGGACAGGGCGCCTGGTTCTGACAGTGTCACACGCTGATCGACTCGTGGGTTGTTTTCGTTTCAGCCGGACGGGAAGTCGACGTCATTTCCGGGTGGGAGGGACTCCTTAGGTCCGACCTCTAGCTGGATGGGGTTCAAGTTTTCTCCGTAACTTGTCCGCTAGTAACCTTTGGGAAGTGGCTGCGTTTCAAGTCAGGTTGGTTTGTACGTGTCCAGAATGAATAAACAGGATAAAGACCTGGCATAAGACGATAATTTTGTGATGGTGGGTTCACCGTTCAGTCATATCAACATTGGGGACTCCTGCGGCAGACGTTGGGCGATTATAGAAAAGCGATAAGCTACTACGAACAGTTCATAGCGATGAAGGAAATCATCCACGGACACGACATGGCACATCCGAAAGTTGTCGAGACATTTAGTAACCTGGGAATGTGCTGGAGTGAACTCGGAGATGAAAAGAAAACAATCAGCTACTTTGAACAGTCGCTGAGAACGGCGAATACTATCCATGGAGACAACAAGGCACATCATGACATAGCCAAGCTACTTGAATTGCTGGGAGAATCTTGGAGAAAACGTGGAGATCAGAAGAAAGCAATCAGCCTACTACTTTGAACAGGCACTAGGAGTGGCGAAAACTGCATGTGAAGACAACACGCCAGATCCATACATTGCCTTGTTACTTCGAAACATAGGATTATGCTGGGATGAACTTGGCGATCAGAAAGAAGCAATCAAGTACTATGAACAGTCGCTGAGAACGGCGAAAACTATCTATGGGGACAAGAAGGCATATCATGACATAGCCAAGCCACTTGAATTGCTGGGAGCATCTTGGAGAAAACTTGGACTCAGAAGAAAGCGATCCGCTTCCGAAAGTTTGAACGGGCGCTAAGAGTGGCAACAACTGCATGTGGAGACAACACGGCCCCCCATACATTGCCTTTTTACTGCGAAACATCGATCATGCTGGAGTGAACTTTGCGATCAGAAAGAAGCAATCAGGCACTATGAACAGTCACTGACAATGGAGAAAGCCATCAATGGACCCAATACTGTAGACATAATTGTAGCACGGTTACTTACTGAGCTGGGTATCTCATGCAGTAAACTCAGAGATGACAGAAAGGCGATTCACCATCTCGAACAGTCCCTGTCAATGATGGAAACTATCTATGGACGAGACACGCCACATCAAGATGTTGTCAGGACACTTGACACACTGGGAACATCTTGGAGTAGATTGGATGGACGAAAATCTATCAGCTACTACGAACAGTCACTGGCGATGCAGCAAACCATCTATGGAGACGACAAGGCAACTCCGGAAAGTGCAGGGACGCTTTATAACCTGGGGCTGTCCTGGAGTGAACTCGGTGACAACAAGAAAGCAATCAGCTACTTCGAGCGGTCATGCTCAACTATGCGCAAAACACGTGCTCTACAAGGCAACAATAAGAAACACTCATACATTGTTGCCTTGTCACTTTTAGAGTTGGGATCCTCTTGGAGTAAGGTCGGAGATCAGGAAAGAGCAATTCGGTTCTTGGAACAGTCACTGGCGATGATGAAAACAGTCTATGGAGACAACAAAGCACATATGGACATTGCCAAGATACTCCTCAAATTAGGGTTGGCATGGGGTAAACATGGTTATCAAGAAAAGGCTATGGAGTTCTTCGAGCAATCACGGAGTATGTCTTATCATGCTAGTGGCACTCTACAGTTCTGAGTCGGTGTCCAAAAACTCCTTTGAGGGGGAGATGAAAAGAGCCTCTGTGTAAAAGTGTTCAGTTACAGAATCCCACAAAGCCAAGTGTTTCACCTACCTTCTAAATGCGATAAGTATGAAATTATCAGCAGTTATAATAATTATGAAACAAGAGTTCCACGATCTCATACCTTCGCCAAATGATGTTAACCACTTTGGTTGACGAATTATACAATTCTAATCATTGATTACGCAAATAAAAGCCTCATTTGCATGAATTATATCAATTAATCATATTCTCCACCCAATGACAGCCTTTTAAGAAAAAGCACTTTCTCATGAATTATGCAGATGAGGTAATGATTTGAATGATCTATGTTTATTGATGTTCACCTTCACTTAACGTTCAAATGTAGCAAGTATGAAATTCCTAGCAGTTACAACTATGAAATTATAACAATTTTCCATTAATTATGCACATTAGGTCTTCATTTACATAATATGTATCCTCAGATCAAATTTTCTCGTTCTCAATTTCAGGTCACGAGTGCTTCATAGCCGTATTATCGAAAAAAACAACAACATATTTATAGAATTTCCTCACCAATTATGCAAATTAGCTCCTGATTTGCATAATTTTCATCTAATTATGTCAAGCATCAAAAATCATGACAATCTGTCAACCGGTTCTTGAGCTATCCTCCTTTGGAGATTTAAAAAAGACGCTCCTGGGGTTCCAGAACAAGTCACTTCTTCCTTAGCCCAAGAGCTATATCTACCATCCAAAATTGGTGGCCCTATAGCTAGCTTGTACAGATCATGAGATAACAAAACCGGAAGTTCTGCTGCAGTACCAACAAAAGTCACCAGGGGCCCCAAAATTTAATCATTTCTAGATCTTATCAAGATCTACTTACCTATCAAGTTTCATGACAATGCATATAAAGCTACTTGTGTTATGCTGTTCACAAACAAACAAACAAACAAACAAACAGACAGACGGACAAACGATACTAAAAACATAACCTTCTCGGCGAAGGTAATATTTGCACCAGTTTGCGTACTATTGGCTATGATTGCTCAACCATGAAGAATACTAGTCTGTTTCTATTCACTCTACAGTTTGGCCGACAAAATAAACTACTTTTGCTACTCTCCAAGAATAGGTTTATGCTTATGATCGATTATTTTTTTATGTGCTTGGGCTTTCTTTTTCGCACTGGTATTTTTTTTTTCGCCAGCCGTATATTCTCAATAATAATGAATGAATGGCATTTATTGTACATTTATGCTTGCAAAGCGCCCCGACCGATACACACTGATCGTGAAGGAACTGCCAATACATTCCAGTAAAATGAGTTATCGTATATAGGAACTGACTGTACTAGGAAATGGAATTATCTTTCCTTTAGTTGCTTATCAATTGCTTATTTTCATGTCGCCGGTAAAAAAAATACAAAATTTAATGAAAAAAAAGCAAAGACGAGTATAAATATTGGATTAAAAACTGAGATAAATAAAGGATGTAATATTAATGCACAGTAACAATATAGCTATAAAGTGCTATATATCATGGCTAGAATTAGAGACTCAATGAGAGACCTATCTTTTACAATTCCAGTTTATTGCTTTGTGGTTGCATTGTATTGTTACATTATAGTATATTCGCATTGTGTTCTTGTATTGTATTGTTGCTTTGCGTTATATTGTTACACAATATGTTACTTTATATTTTGATATTAGATGCATTTTCTTTTTTGCTAAACAGACGCCTACGGTACATACGAATCGAAGCAACATAAAACGATTACGTGTTCGTTTGATAGCTTGATGAGTCCCGCCTGCGAGAAGTTTCTTTCATGTTTGCAAATCAAGCAATCTGCTTGCTTTACTTTAATCCTTGCTTTTAATTTCGTTCAAAAACTACTTTGAGTCTCGCTCCGCGCACAAACAAGTTATTGTTACTGAGCACCTGTCTGGTGTAGGACTTGTTTTTTCTAGTCCAGAAACCTGACAAGTGGCAGCATGAAGAGAGGGCAGCAGCAGCCCCAGACTGGCGACACAGACGGTAGCGTGTTTTTGCTTTATTTTCCGTAACGCACGGCTTTCCTGGACACAGCTGTTAATGGCTGTCCACTTTAGACATTCATATATTTTCGTGAGAGAGGCACTGATGACAGCGATACGGGAGACAGCGGGAACACTGTGTAAAGAGATTCTACGACAGCGTAGACACACTGTGGTCAAATTTTCTGCCGACAATTCCGCAGAAAATTTGACGATTGTTCTTCTATTTGGTGCCCTGGATCACGTAATCTGATTAGAGTTGTAGCAGGCATCCAACGTCGGGCAACCAGGTATATACTTGGCGTAGTTCCTGAACATCTCGACTATAAATCCAGATTGTCTTCTCTTGGTATGTTACCACTCACATTCAGGAGAGAAGCGGCCGACGTCGTACTCTTTGTTAAGTCTATGGCAAACTTGTGCGACTCAGATATGTTGAAATATGTTTCTTTTTCTTTGAGAAGCACGAGAAGCGCAAGATCTCACATGTTAACACCTCTCAGAACTAAAACACAATTGTTTGCTATGTCGTACTTCCCAACATATTTATGTATATGGAACAGTTTGGATGTCAGTCTGAGAACGTTGGGTGTAAATGTCTCTCAGCCACAACACTTAAATACCTTCAAAAGACAGTTGATAAAACATTTACATAACAGATTAGATGCGGTCTATGATACGGATGCTGCATGTAGCTGGATATCGTTCTGCAGATGTACGACCTGTATGGCCACAAGGCCGCGATAACTGCCCTATAGCTGTCACTATATTGTTATATATCTTAATATGTTATAGTATGTTGTCAGCTAAATTGTCTATTTTTGTATCATTACTGTTTTATTATGTATTTTGTATGTGGAGAGACAACTGGCAGAGGTGCAAATATGCACCTGTTTTGTCTCTCCTCCATGCTACTTGCTGTTGCATTGGAAAGTCTTATAAATAAAAAATAGATATATAAATAAATAAATATTTTTTTTACTTACATTGCATTCTCTCAACACAAAGAATATAGCGACAAATAAAAGTGAATACTTGTAATTCGAATTTGTGCATATTATAAAACGTACAATACCTTTTTAATGACAAGAGGAAGTTGCAGTACTTAAATGTTGACCACAGTCATGCAGTCAGTAAGGTTGCCTGCGAGTCTGTTGTTTAGTGTATACTGTACTGTATATACTGTTATATGCTCCGAATAAACCATGCCTTCATTTTGTAATTTTCTCCAGGCGCTACACCCACGCAGCAGCCTCAGGCTGATCATGATTGGCAGTCCGTTGCAGACGTCGCTGCGAAGGTATCAAACCCTTTGTACGTCTCCAGATCAGGTAAAAAATATCATCTTTTACAAAATTATTCTGTTGCTTTTATTTCATGCCTTCTTTCCTCTAGATGGTAAAAAATAATAAATAATAAATAATGATAATAATTGTGACCCTTGTTTTCTATTATTACATGATTTCGTTCATTTTACAATAAAATGCATGGAGGCGTCATCTGCTGTTCTCCTGACGCTGAATTGTGTATTTTAGGCGTCTTATTACAAGTACATAACAACTAATCAAAAACATGTATACAGCTACAAAAGGTAAAAGAATGCAGAAATATTCTTATGACTCTCAGGCTGTAATAGTTGGTTAAATTACACTGGGATGTTTTAACAAGTGTATTTGTTCAACAGATGAGTAAAGCTTGGAATAGGGCTCGTATCTTAGCGGTTTGATCTGCCAAAGCTGTTGGGCACTTTGCATAATTGGAATGTTACGCATGAAAGAACAAGACATCAAAACACAGATGAGTCTGCCCCCTAACATTAATGACATGTACACTAAAGCAGATCTGAGGTATGCGGTATACCTTTATACTTCACTACATACCATAGGTAGGCATGGCACACCAGTTTTCTCAATAAGCTAGGCGTTACTGAAAATGGTTTAGTCGTATAGACCAAATTCTACCGCTTTATAATGATTTTTCCATTTGAAGATACGACAGTAGAGATTTTCTAAAAATTTTTAAAGTTTACAACTTCAATGATTTGATTGAAAGATGCTTGACTATTGCCCCTATGGGATAACCCTTGTCAATTAAGGCAACAGGACAGACAAGAAATTTACAATTATTTACATACATTTTATTCTAACTCTCAAAATTTCCAAGCTACAGTTTTCAAATTTTCAAGAGTTTGAGATTAAGATCAGATACAAAATATTTCAAAGTGGCAAAAATACTGTTTCTTATGTTAATTAGGGCAACTTCCATTAATGAGGTCATTTCTAATCATTAGTGTCAAAAGTCTCTACATTGTGTAGATATACAGTAACTGTTGCAAGTTGTCAAGAAGAAAATACTCCCAGCTAACAAGGCAAAACTAACATCTGAATCACTTTAGGTCTGTTGTGTTCTTTCAGAAAATAATTTTTCATTACGTTCTGCTTAAAGATGAAATATACAAAATAGAAAGGCTGACATTTGCTTTGGAGCTAATTCAGCTTGGCTTCGCCATATGTCACGACTTGGCAGGGAAAGAAGGAGAATACAAGGGAAAATAATTCTTCACATTGATATGACTATAGTATGAAGTGACAACAGTTGGATAGCTATCCCTTACATTATTGGTAGGAATTTTTAATCGCATAATGGAAACTGTTGATTTTCAATTTAAAAAGAAGCGTTATGCCCCGCATTCCAATGCTGGAGCAGGAAAGCTTGACATACCTAACCAAAACACATACCTATCAAAATGCAGTGAATATTGTCAATATGGCATGGCTTTGTACAAGTGTTAATTGAATTAACCCAATCAAATCCGAACAGCCAATCAGCAAGGAGAATAGAGAAAAGCTGCATGCCTGTTCGTTGCTTGCTCTACATGCCATTCTTATGACTCATGCCCAAATATGGTAACACACTACTATAGTACATTTTCTATAACATAGCCAAAAAGCTCAAATGAAAGCCTGTATCACACAAAAAAACAAACGCCGGGGGATTTGTCCAGTCTACCTTGCCAAATTTCATGTTATTTGGCCCAAAAATGAAGGGGTTGAATCCATTTAAAGAAATGGCGGGAGGAGGAGAAGAAACGTGGGCAAAAACAATGTCATAATATGAAGCTAATGATCCGGATATGAATGCATATACATGTACATGCTGTGGAAACATTGCCTTAACTTTTCTCCTTACCTGATCTCAGCTGTACAAGGTTGTCACAACTATTACATCTACATACAAGCAGACAAGGAAACAGCCTGCTTGTCATAAATAATTGTGATTCCAAATATGCTAATTATTTTTTCCTACTAACTGTTTGTTTACAAATATGTTTATCATGTGTGATAACGATGAATGTTTATAAAATTCATTTGGGCACCATGGCTGTTATCAAATAAACAAACATGATGCTCGACACTGTAGGGATGAATTGCACTTTTCAAATAATAGAATGCTGTCTCTCTATATTGCAGGGAAATATCCATATTATTTCACAGATAAAGCGGTGAATTTTGATTAATGTAATTTTTTATTTATTCTCCCAGGGTTACATGTTGCCATGTTAGCGATTGTCAATGCTCCCTGCACTTATGGAACAAACCATATTCAGTAATATGATGAAAAGGAAAGGTAGAAACTAACTAAAGTACAATCATTGCATCATAATACATATAATAAAATGCTTCAAAATACTAGTAATATACTGCTATTATATGTAACGTTGTATTGTATTGTTGGATACGACTGAAGTGCATATTCGTCTCTTTTGCAAAACAGACGCCAAGGATGCGGACGTTAACAAGTGTTTGCGCTTTCGCAACAAGATTTGGTATATCATAGGCCTTGTGCTGATCATCATACCGTTGTCTTACTTTGCAGGTAAGATTCTTACATTGCTTTAGAAAATACACGCGCTATTTTACCTGCATCCCTGTATAGTTTCACCAGACTGGTAAGTCACTAAGTAAAGAGACTTTGTAGAGATTCAGCTTTTGAATAAAACACTTTGTGTAAAAAGAGTCTCTTTACTCCGTTTTACCCTCAATTTTTATAGAATCTAATTACAATGTTAATGTTAATTTCTTTTGGTGTCAAATGTGTGTTTTTGTTTTTGTATAAACCCTGTAAGACTAGCCAATTTTGGCTAAAGGTTATCGAAATGAAGACAAAGACAACTTGGAATGCTGAATACTTAAAAATTTACTGACAATTTCGAGAAAAATGTAACCCGTAATGTAAAGACATACCTTTTGGAAAACTCGTTTACATGCATTCTTACCTCTATAATCTTTGTGTAAGTAACCACTTACATTTTTCCGATATAGCCAAAATCACGGAAATGGAAAAGAAATTCGTGGAGGTTCAAAAACGGAACAACAAGACAGAGCTACGGGTAGCCGAACTGGAACGTTAGTAATCTATCACAGAACCTCCATCAACTGGATATGTAGTTTTAGTACTTGTGTGTGTGTGTGTTGTAATATGTACCTACACGTGTTAAGGAACATAAATGTATCGCACATCTAATGCTGTTTTTTTGTGCATATACAATTATATTATCTTATAAATTTTGAGACTGCTTGCGGCGTCCTGAGTCTATTCTCCGTGATCTCTTGTAAACTATTTCATAACTATTCCATACTAGCCACCCGCTCTTGTATTAGTTAGGTTAACCTTTTTACGTGTAGTTAGTACTACTAAATGTCATACAAGTGTTGTGCAATAAAGTTATCATTATAATTTATATTTTCAGAGATGTGCGTTTCACCCGTGCCTCCTGAAGAGAAGAGAACCATAGGCCCAGTTGGCACCGTGTCTTCTGGGCCTCCTGGGCCACCTGGGCCTACAGGACAGAAAGGGGCCATGGGGCCAGTTGGACCTGCGTCTGCCGGTCGTCCTGGGCCACCTGGCCCGCCGGGACTGAGGGGAGCCATGGGGCCACTTGGCCCTAAAGGAGAGGAAGGGGCCATGGGCCCAGTTGGCCCTGCATCTGTTGGGCCTCCTGGGCCAATTGGCCCTCCAGGACAGAGGGGGGCAATGGGCCCAGTTGGCCCAGGGTCTGCCGGGCCTCCTGGGCCACCTGGCCCTCCAGGACAGAAAGGGGGCATGGGCCCAGTTGGCCCAGGGTCTGCCGGGCCTCCTGGGCCACCTGGCGCTCCAGGACAAAAGGGGGCCATGGGCCCAGTTGGCCCTAGGTCTGCCGGGCCTACTGGGCCACCTGCTCCTCCAGGACAGAAAGGGGGCATGGGCCCAGTTGGCCCAGGGTCTGCCGGGCCTCCTGGGCCACCTGGCCCTCCGGGACAGAAGGGGACCATGGGCCCAGTTGGCCCAGGGCCAATCGGACGCCCGGGACAACAGGTCCTGGTACCGGCTGGGCCTCGGAGGTGGTGCGAGACTGGAGGTTTAGTATTCATTTTACTTTGACTTACTTTGAACAACTTTGAAAGGATATCACCTTAGCAATAGACTGTATGATGATTCATTCATCTATTGGTTACTTGCTTTTATCGTTGTACTTGTCTGATATCCAAAGAGAGGTCTAGGCATGTAAACACATACGAAAAACGTATTTCCCCCATGCAGATTGTCCCAAAGGTATCTGCTACAAGGTATTCAACACTCTTTGGAACTTCAGCAAAGCGACTGCGACCTGTCGTCGAGACGGCGGCACCCTCGTCATGCCTCGAGACGCTGAGACCAACGATTTACTGATTTCCCTGTACAAGGCCGCTATAAGCAGGGGGTCCGGATTCTGGCTCGGCCTCTCTCATGAGCGCGAGGAAGGAGTGTTTGAGTGGGCGGACGGCTCTCGCATTGGAGTGTACACCTTGTGGAGTCCTCACGAACCGAAGAAAGGCAACTTCGTCGACCATAAAGATTGCGTATTCTTGCGTCCTTTTGCACGTGGCACGTGGTCCACTGTGTCTTGCTCCAACCGGGCTCACTTCATTTGCCAAGTCAAGCCAGGTAACCGAAGCAAACATCGTTTCTATGATAATCAAGGCTAAACACTTCTTTGGAGAGTGATATTATACATTACATTGTTTTATATTGTTTTTGAGTGCATTGTATTATATTGCATTTGCAGTCATTAGCATAGTTTATTGTCCATAGCTATGTGAGAAAATATTGCTGTGCTCTTCCCTGCCAATGTGGTTTCAATTTGTGAGAAACAATAAAGAAACAATAAAGAAAGAATAGTTAACTATAATTACACTTGCAATTGAATGTTTTAACCATTATTGCCACGAGTACTGAAAGCATGTCGAGGACGTCCACATTTTACTGACGGTAACTTTGTTTCTGTTACAGTGTGTACCTAGGAGACATGGCCAAGCGCTCACTGACACTGCGGGCCGTTCTCCGATGATCCTGTACCGCTGCCCTCGTTATGACAACGAAAGGCATTACGTACATGCTGCTTAGGTCAGAGAGCACACACGACACCTAAAACGTAGCAGAGGAAAGTAGAGACACGGATATCGCCACCCTAGCCGGCATGAGAGAAGACCTTCCTGAAGCCGTAAACAAGCAGATGCCCTCTCACGGTACATCGAGAGTATGCACGCGCACCGATTCGATGTGTTCTCCTAGAGACATTCAGAATAGTCACACTGGTCACACTTGTAGGGTTTTTCTCCACTGTGCTTTCTCCTAGAGATACAATTTGACTCTGGACTGAACCATGAGCAATCCAGCACCAAGAGATCACGTCTAGCGAGATAGTAGACGTTAAACAAAGACAATAACAACAACATGATCCTCTGTAAAACTCAACAACTTGGACGTACCTACCAAGCCTGGACAATTGCAATTTGACTAGCAACCTATTAATACTAGTAGTAATACTAGAGTTCCACAATCTCATAGCTTCGCCAAATGATGTTAATCTTTATGACTGACAAAGTAAAGATTATTCCTCCTGATTATGCAAATAGGATCCTCATTTGCATGAATTATATCAGTTGATCATATTTTCCACCTAAAGACAGCCTTACTTTAACATAGAAAGCCATCCTATCATTTCCTCATAAATCATGCATATGAAGTCCTTAAGTTATGTTTTAATAATGATGTTCACCTTCACTTTCCTTTCAAATACCCCAAGTATGAAATTCCAGGCAGTTACAATTATGGAATTATAGCACTTTCTCATTAAATATGCAAATTAAGTGTTAATTTACATAATGAATATGTGCCTGTGTATCTCTGTGTTCTCAATTACATATGTCAAAAGATTGAATAGTCCTATAATGTAATGCGGCTGATTTATAGAATTTCCTCATAATCATGCAAATTACATCTAGATTTGCATAATTGTCGCATGATTATGTCAAGCGTCACTTAAACTACCTACATTCGCCCCATTCACATACCCACAATTCCTTGCGCGACGGACAACATCCGGTTTGGCGCCCGCCAACCCCGTCACAATTGAATGGGGCGGTCTCGCCACCAAATGGGTAAAGGCCGCCTGTAACCGCTCACACAATCACACCAAGCGCCGTGAAGAAGAAGTGGTTTAGATCGTGGAATTATGCCTGCCTCAAATAAAACTTTCTGAAATTCAGAGTTATCTTTTTTGTTTCGTTTTATGCTGTTCTTGGTAACATTTAATAGCTATTATCATAAAAGTAGTTTCTGGGTAAGACGTCTTAATTCCGATTTCAAATGACATGAAAATTAGTGTGGAGGTCCGAAACTTATCTTCATCATCAACATGACATTGTATACTTTTTGTATGTATATAGTTATACTATAAACGTTCATTTACATGGTAACCGTAGCTAGGCAACCATTTTACCCTTGGCAACCATTACCATAAAAGATATTTTGTGTCTCTATATCATTTTTATAGACTATTAAGATAGATATGTACAAGACGCCAAAGAGCGATAATCAGAACAATAGAACACATGTTCTAGGTTCTGCTCTAAATTCCGTTCCAGATCCTATTCGTTACAGATTTAAAAAATTTACCTGTTCTCACCTGACAGCGGATCATGTTTCTTCGCAGGTAAGTTCAATCTTTTAAAACATTTCTAACGTCTAATTATAGAGGCTGAATGCATAGAAAAGAGCGCCTTTTTGGTGTGGAAAAAAGGGTGTCAAAGGAGGGACGTTTTAATGCGTCGTGTACAATAGATAATTTAATGTTTATCTATTACATGTAATTTGATGCAGTGGTATAAGTTCTTTTATATGTTACGGTGCATGTGTATATGTGATGTTCCATTTGTACAATGATTTAAAACTTTCACTTTTCAAAGTTGTTTCGAATTCAGTGAGAAATGGATGTTGCAATAGCTGGCGGTAAACCTAACACAAGTTTTTTTGTGATTGACAAGGTTTATGATGTCAAAATTTTAAAATGTAGGAATCTTGTTTTTTGGGGTCCGCCTTGTTTTGCTTTCGCCCGCGCGCATTAGATTTGGAGTCTGCGGAGGATTTCAACCATAAGATTTACTTGCTGTGGCCTAACGTGTACGGTTTGGTTATAATCAAGCAAGTAATCTTTGATTGTTGGCTGTTTCAGGTAAAATGGAGAGAACGACAAACAAGTTGAAAACGTACACAGACATTTCAGGTCTTCCGATACAACGATTGAACAAAGAATGCAGAGCACACAATGTGAATACAAAATTGTCAAAATCTGCAAAGGTGAATCTGTTATGTCTAGCACTGGATATTTCAACAAGTGGGAAGAACAAGCCATACGATTTCGTGCCTAGACTGGACAACCACGGCCTGTCGTGTAACCAGTTAAGAGAATACTCCACCCTCACCCCCGCCTACTTAACAAAGTTGGACGCATGGAGCAAAGACCTTCAACATGTCCCCCCCATTGATGATACAATGGTGAAACAGTATCTGCTTAATAGCAGAGTTTTCAACAAGGAACAAGAAGTGAAATACAAAGTACAGAGGCCGTTCAAGATGAAGGACTTTGTTCACTCAATCAAAATCAATGTCAACCCTTCCGACACTTTCATTGCCGTCCAAGCACAGTGCAACTCTTCACAGTCAGGAGCCAGCGAGAGAGTTAAGGCACTGTACATCATCTTGGATAAAATCACCGGTCAGCCGTATGGGGCGTACTGCACCTGTGCAGTCGGGTAAGAAAGACAATTTTTACAACTAAGATTTGTTTTAATCTCCCTGCAGGAAAGTTATCTATATCGTTCTATACATGTACTGATATAACTTTATGACTTTCAGTCTCTATCAGTCCTGTGCTCACGTGGGGGCCACATTGTTCCAACTGGCAGACTTGGTTTCCATGGGATATACCCAGCTGCCGGACGACCCAACATGTACCGAGAAGCTGTGCGCGTGGACAGACCCTAAAGTTAATTTAGTAATTGTACGTATGGCAATGACATGTTACGTTTATTATTTTTAGAAATAGATGGATGCCCACGACTAATTTGATACCAAGTTTATGTATCTATGTTTATAACTGTTAAGTTCTAAGACCAACAAGTACGTCTTTTCTTTTTTCAGCTGCAGCTGTTCAGCCGAAGCTGTACACGGAGATTGAGTTCAGAAAAAAGCCCCAGAAAGTTCGGAGAACATCTGACACATACGGGGAAAAAGTTGCGAGGGTAGACGAATGCGACAGAGTGGAAGGGGCAGCAGTCCTGTGTCAGAAGCTGTTCAACGCGACTCAGCACATGAAACAGCATGTTGTTGCTACAAGCGTTCTCACATCTGGTTCCTCTGTGCTACGCTCCCCAGCCGTCAAAGTTTTGCCAACCCGTGTCGGTCCAGATTCGCACCTCCTGGTTCCAGCAAACTTTGAAACAGCAGTTTCCCAGCCTACCCCCTCGCTTACGCGCCTATCTCCGAAAACATGACCACAAGTGATTTCGTCAACTCTTGCAAAACAGACCAGAAGGAAAGAAGAGATGTGGAAATGATGACAAGAGGCCAGAATCAGAATGCTAAGTGGTACGCCATGCGGTCAGGGTCTTTAACCACGACAAAGTTCCATCGGATAGATAGGTTAATGACCGGTGGCAAGGCATCACCCAGTAGACTAGTCAGTGATTGTATGGGAGACAAGTACAAGAACCTAACAAAGCCTCCTCCACTACCAAATGCCAAGAGTATCAAATGGGGAGTAGCAAACGAGTCACTTGCCAGAAATGCATACTTCAACAAGGAGAAGACCAAACATTCCAAACCCTTCCTGTCATTAAATCATGTCATTGTTTACTGTCATGTATTTCAGTGAGTCATCAAATACAACATTACAAGACTACAGCTGAGAAGAACGGTATCAGCCATGCTGTACCCATCGCAAGTACAGAAACACAGCCCGGCCAGTGACAGCAGCAGTTACAATTTAAACACTTGCCTTTAAAAATTCACTGATTGTACTAGTATCTTAGTTTCAGTATATCTAAATGAAATCAAAGATGCTCTCTTCTGTTGTGTTGTTTGTGTGCTCAGAAATGGAAGTGTCTGCATGTAGTTTCTGACGAAGGTTGACAATGGGCATCTGGAAATTTATCAAATAGGCACAAACACTGATGATCTGTTCTGTTATGTCTTGTTGAGAAATCTTAATAGTAGAGCTAAGAATATGAAAAGTACGAATGCGCTGTATAATTCTCTCTATGTGTATCCGTGCACTAGAGATACATTCAGAACTAGCAGCCTCTTGGGCTGAAAACTGTGACCTACCACGACCCTTATAGTCAGGTACAATGAGCTGTACCCCCCTGCTCTGAAGTTCTTTAGAAACATTGAATCCTTTGTCAGCAATGATTACAGACTTTGGTGGTAGCTGGTTAATAAATGCTGCACTTGTTAGGGTTATGTGTTTATCACTCGCACGCCTTGGAGACAAAGTTAACTGTGAGGTTGGGTGACATGCCTACCATAAACTTAATCGTGTCTCTGTTTTTATAGTTAGAGTAAGTCTCCTTTCTCGCTTGCAGCGTTCCTGCCATTTCCACCTGCAGTTCTGTACAATCGATGACTGACACAAGTCGATCATACCGTCTGAAGCACTCAGGGATTCTGAAATAAATGAAAATTATTGATAATGGAGTTGTAAGGTAGAGAAATAATGACGACATGTGCTATGTGTTGCTTAAACTAAATGACACCTTGCTAATGTTAATGAAAACAATGTCAGTTTGTAAAAGACACAACAGCTTCAGCTTCCACATATGTTAATACATGTATATACTGAAGTTTTAGTCTGATGTTACATTGACTACTACTATCAGTCAGAACATCCTTCATAGTATATTAGTTAAAATCCAAGTGTATTCAGGTAGAACAAGAATTCCATGATCTCATACCACCTACCAACTTTCATGGCAATCCATCAAAAGCTTCTTGAGTTATTGTGCTAAATCACATACACACACGTACACACACACACACACACACACACACACACACACACACACACACACACACACACAAATGCTACTGAAAACAAAACCTTCTTGGCGAAGGTATTAAAGCTCTGTGGTGGACACAGTAATGTTCAAAGTCAGAAGTAACTCTTACGTTTCTGGTTTATCCCAACTGGTTTCCATCTCGAACAGCAACCGAAGCTCTCTGTGGAGAAAAGTTCAACCATGTCGTGAATATCTTGGAAACTTGACTGGTACTTATGCCGAATCGGCCCGCGATTTGTTGGTTGAAATCCCCTGATTTTAATTTCACAAGTACTAAGAAGAACTCCTCTTCAAAAGATAATGATCTTTCTCTTCCACTCCTCTTGGTAGGTGTGCAGTCAGTTTCCTGACCTCGCCAGTACTTTAGGTGACCTTTACATATTTTCTTCAAATAGTCACTGACTGCAGAAAATACTGCAAAGTTTGGTAAGTTCGTGTACCTCTGGAAATCTTTATCACACTCTTTTACAGTGTCCAAACTAAATACTCTCTGCTTCAGCTGTGAATTTTCCTTTTCCAACTCCTGGATTTTCTTGTACAGTCTTGGCAATTCTTCATCATATATGGAAGGCTTCTCTTTACTGTTTCTACATAGTCATGTCCATGTTCCTTCCATACGTGTCTAGAGTTTTCTCTTGCTTCCTCTTGCTTCTTCCTTTCCCGCTGCTGTGCGAAGGCAATTTGGCGATTGCTTGGTCCTGGGGTCTCTTGATCATGTTCAGGGCTAGGGGACCATGTGTCGTGACGGCGCCATGGTACTGGTGTCACAGTCCCAGCCTGTATTGCTGTTTTCGAAGTTCTGGATTGACAAACTTTTTGCCAAGGGAAGACACTTGGTATGTAACCCGCAGACCCTTTCGTATGGGTGCGTTTCCCTACAAAAAAACAGGAAAAAGAAAATTGTATTATCTCAAAAGATAACTACAAAAATGTACATGCAATAATGATCTCTGTGGAATATCTCTGAAATTTTGACCAAATTCCAAAATGTACACTTACACAGGTCAGCATATGTAATCATAATTTCCATTTGTAACCAGTATTGAAAAAAATGAATGATAATACATGTATGTCTCCGCTGAACAACATAGTTTTCACTTCATTACGAACGTAATTTGCATTGCTTAATTCTACCATGGTCTGAGTTCTTTTTGAAATGAAATCACATCCACCAATTTTATGTAACGTTACTACAGACCACTCGACGCGATCGACGGTGGGGGGAGGGGGGCGTCATAGCCAAATCATATCACATAACGCGGCGTAAGATAAACGTTATTTGTGAGGGGCAGGGTAGTTGTTAAAATACACAGATACGAATTATCGTACTGACTATTAAACTCACCTCCTACAAAATGATCTGAGCAGATCCTGTCGTAGTTGCTAGGGACCCAGTCCACTCGCCTTACGCTGGCCTCCCACAGTCGACGTAAATGTCGATTTGCCTCTCCTTGAGGGAACTTTTAGTAGGACCTCTTTACCGTATCTGTTCCTTGTCGGTTTTTACACCCCGGCACGCAACACCTAGAACCTTGATAAATGGGTTTTTGTTTTCTGACGGCAAAAGCCGCCGCCATGCAAGCTTGAGAGTTCGAAACTAGACCGGATGTTGTCCGTCGCGCAAGGAATTGTGGGATTTGTGAACGGGGCGAATACCAAAAATCACGATGATCCGTCCACCGCTTCTTGAGTTATCCTCTTTTGAATATTTCTAAAGAAACGCCCCTGCAGTTCCTGAGCAAGCCGCTAGGGGCCCAAACCTATGTCACTTCTTTCGAAGCACAAGACCTACCTACCATCCAAATTTCGTGACCCTAGCACGTCCAGATCACGAGATATTAAAACCGGAAGTTCAACTGCAGTACCATAATAAGACGCTAGGGGCCCCAAACTCCAATCATTTTGAGGTCTCTACTGAGACCTACCAACCTACTAAATATAAAGTTAATCTATTTAAGCCTTCTCAAGTTATCGTATTTACAGACAGACACACACACGAACGCCTCTGAATAAGCTTCTTGGCGAAGGTAATTAAAGCATTTCAACATGAATTATGAAAGCCATTACATAATTGATATCTGCCGATGTTTTTTTTTAAGAAATAGACTAGTATTATTGTCTTGATTGTCATTGTCGTTATGCATTGTTCCATGTTCAGCTGTTGAGTAATAAATTTAATTCATTCTTTCTTGTTCAACTTCTTCCTATCTTGGACTAGTCATATTCATTCAATGTCTTCATTAATTTTGTAAATTAGATACTGCAAGTGCAAACTTTGCGTGAGCCTTGGTTATATATAGTTCGCAACAAAACTACTGCCATGGATGTAGCAGCGAGCTCTCTGACCTTTTGACCCTCCCACCAATCAAGAAGCAGCTTTCAGAAACAACCTGTAGGTCTTTGAACTTTTTACTCTCCCATCCACCAATCCTGAACACGCAGTTTTCAGTAACAACCAGTAGCTCTGTGACCTTGTAACTTTCCCACCCACCAATCAACACGCAGCTTTCAGAAACAACCAGTAGCTCTGTGACCTTGTGACTCTCCCACCCACCAATCAACACGCAGCTTTCAGTAACAACAAGTACCTCTGTGACCTTGTGAATCTCCCACCCACCAATCAACACGCAGTTTCAGTAGTTAACAACCTGTAGCTCTGACATTGTGACCCTCCCACCCACCAATCAACACGCAGCTTTCAGAAACAACCGGTAGCTCTGTGACCTTGTGACTCTCCCACCCACCAATCAACACACAGTTTTCAGAAACAACCTGTAGCTCTCTGACCTTGTGACTCTCCCACCCACCAATCAACACGCAGCTTTCAGAAACAACTTGTACATAGCTCTCTGACCTTGTGACTCCCCCACCCACCAATCAACACGCAGCTTTCAGAAACAACCTGTATCTCTGTGACTTTGTGACTCTCTCACCCACCAATCCTGAACACCCAGCTTTCAGTATCAGTCTGTAGGGCACGTGTAGCTATGTTCCCACACACCGTCTGACTTTTGACCTAGATCTGTCAAACAGCAGAGAACTGTGCGGAGGTTAGTCACAGTTCACACCGTCACAGATCGTTTGCAGCTGGGGAAGCAAAACGTAGCATGGCAGCGTGCGGTAAGTTTATTCGCCAACAGACATAAACATCCAATTGTACGAATTCTGCAACAGTTCCTTTGACTTTTTGATCTATCACTTTACCGATCTCTTTTCACGGGGGCAGGCTGCCCTGGAGCCGAGGAACTGGGCTGTGCAGGCCCTGGAAACAGTACTAGTCTGGCACGTAGTCTGGGGATCGGATAGGTCAGGCAGACCTCGCATAACTAGTTGCAGTTATGAAATCTGGAGACAAAGTGGTGTTTTGTTGCAGTCCCTGGACTTTTGTATTTCGTAGTCAGCCTGATATGTGTTGACTTCCCTGTCTGTTTTAAAGAATACACATACAAGGCCGGGGAGTATGACGTGTCACCACAGATGAAGGAGGACTTTGACCGGGACGGGTTTGTTATTGTACGGTAAGTGTACCTAGGTTATGTGTAGAACTATGGTATATTTTGACAGGATCTTTTGTAAAGACTATGGATAATGCTTTTGGTTTACGTCTTTGGTTTACGTTTACGTCTGATCTGTTGTGACCCCAATGACATAACCCCCAGGGCCTATCCGCTATATGTATAGCGTACTGATATCTGTGAGGCAGAAAATTTGATGTCGCTGACAGAATAACTGTTGGTTGTTTCGTATTCTGGGCGGGTTCGAGCTATTTATTGGTGGTACCAAAATGAAGAAACTCCTCACGTAGCTTGTTATGGGTAGGCTGGTTACCAAACCTATTATAGCTCTAACCAGGCTGTGTTATGGGGGCTATTTCAAGTGCTATAGGCATGAAATGATGATGAAAATCTGAAATGACTGTAAATTTCAATATTAGACAGATTTCTTCATCAAAAGTATTTTTATTGCTGCCCTGAAATTGCATTGGGTGCCTTTAAGGAATTTGCTGGACGCGGAAGAGGTGGAGAAACTTCGTCAGACGGTAGGGGGCGCTGATGGCGGGATGTTGTCTAACGCCTTCCACTCTGCAGACGACACCGGGCGCCTGGTCAAGGTCTGTCTCTGGAAACACCCTGGGAACGACGTCACGGGCATCATTGCACGCAGTAAGAAAGTGGCGGGAACGTTTGAAAAGGTGAATTGTAGGGAAATAGAAAGCAAGTATGCAAATTACGAGTCTGATAGTTAACAAGGAAATGTAGAAATCTCTTGCATTTCATGATAGGACCCTTTAAACCTGAGAGGAACATCAACAGAAATAGATGAATGTAAATGAAGACCCAATTTTCATAACCCACAAGATAATATCATAGTGATGATCATGAATGGCGGGAATTTAATTCCAGTGGCATTTGATGAACATCGCCAAACATAAATTATGCAAATCAGGACATAATTGATTAAGGACTGGCCTTTTTCGCACGCTACCACTGTGATTGTACAACTCCTATTATTCGGGTGGAGAAGATGATCAGCTAATTTAATTCATGCCAAAATGACTTTATTTGCATAATCACGACATTAACTATTCGTCAGTTTTAAAGGTTAAAGTATGGTGAAAGTTTGAAGTCGTTTTCTATTTGTCCTTTAAGCCAATTCTTCATCTGTGATTGTTTTATATTCCTTAAACGTAACAAACGATATGCAGCAAGTTTAAACTGTAATTCCCAACACAAGAAATTGGACTCACCCAAATTTTTGACTGTACAACTCCAGTCTTTGTCAAGGAATGAACAATCCACCGCTTCAGTGACGTCACACAGATAACACGTGACTCCGTGAGCAGTGGATCATAGGTTGCAGAAAGTCTGTGGCGTCCCAACTTACTGGAGACTTTCTGCAACCTATGATCCACTGCTCACGGAGTCACGTGTGTTATCTTCGTGACGTCACAGAAGCGGTGGATTGCTCATTCCTCGACAAAGACTGGAGTTGTACAGCCGAAAATTTTTTCGGGGGGGTCCAATTTGTTGTACTGAAAATTACAGTTTAAACTTGCTACATAATGACTTCTACCAACAAAAATGAATTTTCAAGGTAAAAAACGTTAGCTATGTTTCTTGCCAAGCTCCTTGGAGAAGAGGTTTACCAGTACCACGCTAAGGTCAACATTAAAGAGCCAGAGCAGGGAGGGGCGTTTTTGTGGCACCAGGACTATGGGTGAGTTTTTATATACCATACGTTTGTGCAGCTTACATGAATTATATACGTATGTAGTACTTGTATACAAGAATTTTATTATTAAGTATAAGCCATGTTTGTGAACTTTACATTCTGGTATTTTGTGGTGGCACCACAAAATGAGTGAGCCTCGAGTGGACTGTTTTTGCGCCAGCCATAACTATTAGAAATGTGAGATAATTGCACAAACATGTTGACAAATGGAAGTAAATTACAAACATACAAATACATTGAAATTAATGCATTTTTGTGCAGAAATGTAACATAATGTCCTTAAAGATGATCGAAATATTCCAAAGATTTCCAAAGAGTAGTAGCTTTTTTTTCATGATATAAATAATCAGTGTTCATAACCTAACATTTAACAATTTCTACACAATTTATCTCCTATCTACTATTTGCTTATTGAACTATCTAGATACTGGTACAACAACGGCCTGTTGTTTCCGGACATGGGAACAGTGTTCATTGCTATGGACAGAGCTGACAAGAACAACGGCTGTCTTCAGGTTGGTACAGGAAAGAAAATTGAAAATGGGGCAGACATACTGTATTCTTTGTCGTTTGTTTGTTTTATCAGGATCTCCATTAATGTCTTTTGAAGTTTTATTTTATATTTTATGTTCAATTGTCGTTGTCATACATTGTACCATGTACAATTGTCGTGCAATTTAGTTCTCCTTCTTCACAACTTCCCCTGTGTATGTACAGGTGATGCGGGCTGCGTTGATCACACACATGTGGCGGGACATTGTTTGTTTGTTTGTTTGCTTTGTTAGGATTTCCATCATTATTTGTTCCATAACCTCCCCTTGTGTGTGTACAGGTGATGTGGGGCTCCCACCGTGCGGGCTGGGTTGATCATATACTTTGTTTGTTTGTTTGTGTATTTTGCTTTGATCTCCATCATTGTTTGCATGTTCCATTAGGCCACACCGATTTGATTTTTATGGATGACATCCTCTGAAGATCCCCAAACTTGTGCGCGCGGGCGAAAAAAAGAAAAATCCGGCCAAAAATAAAAAGGCTACTATGCTACAGGAATACAAAGCTGGTATTGTGAATTTGGCGCATTACATTGCGACGTATACGACAGGCCTGCACATGCTTTTGTGGAATTTATGAATCGACACTGTACGTATGTACTGAGTTCTTGAGTCGTGGAGCTTCGGCAGCCTGGGTGCCGTCCTCCAGAGTTACCACCGGCTTCGTTGTCGCTAACCACCATGTACTACCCAGGCCTAAAGCCAGGCCAGAGCCTCGGAAGACGTGATCTTTTTTTTTTTTGAGAACAGGCGAAAATCAATGCGCGCGCGGATGTCATCCATAAAATTAAGTTGGTGTGGCCTAACCTCCCCCTGTGTGTGATGAGGGTGTCTCACCGTGCGGGCCTTGTTGATCACATACTTTGTTTTTTTTTTTATTTATTTGTTTGTTTGTTTGTTTGTTTGTTTGTTTGCTTTATCTCCATTAGTGTTTGTTCCATAACTTTTCCCCTGTGTGCGTACAGGTGATGAGAGGCTCCCACCGTGCAGGCCGGGTTGATCACACACGTGTGGCGGGACGGACTTTGTTTGTTTGTTTGTTTGTCAGATCTCCATTAGTGTTTGTTCCATGTGTGCGTACAGGTGATGCGGGGCTCCCACCGTGCAGGCCGGGTTGATCACACACGTGTGGCGGGACAGACAGACTTTGTTTGTTTGTTTGTTTGTTAGATCCCCATTAGTGTTTGTTCCATGTGTGTGTACAGGTGATGCGGGGCTCCCACCGTGCAGGCCGGGTTGATCACACACGTGTGGCGGGACGGACTTTGTTTGTTTGTTTGTTAGATCTCCATTAGTGTTTGTTCCATGTGTGTGTACAGGTGATGCGGGGCTCCCACCGTGCAGGCAGGGTTGATCACACACGTGTGGCGGGACAGACACACTTTGTTTGTTTGTTTGTTTGTTTGTTTGTTAGATCTCCATTAGTGTTTGTTCCATGTGTATGTACAGGTGATGCGGGGCTCCCACCGTGCAGGCCGGGTTGATCACACACGTGTAGCGGGGCAGACAGGAGCGGACTTAGGCAGGGTCAAGCATTTGGAGAAGGTCAGTGGCATGTTTTTATTGATATTAGGCGACACTGGTCCAATTGTATGGATTGCGCACGCATTGATTTTCGCCTCTTTGAAAAAAATACCTCCTCCCAGGCTCACGGAACTCCAGAACTCCGTTCCGACCCATGAATGCCACAAAAGGCCAGCATGTGTCGGCTTGTCGTATAGGTTACTAATAGTATGTACTACCGCAAATTCACAATACCAGCTTTGTATTCCTGTGGTTTAGCAGCATTTTTGGGCTGGAATTCTTTCTATTCGCCCGCGCGCACTAGTTTGGGATCTTCGGCGGATGCCATCCATAAAATTAAGGCAAAGTGGACTTACTGTTATCTGTTCACACATATGTGTAAACCAACACTTGTGTCACGCAAATAATGTTCAGGTCCAGAAAAGCACAGCGAGGCTCCATACGTTCGGTTGCAGGTTAAACAAAACGTTCTTCATTCTACAACATATTTGGTCCATAACTGAAGACTATTTACCAAACCTAATGTATAGAAAAATACGGCAAGATACTGGCATACTAGTAGATGTAATTTCATCACTACTATGACTATATGGCCACGGCACACACACCTGTGTGACTATCTGTGTAACCGTCTTAAAAAGCCACTAGAATGCCCATAATCAAATTTGACCTTCGTATTTCCCACACCAACCTACCTACAAAGTATTGTGAAAAAATATCCACAAAATCAGAAGTTGATCTGTCTGGTCAAATTCCGACTTAAAAGGCCCACAATAGTTTTTACAAATAGCAGCTATTTCGCTGACAACTACATGTATGCCAGGTATCTAGTTTTGTAAAGCAAACACCTGCTAATTATGTCCCACTTAACACGAGATTTTATTATTCATACCAGGTACATCTCTGCAGTACCCTACAAAGTCGCTAGATTACCCATAATTGACGTTGACTCAACCCCGATCCCACCCTAATCTATCTACGAAATATGAATTCAAGATAAATGCAGTTCAGTTCAGTTCAGTGCGTCCTTATGATGACGCCATGTACTGCCCCCACAAGTTCCTGTCTCGTCTAGCCAAGGACCACAGCAAAAGTTTTAAACCGTTCGAAAATCGCCAACTCCTATACATGGTGTACAAAATACACAACCTTTTTGACGAAGGTAATAGGGGAATTTAGCTCTCAGGTACATTTGTTAAGTACTTTCGTGCAAGATTTATAGATGTTTTTTCTTAACACTCTGAATCATCTGATCAAACAATTTCTTGGCCCATATTTTCGGATTCCGACTCAAACCTTCACAAAAGTCGCCATTGACTGAGAATGGCTCATTCCATTTACTGATAGGAATTTCTAAATGCTTCTCTTTCGTACGTTTGGAGCAGAAAGTGTTGACTCTTTTCACCACGTCTTTGAAGTACGTCACTTCCTCCCAGAATCCCTTTCGCGTTTCCTGCTCCACGCTCCTCCAGAATGTCCTGTTGAAGAAGTCGTACATTCTCAAGTCAATGGTGTTGATTCTTCTATGATTCTCCAACTGTTGGTCCGTGAGGGGGACGTATTCCTGTCGATTGTGTTGCTTGTTGACATGTTTAGTGGAGTGCAGTATGTCGAACAAACCCCAACACAACCTCCGCCTCAACATGACAAGAGACTCATCGTAGTACTCGCTGATGATGACGAAGGTGTACCATTGGTCGAGCTGCTTGATTAGATTATCCATGAGCCTAGTGTCCTGTGTACCGAGGAGATTTGGCGGGAAACCCATGACGTAAGCTTGCTTGTTTCTTTCCCTACTTCTCCCTATATTTTCCGTCAGCGCCAGTTCATGTTCATACCGCTCGGGGTTATCCAGAAAGTCTCCCAGCGGATTCCGACTTTTCGTTAACCCGTAGCGGAGGGGCTTTTCAAAGTAGAAGAACTGTGAACGGAAGTGGCTGAGAGGTTCACGCATGATTCCGATGTACCTGGTGCCCGGTGTCATGATCCGGTCCATCAGTGTCTTGTTGAAGACGGTGTGCTGTACGAGGAAATTGAAGCGATCCTCAAACACTTTCCAACGAGCGCAGTTAGACTTGTATATCTCCGTCCTATCAATGGAGGAAAACAACTTTTTTTCAGTTATCAAATACGTAATCAATTCAGTCAACTTTTGTCAGTTTGATTTCAAACGACGTTACGATTAGGCCATGTTGATTTGATCATATGGATGACATCCACGGCCACCCTCGCATGTATTTTCGGCCGTTTCCAAAAAATGTTTTCAACAATAGTGTAAATCGTAACAACAGTTGCAAAATGGGCAAATATATACCGTAAGGTGAAAAAAAACATTGGAAAACGATACCAATGTCGTAGAATGCGAACATCAAACGAAAAAGACAAAAGTGTAAAGAAACAAATTTGAAGACTAGATTATTTGCCAAACTACACTCATTTGTTCAACCTTCAAAACCATGTAGATTTCATAGTGAAAACAACTTTTTGTTGGGCCAAACCTTTTTTTATTCGCACGCTCGCATCAGTTTTGGGGTTCCCACTGGATGTCATCCATATAATCAAATCAACATGGCCTTACCAACTTTCTACCTTTAACAAGAATTCTGAGACCACAGACGACCATCAAATATTTACATAGTAACTAATTTGTGTCATGAAAAAGGGTCAAGTCTAATGCAACATAACCCGTATGCTATCTCCTTTTGCGATTCCCTTCTTTCTCATGCAAGGGAAACAGCTGTCAAATTGAGATCATGTAACAAAAACACCTGCTGTTGGCTGTCAAGGAGGTCATGTAATGAAAAACACGTGAAAGCAAAGAGCGAAATAAGATGTACAAATAATTAATGACGTTCTCACTCTGGGACAAACTGAACCCAGCCATACCAATTACAACTTAAACCTAAGGGCCATGCGGAAACACACACACACACACACACACGCAAGCACACACATACATGTGCGCGCACACACACACACACACACACACACACACACACACATACCAAAAACAACCGGTAGTTCTCTGTGTATTAATTGCCTGTTCCTTTTGTTCTTGCAATTAGCCCTCGGGCATGAAATTTTAATAATTTCATTTACCAAAAACAATACCTCCATTTTTCATGGATGAAAAATTAAGTCGTAACATTTAGCGCCTCATTCGAAAGAAAACATTCCTTCCTGTTTCTGTACACATATTGGCAAGACACAGCAGGTTTTAAGCGGCTTGACAAATTTGAGATCCAAATTGAATGGCGTTTTATCTTGAAAATTCATTTGTGTTGGTAGAAATCATTATGAAGCAAGTTTAAACTGCAATTTCCAATACAACAGATTGGACTCCCTCAAATTTTTGACTGTACAACTCCAGTCTTTGTCAAGGAATGAGCAATCCACCGCTTCCGTGACATCATGCAGATAACACACATGACTCCGTGAGCAGTGGATCATAGGTTGCAGAAAGTCTGAGGCGCCCCCCGTCTCTGTTGAGGGATGGCTGTACAGTCGAAAATTTGGGTGGGTCCAATTTGTTGTGTTGGAAATTGCAGTTTAAACTTGCTTCATAATGAATGGCGTTAAAATATTAGTGGAGGTTGGACAGAGGAACGCGGTGTTATATTCTAGTTGAGGACTTTTCAATAAGAAGTCTTTCACCTGGGAAAAGTAAGTCTCATTCCGTTGGTTCCATAGCACATGATCATGTGATGGTTGTAGGCGAACCTCAGCAAGATGACGGCAGTACTGTCTGAACCAGTCTTGTGGACCTACAATGTGCAAACCGACAACTGTGGCTGGAAATACTTAAAGGGGCATTATGTAACATTTTTCCAAAACCGAAAAATCTTATGCTGAGGTCACATTTCCAAACCGGGGCCCGGCCGGGCAGCTTATGGGAACGAAGGGTACTATAAAAGACAACAGACTCAGAAAAAATTGAAAGATAATCATGAGTACTATTTGTGTATATTCCTGTTGAAACTTGTTGATTTTTCGTCCATACAAACAACCCGGCCGGGCCCCGGTTTGGAAATGCTGACCTCATGATAAACTGAAATTATCGTGTGGTTGTCATCTACTTCTACTTTCAACGTATTTGTGCAATTACCTCACATTTCTGACATTTCCGCCCTAAAATTGCATTGATTGATGCCTTTATCATTTGCATGCCATTGTGTATGTAAAATTGTATGAATTAGGAGGGTAGAAAGAGAAAGACACTCCTGGTCCCGGGCCGGGGATCGAACCCACGCCAAACCCGGGCCCGACGCTCTAACGATTCGGCTAAAAGATCTAGACCTAGGTCAGTTGGTAGCGCCTATAAACCCCCCCACTGTTACAAAATGGCCCCTGCGCGTACCTTGATAAAAACAAAGTTGGTAACAGGCTCCGTACAGTCCCCGGGCGACAGGCTCCAGTTCCGCCCCATGGTCCCGAGTTCCGACGGGAGAGACGTGAGAGATGTCACGTTCTCTGCCGCTGTCACAAGTCGGTCATGTCGTCCGAACACTGCGTCACTGCAGACAAGATTAATAAAATAGAAGGTAATTGCACATTCGTACCCGGAGACTAATTGCAAATTACAAACATAAAGGAACATTGAAACAGAGTATAGAATAACTAAAATCTACATGTCATGATGATGGAAAGATATTTGTCTAAAACTATGTCTGAAGGGTTTGACTTCTCTTCTGTAAACTATGGAAGACGTAATGTCACACCTTTGTCAAAATTTGTGGGTTTTGGGAAGTTGAAAGAAGAATAGGTTTTTTTTGTAAGTTTAGCGAAATTGTAGAAGTTTGAATAGTCAACTCATTTAGAGCGTGGTTATGAACCGAACAGTTTGAGATGTGTATTTCGTCTTCCACAGTCTTTGCGCTACAATATTTACAAATTCTTTCACATATACAGATAGTCGTCTATAAATCAATGAACTAGCTCACTAGTTGGAATTGCTTCTCCGTGCCTCGGAGGTAGAATTTGTTTCTTTCATTCTACCTTGATATTTCAAAAATGAAATACGTTTTATTTATTTATTTATTTCGCACAAAAAAGGTGAAGTAAATTAGATTAAAAACATAACAAAACAATCACAATTAAACTGATTAACTGAAATACTTAAATGAAAATCAAGGCGAATGAAGAGAAAATATCCACAAATCGTGAATAAGTACCAATCAGTTAAAAACAAAATTATATCAAAATAGCAAAATTCCAGTATTTAACAGCACAACAACTTCTTGGGAGGACTAGCCACATTAGTAGCATGATATCGATATTAAGACAGCAAATTGAGAACAATGTTGGAATAGTCCGGTATGTGCCGTACACTATTCTACCACCTGCCTCGTCATGCAAAACATCATCGAAAATCTTTGTCAACGATATCGGTTGTGTAACCAAGGATATTATATACATATTTGTATAATGTCCTTGGTGTAACTAAAGATCCCACGTCAAAAAGAAAACATAGGACGACAGCCACCGCTATTTTTTTTAAATTACTTCATAGGTCACCACAAAACAAGGCTCATGAGAGCCACTCAAAATGTTTTGGGTTACAGTACAGCCGGTGAGGACAGATGTTTGTTGACCTTAGACTTGAAAAGTTTAAGGTTATACTCATAATGGAAACAATCATGTGGTAGCTTATTCCAAAGTGATGTTGTTCTGGGAAAGAAGATTTTCAATATTCCAAAGTGAATGAAAGAAGCTTTCAGCGTGGAACTTCCTCCTAAGAGGTGGTAAATGGAGGATTCGAGCCAAAACACGACAAAAGTAAGACATCTGCTTGTAGAAAAAAGCGGTACCTTGAATTTTGTCGTTGCTTCTGAAGACGTTTAGATGTCGCCATGTCCGGCCGATCCCACATCTGTCCGGTGAAGTTCACGTTCAGATCCAGAAGAAACAGAATGATCAGACACAGGAGCACCCACCACAACAAGTTGACTTTTCCTGTTTCCGCCATTTTGAATTCTCGACCTGTTCCTTGATCTTTTTTCTTCAGGACGTACTTGTACCGTGGTCTAGTCAAGGTTCCTGTGCACATAGAAAGAAGAAGACACGTATCATGGTAAATATGTTGGCTAAAGGATGTACGTTGAACAACAAAAAGTAGATGACCTGTGTTCGGTGTCAAAATTTGACTCGATCAGAGTTCGTACAGTAGTATCTGATATAATAGTAATAATTCATTCCGAACCAAGCAGTCCGGTCGTATGTAGGCCACGCGTACCTATACGTATTAAATCGAATTTGCTAAATTTCAGTCAAATTTGACCCCCGAACACGCCATTAAACCAGAGTTCTAGCTAGCGCGAAGTAGCCCAGGGGCCCCCTACGCTATGATTTTGACCCCCTACGCTAAATCCCCACCTACGCCAATTTCAATACAGCATAGGGGCATTGTGACTGTATTTCTTTGTTCAAGAATGCCAGATCAAATGTGAAAAATCACCAATCTAGGATACATTGAATGTACCTTAAGAATAACATTTTCCCCTTTGGGTATCCCTCAAATGGCCTCTTTTTTAGCTCAAACTTTTAAAAGCTCTGCACCCCCCCTCACGGTCGCTTCGCCCCCTCGACATGCGGCCAGTGCCACTACACTAAAATTAAATCCTAGCTAGAACCCTGTAAACTGAGTAACTGTGACGGCCTGCTGGTTACTGGAACAATGGCGTACCCTGGGATCTTACGTTACTCACTGATCTTCCTCAAGAGTCTGCGACGTGCTGTGCCGACGGTTGACCCACAGGCAAGAGAGCAAGTCAAAGTCAGCCTTCTCGTGGATTACTGTACCTTGTTTTATGGTAGGACGGACCAAACAAAAAATAGTAGTGACTACACGATAGTAGAGACTAAACAATGGCAGTTGACCCTAAGATAAGGGTACACAAAACGATATTCTTACCTCCAAAAGAGGGCTGTCATTCTGTGCCTGAGAAGCAGACCTCGGGGGAAAAAGGCCGGGAGAAACTCGGTACGTAAGATCACCACGATTGTCGGCCATTTCCCTTATAAGCCCCTCCGTATTCACATGTAAATCAGGATTGGCAGTGCCAATCATAGGACGTTACTTTACGAGCACACCTGATTCCAATCATGTCGGAACAAGGGAAGAAAATATTAGAAATACTAGACTCATCAAGGATGTGCTGTTCTCTCAATATGAAGAAAACTGGGCATCTGAATTATGGTCTAAACCAAAACTGAGAACTTACGTGCTAATCAAAGACACATTCTCTTCAGAAAAATACGTTACTTTACCCCTAACAAGATCACAAAGATCTCTTTGTGCCCAGTTTAGATCTGGAATATTACCTTTGTGTATTGACACGGGAAGATATCGGGGCATTCCAGAAAAGGACAGACTATGTCTGCTGTGTGATTTACAAGAAGTAGAAAATGAGGCTCACTTTATGTTTTACTGTCCGTTTTATGACAACTTACGTCAGGCACTCTTTGATACGATGTACAAGAGGCGACCTGATCTTATCTGGGATAGGGATGAACCAAAACTGAAGTGGTTATTTACAGAGGGAGTGTTTGAAACGGCGACATACTTACAGCAGGCCTGGAAAAAACGTAAACTCCACATTTATTCATAACAGGCAGATCTTATTTCGTTTTAGTGTCATTTTCAGTTTGGTTCTCCTCTTTCCTCGCTACGTTTACCTGTTCACTTTTCTGTTAAGTTGGTTCTCTGTATGTAACAGTCATGTGGCAGTTACCTCTTGTTACTTTTATGCATTATCAATTTTGGTTGAACCTAAGTTATTATTATTTATCATCTATGTTACATTTGATTTGATTTCTGTATATGACCAGTACTACTTAATTTCATGTATTTATTATATATTAAGTTATAATTTATGTTATATCTGATTCTCTGTACCTTTTGATTAGTTTTGATTTTGTATTTTGTCGGTGCCTTATAAGCCCATATGGGCTGGGCGACATATTGATCGCAATGGCACGATAATAAACAGTCATTCATTCATTCATTCATTCATTCATTCATTCATTCATATTTTGTCGATCACGAAACATGCCAAGAATGTTGCTTACCAACACCAGGTCGCTTGTAAACAAGATGGGTGAGTTTCAAGCGATCCTGCGCACGTCTGGATCTGACATTGCAGTCGTAACAGAAACATGGTCTACACCACAACTCCCAGCCGAAGTGACAACCATACAGAACTTTAACCTTTTTTCCAAATGCCGAAATCCAGCCAATCTTGCTCCTAAACAAGGTTGGGGCATAGGCTGTAGCTCGGGAGGTTTTCGAGTTCCGAGTGGGTGCCGAAGGCGGGTTCCGACGGGTGCCGAAGTCACCCGAAAATCGGCGGGTTCGGACGATCGGTAAAGACGAACGGCCAGTTCGGCAGTGATCGGGAGGCCATATTCGGCTATGTGTGACCAAAGTTGTAACTATACCCTGTACACTGCTGACCTGTTCCGAAGACCAAGTTAACCTGACCAGTTTTGCACAGTAAAAAGAAAATCAACAAGTCTGTAAAATGCTGTCAATGAAATTGCCTACTAGATATACCCCCCCCCACAGCTTGCCTGCCATTATGCTATTATGCTACTGCTATCAGACATCCACGGACACAAGCAAACACACAGACAAACACACCCAAAACAAAACTTCCGTATGCAGAGGTAAACAAGCTAACACACAATATAGAATTAAAGGTCAGCATGCTTAGAACCTCTATTCAGTAGAAACCTATACTACATAAACGATTGACATGTTCTTGCTGTTGTTGCGTCGATAGATGCAAATTAGAGGATAAGCTTTCTGTGAATAAGTTACAAACATCCTTCGTTATGAGAAACCGTTTTAAAACATTCCCTTTTATATAATAGGTGCTAGAGGTGGTGCATGCAGAGTTGGAAGCTGGTGACGCCATTTTCTTCCACTGTAACGTCCTGCACCGGAGCGACGCGAACAAGTCAAACCGGATCCGGTGGGGATATCTCATCGCTTACAACCGGGCCTCCAACGACCCCGTGTACGAGCACTACAACGCCTCGTACACACCGCTCAACATGGTCAGTAGGGTACGGTGTTTGTGTAGACGACGCAAGTTCCATGCGTAGACGATGCAGGTGTCGTGCGTAGACAACGCAGGTGTCTGCGTAGACGACGCAGGTATCATGGGTAGATGACGCAGGTGTCGTGCGTAGGC
>NW_017804006.1:14905-29905 GCF_001625305.1 Branchiostoma belcheri | reverse complement strand
AAGAATTATTCATTAACGCTTAACGCTGAATTAAAACGACCAATAACGCTTCACGAGGAATATACTGATAACGCTTAACGTTGAATTAGAGCGGGCCGGTAACGATTAACGGTAAATTAAAATAGCCCATAACGGTTAACGAAAAAGGGCATGCAGACCCTCTTTTATGTTTACCTCCGCAGAAGGAAATGTTGAAGAAAAAGTTTTATCCATACTTTTTCTACAGAGCCAAGGTTCTTCCTTTCCTATGTGGAGTCGGGTGTCGTCGTGGTAGCAAACTGTGGTAGATCAGACTGTGAACCGGGAGACCCGGGTTCGATCCCTAGTCGTACTTGGGACATGTCTGGGCATGTGCCCGACGTTGTGTCCTTGGGAAAGGCACCTTACACGACTTTCCTCACTCTGAATGGGTGAATGGGTACCTAGCTTCGGTTGGGTAAAGCCGTATTGAGGTCAATATGTGGCGCCGAATGGTAGCCGCACAGACCCTTGCGACAGTTCCACAAAAATGTGGGTGGAACAAATATATATCATGTATATCATTATGTGTATTATTATGTGTATCATTACCATTTGTATAATGTGATTGTAAACCCTGTATCAATTCAGCGATTGCAAGGGTGATGTTTGGCCAATAAACCAGGCCGATAAACCATTCCTTGGCTCTGTATAAAGGTGCTCAGTTGTTATCCCCTAGGAATGATCGTAAAGGTTGCCACTGACCTTCCGAGTTCGGGTTCACATGCCAGGGACACATAACTCGCGCCTGCGCAGCTGCGCGGTCTCTCGGTTGGTATTTGGAACAGACTTGAGCGCGCAGACTCCATAGTCGTCACCAACAGCTGGAAAATAGTGGAAATTTATTGACACAACAAAAGTACAGCGACTTTCGTAAGGTCTTAAACTATACATGTAGACATGCAGAAAGATACGTGGGTACAACAAAATTGACCCACGTACAAAACAATAGTTGAATCAACCAGTGCTACTTGGTCTAGCTAAGGTCTAAACATCCTTTGATATACTGAACTATTTGTACACAGTAAGGGTCATTCTTGTTTCATATAAGCTAATTTAGATTGTCGTCAGTAGTATATAGTAATCAAACAATGACTAGTCTAAGTAACAGCAAACACACAGTTACGTACTATGTCTTACATATTATTAGATGCACCTCTTGAACGGCCGTTACTAGGCAGATTTCACTGAATACACTAGAAAATCAAGAAAGGCGAAAAATTCGTGCTTACCGATTAGGCTGGTATTTCGTAGCCTCCTTGGCAAATTCTTCAAAAGAGCTCTTTTTGGGGGGGGGGGTTAAATCAGTTTTGGCAGTCTCTTATGGAGGCGGGTATTTATGACAAAAGAGGGAAAACGCTTATCGTAAGTCCTCCTTTCAGGCTTTTTGGTCCAAATGTTTTCTCCACAAGTTGCGTGTGGTTTTGGATCCAACTAAACGCCGTGCCCCGACCTATGTACAGTGCAGGCATGCAGTAATGTATCGTCTGTACCATAAGAAAATCGATTACTTGGCTGGCTGCCACCTTTGGTCACGCTCATAGCACGGAATATCAGATGTATCAACAGAATAAAACAGCAGGAATATGTCAACAACTTGCCTGAGGCCAAAGCAAGTAAATTTTATGGATGACATCCCCAGCATACTCCAAATCTAATGCGAGCGGGCGAAAAAAAACAAGGCGGACCGAAAAAAACAGGGTTCCTACATTTTAAAATTTTGACTCAATCATTGTACAAATGGTTTTGATTCAGTGGAAACATCACATATACACATCCAACACCACATATCACTGCATCAAAGTAAGAAACAAAACATTAAATCAGAGCCTTTTCTTGTTTCCTCTCTTCATAGTTATCTGTCATCCACCTTCCGGCGTGGCAACAGACATCTTTGCCCATTTTCGGCATGGTGACCACTGTCAAAACCCCAAAACTCATGCGAAAATTAATGCGCGCTGATGTCATCCATGAAAATTACTTGCTGTGCTTATTGTGCTAACGGACTCCAAACATCCATGTAACATCCACACACCGCCCCCACCCCATGTTTGCGCCATGTCAAACTGTCTCAGATGACAAATGAAAAATCAGGTATTATGTTTGTGCGTTAAAAGAATATCTTTCTAATTTGATTTTTGTTTGGTTTGCGATGGGTCCTACATTAAAGGGGCACCTTGCACCAATTTGCACCAAAATTAAAATATCTTATTTGAAAAAATCTTCAAGTGGTTGTAGTTTATTACTTCCATTTTGCAACCTATTTGTATAATTATCTCACATTTCTGACATTTGTGTCGGTGTGTCACATAATTGTGGCGTCGTTGGCGGAACGGTTGGAGGGTTGGCTCAAACTAACAGGTCCCGGGTTCGATACTCACCATGCCCCCGTTGTACCCCTGGGAAAGGCACTTTACACGACGTTCCTCCATATACGATGGAGTGACGGCCAACTTGTCTGTTAGGCTAATCTGCCAGGATTATTTTAACAATGTGAATTTGTACTGATAAACAGTCTGTTATTCTTATTGAAGTAAACTTAAAGATACATGATGGGATATGATAATATCATATACCATCAAGTTTTACTCCCATCCCATCAAGGGTTACTTCAATAAGAATAACTGTTTATCAGTACAAATTCACATTGTTAAAATAATCCTGGCAGATTAGCCTAACAGACAAGTTCGCCGTCATTCCATCGTATATGGAGGAAAGTCGTGTAAAGTGCCTTTCCCAGGGGTACAACGGGGGCATGGTGAATATCGAACCCGGGACCTATTAGATAGCCATAATCATTGTTCATACAGTCTGTTTATTTTGTTAAGGATTTGATGTCCTTATAATGGTACAAACGACGTGTAGTTAGACTGAACTGAGCGGGAGTTAGGATAGACTAAAGATTCTGGTCTCAGATCGGGGTTTTAGAACAGATTTCATAGATGACATCTACATTTTCGCGCGAGTGAAATCAATAAGCTGCTGGATAAACACAAGAAAATGATAGAACATTTCGTAGTTTCTTGATAAACAATCATTATGTTTTCTAAAGAATATGTACCTACGTGTACATTTGAATTTGACCAGCTGTTTTTAAACAGCACGACTTATCTGTCTACAAGACGGAGAAGAAATGAACTAATTCTAAGAGGATGTTTCCAGTGTTGTCCTTACTTCATGTTCAAACGAATGTACACATTGTCATAAAAGCTTTAAGAAATAAGACATTAATATGAAATATGTCATATTTCTTTAACGAGTTTGTTTCAAGGCCAAGAGATAGCCAAAGATAGATAAAATGTGGGACGGAAAGGAAAATAAAGTTCTTCACCCAATTCTTCTTCAAGTGTTCTCTTCGTCGTCCGTTCTTTATACGAAATAAGAAGCAAAACTCAACGTTACTTTGGACCACCCCCCCCCCCCCCACACAGACACAATGACTCTAGTTACAGCTGACATCATAATGTTAACCTCGTAAATTAATTAGTAACGACCGTGGGTCATGAGACTTTGGCACTTGCTTTCGCTTCAAATATCCTATTAGTTTTGTGTGTGTGTAAATCACTAAACATATTAAAACTGTTGAATGAATGAATTTTAGAAGTTTTTTTTTCATTACATTATTCCATAATTAGTCTAATAATCATTCAGGGTTGTAGTAATATTTGAGCGTAGAGACAAACGTTTGTTTTATGCATGGATATTTTATTTCCTTAGTACCAAATATAGCACACCCAACCTTCCTGTCACATTGACACAGTTAAAAAATCATAGATCCGCATTGAACCATAGTAGTTCCTGTTTATTGCAGAAATACCCAAAAAGCGCAAAATCCTAAGCAGTCTTAAACAATGTTAACTACAGTATCAATGAAAGTCAACAGATATAACAGTTGTATTAAATTGTTACATTGTTACAGTCTTTATTGTTACAGTGGTTTCAAACTGTTTCATTCATGAGTTTCCCATCATCAGGATGCATTGCGAAAACAGGGGTCTAAACCTCATTTGCATAGGAAAGAATCGGAATGATCCTGTTGACGTGAAACAGCTTGTTTTTCAGTGTGTTTGAAGGTGTTGGGGCATTTTATTGTCAACATTAATTAAATTTAATACTATGGGTCTAATCTGACAGCAAATAGAGAATTAAGTTTTTGTGTTCTTTTCAACATAGAACATGGTTTCTAACATTACAGCATCAGTTAGCGTCACCACTATAACGTTACAAACCACATATTCAAAAAAAATCATGCTCTATTTGTTGTCAGATTCAACCTATAGTAATTTAGTTAACGTTGAGCATAAAATGCCACAACACTTTAAAACACAGTGAAAAGCAAGCTGTTTCACGTCAACAGGATCATTCCGATGCCTTCCTGTCCTATGCAAATGAGGTTTAGACCCCTGTCTTCGCAATGCATTCTGGGGACGGGGAACTCGTGAATTGTTACAGTCCTGATCATTACAGTGGTTTTAAACTGTTTCATTGTTTCTTCTCATCAAGGTAACTTGAGATGATTCTGTCATCAGGAGGACAATGTGTGCCTTGTAAAAAGGCATGAAAGTATTCAAGACGTGCCAACGTCTGCAACTGGAAACTGAAGTCTGACATCCATGTTACTGTTTCATGACATTTTTTCCCGTGTAAAATAAACTTGTAGGAGAAAATGTTGATCTAAACCAATGCTATATTTCCCGGTGTTAAGTTTTTCTAGTTAGTTTTACTGCGGATGGTCGGAGAGCCGTTGTACAGTAGTGGTGAGAGTCCCGCCTGTCGCCTATGGACGTCCTGAAAAAAACGAGCAGAATTAAAAGGGATGAAAAATGATTTGGTTCGCCAAATGATAGTCCGCCGCCTTATCTAGATATGTACTTAAGCTATGCAATGATTACTGTATGAAATGGCTTCATGAAATAGTGCGGATACAAGAAGTACCTGATGCAACCTGGCATATGAAGTGATTCGGCATGCTGCAGTTTTCGTCGGTCCACTTGTCTTTCTGGAAAGGCCTTGAGGAGTAAGAGACGCAATCGCTGTTGTCGCCCCACAGCAAAAGGCTGCTCGGTTCTCCACGACTCCAGGAGCTGTACGGCCCAAGTGCAGAACCATCCACCCACTCAAACCTTCCCTCTTCGCCCTGATCGTGCAGGCCGATCCAGAAGCCCCGACCGTCGCTTACGGACTTGTACAGGGAGATGAGGAAGGCGTCGGTCCCAGCGTCTCGGGGCATGGCGAGGGTTCCGCCGTCTTCACGACAGGCTGCCGCCGCTTCGTTGAAGGTCTTCATTTTCTTGAAGGCCTTGTAGCAGGTCCCACGCCACATTGTGTAACCTTTCGGACACGATGCTGGAAAACAAGTTTTGTATCAAAAACAGGCTAAATATGGATCATACTTAAAATCATGACCTACATGCAACATATGCAGTTAAACACTGTTTTTAAAAGGCGAAATACACCTAGCCTCCCAACATAGATACCAGTGCCCCGCATTAAGTGTTTTTAAGCTAATCGTGGTGGAAAAAAGACGATCAGAACGAGTCAACATAACAGCTGAAAACCAAAATTACGTAAAGTTTGTCCAATTTTGTGAAGACGCTGCTCCAAGGTGGCGGTCCGGCTGCGCTCGTTGTCCAGTTCGCGCTTCAAGGCGTCAACAGTAGTGGACATTTGGCGCAAGGTGTCATGGTCGCGTTTCAAGTCGTCAACAGTGATGGACAATCGGCACATGTCGTATTGGTCACGTTGTTTCAGGGCGTCTTGGTCGCGTTTCAAGGCGCCTTGGACGCGTTTCAAGGCGTCCTGGGCGCGTTTTAAGGCGTCTTGGTCGCGTTTCAATGCGTCTTGTTCGCGTTCCAAGGCTTTAACAGTGGCGGGCAGTTGGCGCAGGTTGTCTAGGTGACGTTTCAAGGTGCCTTGGGATGCTTCACTATCCAGGATCAATGCTGGAGTAGAATAGACAGGGTTTTAGTTAGCTGCGACAATACGTTAACTAAACCTCTGCAGGAGGTTATGTATGTGTGTTTCTAAAGCATAAATTGAGAACATGTGGATAGTTGTGCATGATGTTTAGAAGATAGGAAGGTTCGAGAAGATAATTTGGCAAATGAATGATCTTAGAGCTCTTGTTTGGTCTCTTTTGAATTGTAATGATTGAGGAAATTACTGTATCACAGATAAAAACAGACATTCAAATATGTAGATTTTACCATTGTGCCATTTTATATTCATAAGTTCGGATCTCAGAGATAGCCCCATTGTGTAACCTTCGGAGCACGATGCTGGAAAACAAGTTTTGTGTGAAAAACAGGCCAAATATGGATCATGTTGAAAATCATGACATACATGCAACATATGCAGTTAAACACTGTTTTTAAAAGGCAAAATACACCCAGCCTCCCAACATAGATACCAGTGCCCCGCATTAAGTGTTTTAAGCTAATGGTGGCGGAAAAAAGACCATCAGAATTAGTCAACATAAAAGCTAATAACCAATTTACTTAAAGTCTGTCCAATTTTGTGAAGACGCAGCTCGGTGGCGGCGGTTCGGCGCTTCAAGGCGTCAGCAGTGGTGGACAGTCGAGGCATGTCGTGTTGGTCGCGTTGTTTCAAGGCGTCTTGGTCGCGTTTCTTGACGTCAACAGTGGTGGACAGTCGGCGCATGTCACGTTTCAAGACGCCTTGGGGTGCTTCACTGTCCAGGATCCCTGCTGGGGTAGAATAGACAGGGGTTCAGTTAGCTGCGACAATACGTTAACTAAACCTCTGCAGCACGCTACTCGTGTATGTGTTCTAGTGTTTTGTTAAACATAACTTGAGAAGATATGGATAGTTGTGCATGATATTTAGCAGATGGGAAAGCTCAAGAAGATCATTTGGCAAAGGTATGATCTTGGAGCTCTTGTTTGGTCTCTTTTGAATTGTACTGATTGAGGAAATTACTGTAGCACAGATAAAAAACAGACATTGAAATGAGTAGATTTTACCATTGTGAAATTTTCATAGTCATAAATCCGGATCTCAGAGATTGCCCCCCCCCCAAAAAAAAATTACACCCGCCCAAAAGGTGTGGAAATGTATTTGACTAAAGCCAACCAAAACAGAGAGAGTTTAAACTGCTGCTGTTACATTCCTCTTCGAATACCGGGGGAACCTCTATAATACATAATAGCATTGTGTAGTACCATGCCAGGTCCCTAGCAACAGGGTGTTTGCCACATGAAATCTGAGGGACATGGCATGTGCAGCTCCTGTTTCTCCTAGTGGGTCAGTTAATCCTCAATGTTACTCAGTGAGTCGAGCTGTGCGATGATTACTGGATGAAATAGCTTTATGAAATATAGTGCGGATACAAGAAGTACCTGGTGCAGCCTGGCATATAAAGTGATTCGGCATGCGGCAGTTTTCGTCGTTCCACTTGTCTTTCTTGAATGACATTGAGGAGTAAGAGACGCAATCTTCCATGCCGAAAGAGTCGTCCGGTTCTCCCGGAGCCCAGGAGCTGTACGACCTAAGTGAAGAACCGTCCACCCACTCAAACCTTCCCTCTTCGCGCTGATCGTGCAGGCCGAACCAGAAGGCCGAACCGTCGCTCACGGACTTGTACAGGGAGATGAGGAAGGCGTCGGTCTCAGCGTCTCGGGGCATGGCGAGGGTGCCGCCGTCTGCACGACAGGCCGCGGCAGCTTTGTCGAAGGACTTCCTTTCGCTGAAGGCCTTGTAGCAGATTTCATGCCCCATTGTGTAACCTCCAGGACAAGATACTGGAAAACAAGTTTTGTATCAAAAACAGGCCAAATATGGATCATGTTGAAAATCATAACATACATGCAACATATGCAGGTAGACACTGTGTTTAAAATGCGAAATACACCCACCCTCTTCGAATATGAATACCGGTAACCAGATTAATGTACACTGGGCGAAAAGGCCTCGAATGCAGCCATATGCGCACAGGGATATTTACGCATTTTTAGCAGATACAAGCTGATGCAAACGGATACGATCCGTAAAATATCCTAAATTTGCATTTTTAGGGATCCGGAACGTTTGGATCCCTAAATATCCCAAAATGGGATTTTCCACGGATACCAATTTGTTTCTTGAGGGATTTTTTTGTATACCTGGACTGTCCGGATCCCAAAGCGGGATTTTCCGCGGATTCCAATTTGTTTCTTTAGGGATTTTTGTACACCTGGAGTAACCTGGACTGTCCGGATCCCAAAGAATGCAAAAAGCGGGATTTTCTACGGATGCGAATTTCTTTTAATAGGGATTTTCCGGATATGCAATATTTTGATCCCCACGTGCAGACGTCGGTATTTTACACGAATACGTACATATATAACTTGTGATTTTCCCGTATCCCTATCGGATTTCCATACACATTTCTCTGCATTTGCCTCGGATGCAAACAGACACGGCGTTTGGATTTTTATTATCCGTACCTCGGATCTTCCCGAATCTTTATGGCATTCTCCCCCGGATACGCCCGTGTTTGATATGTATACGTGCAGATCCAACAAGCAAGTTAAATTAGATAAATGAAGGAATAAACGAATGAATAGATTTAGCCTGAAAGCCTTTATTAAAACTCATACTAAGTAAAGCGACAAAGAAGAGAGAACTAACTATACGAATACATGTATGATGTAACATATGTAAAATAAATATTTGCAATACTAAACAGGTAAAACTAGAACTATCACGTCTTGCTTCGCCGGGATGATCGTCTCACAGTCCATGTGTTGTTACAGCCATTATCTGTCTCCTAGTCCCACATCAGGATGGCCTTTGTAGAAGTCTGCGCTGAAGACACGCTGCGCTGTCTTACCACGTTCAATCAGTCGCTTCTGACCTACGAGAAAAAACAACAACAGAAAACAAGTACAGTGTAAAAATGGCATTTCGGCCAGAATGTGCTAAAAACCGTTAGGATAACAGTCTCCCCAGCGGCCCGGATGCCAGCAGTAGGCATTGTTATGCGAGCCAGCATTGACATGTGAAATACGCCCCGGTGAGAAGGCCGGTGCTTTTACATATGGGAACAACAGGTCAGATAAAGGTCACAGATGTGAGTTGCGAAGTTGAATTGCTCTCAACTTTCGTCAGAAATGATCTGAAACCATTATACTAATTAAAAGAGTTTCGAAGGGTTTACTCACTTTTATATGCCGTCAACAGTCTTATTCAGTCGGTTTATGGTCCAGTTCGTCAGGCGAGTCTGCAACTTGTCATGACATGCCTGGCGGCTTCGTGCCCTCGCCGGGCGATGTCCCCGGTACGTCTCTCGTCCTTGTCTCGGCCATTGATAGCTCATAGCATCCAGTCGGTGTACGGTCAGTATCCTAGACTTTGACAATCAATGCCGTGGTTGCTGAACTTATATGAAGCGTATATATATGGACAGCGGGACGATAGAAAGGGACGCACACTCAAGCAAGCGGTCACTTAAAGTGACCGTTGAGTTTGAATCTCCCCCGGGGTTTTCTCAGATTACCCACAAGGCACTGCTGCTGCCGGAAGTGCTCTGCGGATCTGTCGAAAATACCGAAGTGGATCTTTGAGAGATGCTCGATTTTGACACCGGCCAAGGTTGTATGTGAACCAACTTCTTGTCTGATACGCAAAGTTTCCAATCAGCAAAAATCAGTACAGTCACGAATCCGAGCAGACATTTGCTTATGCGACGCGCAAAGGCAACGTTACAATGTACGTATATGGCCGCTACGGGGTGCGCCCTCTTGTGGCGATTGTAATTTCAACAATTTTCCAGATTACCCAGAATTCGCTTCTGCTGTGGAGTGGGCCCGCGGATGCGCACGAAAACAAATTCGGATATTTAACAAATCCCCAGATTACCCAGAATTCGCTTCTGCTGTGGAGTGGGCCCGCGGATGCGTACGAAAACAAATTCGGATATTTAACAAATCCCCAGATTACCCAGAATTCGCTTCTGCTGTGGAGTGGGCCCGCGGATGCGTACGAAAACAAATTCGGATATTTAACAAATCCCCAGATTACCCACAATTCGCTTCTGCTGTGGAGTGGGACCAAGGATGTTAAAAAAAACTCCCAAGAATACGAGTATCCTTGTATCCAGTTTATAGTGGATTGTCTCACTTATATCTATGTTATAAACGGTAGTATTCGAGGTCCAAAAATATGACAGGTCACGACCCCTAAGAATGTGACATCTCCTATCCTAACGACGTATTATATATATTTCTAACGTATACGTAACGAGTTAGTATCCAGACGGATACCATGTCTGCATCCGCTGCGATGTAAGTATCCCTACAAATGCCGCATCTGCATCCGCTGTGAGGCACGGATGCATACGTATGCGTTACGGATGTGTGTGGGATCCGCAATCCTGGGGATTCTTGGTGTGGGATTAGCGATCCTTGGGATTCTTGGGGATCCGCGCAGCATCCGCAAGGAGATGCAAATTCGCATCCTTGGGATCCGGCTGCATCCGAGGTCTTTTCGCCCAGTGGTATGGTTATATTGTATAATACATGTACCTTGCCAGGTCCCTAACAACAACAGGGGGTTTTCCTCATGAGGTCATGAGGTCTGGGGAACAAACATGGCATGTGCAGATCTGATTTTTTTCCCATGTATTTAGTACAAAAATATTTCACTATAAAAAACGTGCTAATCGATATTATGTTGATAAGTGTATGCAATTTGTTCGTGCAATTTTTTCACCTTGTGTGCCACCACAATCTTTACATGGTAAATTAATAAAATTAATGGCACAGCACCTCTGTTATCTCATTAATTTACCAGAAAGAGATTTAATGGCATAACAGGGGTGTTATCCCATTATTTTGCTATATAGAAAACCATATAGAAAAGTTTTTGGTTGTATAATTTAATAGACTTTTCTACCTATAGCTATCCCATTTAAAAAGTTAGCACGTTTTTTAAAACAAGATTTTTGAGTACTAAATAAATGGGACAAATAACCAAAGCTGCATGTGCAGCCCCTGTTTCTCCTAGTGGGGTAGTTGTTCCTCGCTGTTAGCGAGTCGAGCTTCTTTCAATCATGATGTTTCTGACTTAGAGAGAAGAGATCCTGATTCTTGTAGCCCGGACCCTTGCTGAGGATTTTAGGTCACACCATGATGTGGACTTCGGGACTACGGTCATCACCGAGTAAAGAAAATACCCCCAGTGCACAGCTGCATATCTTAAGCCCAGGTCACAATTCGGGACCCGCGGGGCGCGTTTTCGGCCTGTTTCTTGGCACTATCGTACCACACGTGTGCTGGTCTGTGTATTACTTGTTCAGAAGAAGGGTTTTAACCGAGGCATACAGACATTTTCATTCATTTTTTTTTATTCTGGAAGGACTGAAAGTCGCAATGACTGGACATAGCTCTATCATCAGTGAGTCGTAGTGTCCATACACAGGTCTGAGCCTCAACTTAAGCCTCAAACAGGGGCGAACCCACCATTACAGCTAGGGGCATACCAGCCAGGGACCCGCTAGGATCGCCCCTGGACCCCGCCAAGCTGCGAAGTGTAAGAGCCGGTCGGCACCCTATGGCACCCCGCACGGGTCAAGCCGAGAGACTGACCGGGCACCGGACGAGTTCCTAACAGAAACCGGCCGTCGAAGGGACCAAAAGTTTGTGAATTTCATATAGAAGCCGCCGCAGCACCCGACAGGGAGCCGTATACGTAAAGGAATATTTAATTGTGACCCTGACAGCCGGCGCACGCACGGCTTCATGACGCCGGCCAGCGTCTGCACCGAGAACATGCCGAGCACGCCCCGTTGGAAATGTGACTCCAGCTTAAGGCTCGTTCTCATTGAAATTTACAGAATACAGGTAACGGTCGCGGAGGTTACAACATCATCTCACTTTGGCTTTTTTCTCCAACAAGATCCTACAGTTTTTAGCTTCCTCTTTTATGAGCGGTGGCAACAAACACGGCATACTTAATACACAGCACACATTAATAGTATCAGTAGAAGAAATCTGTGCTCCCTGCTATCTAGATAATTTTCACAGGTTTATACCTGTACTGGGTGGTGGTATGCAGCTCTGTGTCCCACGGTTCATAGCATCTCATTTTGAGTGTTGAGAGAATTAGTCTTAGTTTACAAATTGTAAGTTGAATGGCATATTCAAGTAATTCTTCTGTCCTACCTATGTTGGAGTAATCCTTATGTCCTACCTTTGCTGTTGGGCTTTCCTTCACTCAGCATTGCCTTGATGGTGTCGGGGATGTGAGACAGGGATGGTTCTTCTGCCTGTTCTTGGAACTTCTTGGCCTCCGCGGTCCCCTGGCCAGCCTCCGCGGCCCCCAGCTTACCAGTCTCCGTGGCCCCCTGGTCAGCCACCGCGGCGACCACAGTCAGCAGGACAGGCAGTATAATCACGGTCAGCACACCCATGGTTACACTACCTTCTGTAGCTGGTGCTAAGGTTTGAGATAACTGCTACACTGTACAGTATGTCCGACTGTAGTGTCTTCTTACTGTTGTAACACGTCTGACTTCTCACCACTCTTACATGAGTTAAAGAAGTCGTCTAGAAGTGGTCCTCGGGGCACAATCTTGCCGGGCTTTTAAAGGAAGGCTTCATTAATTTCATTATTGTGTTCAATTTTCCCACCAGAAATCCCATTTCTGCCTATCAGTAACCTTGTTTTCGGTCGCCTTGTGACTTGAACTAATATACATGTGTAAGCCTGTGTAATTCTTGCTACATTTCTTTTACTTAATTCTTATGATTAGGTTGCCCAAGGCTGTTCAATAGGGTAAGTAGAGACCACCTACGTGCATATGAAAATGCCACTGAGATCTTGAGTGGTGATGTGGGTGTATGCCTGATCTCAATCATTGTATAGTCAAACCTGTAGAAATATTTACCTCTATCTTCGCAAGGATCACCTGGTCACCGTGTCCACTTTTTGTAGTGGTCCCTTATTACCTTCACGTAGAAGGTTTTTCTTCTCGTGTGTGTGTTTGTCTTGTCCGACGTGTATATGAAAATGCCACTGAGATCTTGAGTGGTGATGTGGGTGTATGCCTGATCTCAATCATTGTATAGTCAAACCTGTAGAAATATTTACCTCTATCTTCGCAAGGATCACCTGGTCACCGTATCCACTTTTTGTAGTGGTCCCTTATTTATTTACTACCTTCACCTAGAAGGTTTTTCTTCTCATGTGTGTGTTTGTCTGTCTGTTGACACGATAACTCGAGAAGGTTTAACTTGATTGTCTTGATATTTGGTAAGTTGGTAAGTCTTGATGAGACCTCAAAATGATTAGATTTCAGACCCCCTAGCGGCTTGGTACAGTGTTGCACCAGAAATTCCGGTTTTAATATCTCATTATCTAGACATGCTAGGGTCACGAAATTTACATTGTGGGTAGCTCTTGTGCTGGCCAGGAAGTGACACGAGTTTGGGCTAACTAGCAGCTTACCCTGGAACTGCAGGAGCCTTTGTTGAAAAATACTCCGGTAGAGGAATCTTTGTTATTTTTGGTTTGCAAGTAGATGCCTGACATAATTAGATGACAATTGTGCAAATAAGGATCTAATTTCCATAAGTAATGGGAATTGTATAATGCCACTGCGTTCCATGATAGGACTAGTCAAACTTGTGTGATATGTAATTGAGAACAAAAGGAAACCAGCAAATATAAATTTTGTAAATGAAGACCTAATTCACGAGAAAATCATTTATGAGAAAATGTCATAATTCCATAGTTGTAACTGCTGGGAACTTCATACTTGCAGAATTTGGAAGTTGAATGAAGGTGGACATTATACATATATTTTTCAAAACAGAACCTCATTTGCATAACCTATAAGGAAATGTTAGAATTGCATTCCTTGTTAGGATAAAACTGTCATTTTCTAACCTCAAATACATGCATGATATAAGACCTGGATGCATGCTCATGTACGAGCAATACCGTTCGTAACATGGCCTTACTTCTTGGTAATGTTGCCAACCCAACCCAAGATAAGTTACATTGGTAGCTGCATTATCAGTACTAGTATTGAACTGTTTCAAGTTGTCTGCTCTGTGCATTGTTATTAGAATTTTGGTTTGTTGATGTGTTTGTGTTTGGTAACTATGGTAACATGAGAGTGCAACTTTTAAAGGATTAATTTCCGGGGTTGAATCAGTATCATGATCATGAGATATCAAAACCGGGAGTTCTGGTGCAGTACCATAATAAACCGCCAGGGGGGTCAGAAAGCTAATCATTTCGAGACCTCATCAAGACCTACCAACATACCCAATATCAAGACAATCCACATAAACCTTCTTAAGTTATCGTGTTAACAAACAGACAAGCACACACACGAACGTCTCCAAAGAAAAACCTTCTTGGTGAAAGTAAGAATAGACCACTACAAGAAGTGGCCACGATGACCAGGTGATCCTTGTGAAGATAGAGGTGGCTACTTGTACAGGTCTGACTGTGCAATGATTGAGAGCAGCCATACACCCACATCACCACTCAAAATCTCAGTGGCATTTTCATATACACGTAGGTGGTCTCTACTTACCCTATTGAACAAGCTTGGGCAACCGAATTATAAGAATTGAGTTAAACAAATGTAGCAAAAAGTAGGGTCTCAAACATTCATGTAAGATCAAGTCACGAGAACGACCGAAAACAAGGTTACTGATAGGCAGCAATGGGATTTCTGGTGGGAAAATTGAACACAATAATGAAATTAATGAAGCTTTTCTTTAAAAGCCCGGCAAGATTGTGCCCCGAGGACCACTTCGACGACTTCTTTAACTCATGTAAGAGTGGTGAGAAGTCAGTGTGTTACAGCAGTAAGAGGACACTGCAGTCCGCATCCTGTACAGTGTAGCAGTTATCTAAAGCCTAAGCACCAGCTACATAAGGTAGTGTAACCATGGGTGTGCTGACCGTGATTATACTACCTGTCCTGCTAACTGTGGTCGCCGCGGAGGCTGGCAAGCTGGGGGCCGC
>NW_017804006.1:10588-11535 GCF_001625305.1 Branchiostoma belcheri | reverse complement strand
TTACTTCAACCCCAAATATGAATGAATGAATGAATGAATTTTTATTTACGTGTCTTGCGACTTTTGTCGCCCGGCTCATATAGGCTTATAAGATACCAAAACATAAACATGAACATAAACATAGGTACAGAAATCATACAAACATAAATAAAAGTCCTTATAAACATAAATAAAAGTCCGAGTCAAAAGGTCAGACTGGAAACATCTAATAATGAAATTAAAGAACTTAATATAACGTTGAACATAACATAATCGGTACATAAGAGTCAAAAGTGCACAAAGTCAACTCAAATTGTCAAAAGTACATATATGCAACTCAGAATAATTAATGAAACTAAGAAACAAACTGAAGAACTTGTTATCAGCTAAGTATAACAAATATCTTGTTAGCCTCTCTTCCACTTTACAGGAGTCGCCGAAGAGATTCTGGGCTTTTGTACGAGCAAAGTCAAAATCCAGGTCTCTTCCGACTGACGTCCATCTCAATGGCACGGTCGTTCAGTCTGCACCTGACAAAGCCAATATGGTTAATGACTACTTTTTCTCCACCTTCTCTGCACCTGACCCTAATGTTATCAAGCCCGACATCGACGTGATAGTTGATGAAAGATTGTGTAATTTGCTACTTGCTGTAGAATCCGTGGAAAATGTGTTAGTTAATCTCAACACTAGCAAGGCTGTGGGTCCGGATAACATCTCTGCACATGTTCCTAAGGGTTGTGCCAAGACTCTTGCTCCTTCCTTGACCTTGCTGTTCAATAGATCACTATCCGCTGGTTGTGTACCTAGTAGATGGAAGGATGCAAACGTACTACCAGTGCATAAGAAGGGTGACAAAGAGAATGTGGCCAATTATAGGCCAGTATCCTTGTTATCCCTGGTTAGCAAGGTGATGGAACGCTGTATGTACAATCAGTTGATTCCAATGTTGAGAGGGTCGCTTCACG
>NW_017804006.1:4855-10568 GCF_001625305.1 Branchiostoma belcheri | reverse complement strand
GGAATGCAAGATTGCGTCTGTTACTCCGCAAAGCCATCCGAAAAAGACAAGTGGGACGACCAACCATGCTTCATGCTGAATTACTTCATATGCCAGGCTGCACCAGGTACTTCTTGTATCCGCACTATTTCATGAAGTCATTTCATTCAATATTCATTGCGCAGCTTAAGTACATATCTAGATAAGGTGGCAGACCATCATTTGGCGAGCCAAATCATTTTTCATCAATTTTCATTCTGCTCGTTTTTTTTTCAGGACGTCCATAGGCGACAGGCGGGACTCTCACCACTACTGTACAACGGCTCCGACCATCCGCAGTAAAGCTAACTAGAAAAACTTAAGACCGGGAATTAAAGCATTGGTTGAGATCAACATCTTTTCCTACAAGTTTATTCTATACGGGAAAATAAAATGTTATGAAACAGTAACATGGATGTCACACTTCAGTTTCCAGTTGTAGACGTTGGCACGTCTTGAATACTTTCATGCCTTTTCACAAGGCACACATTGTCCTCCTGATGACAGAATCATCTCAAGTTACCTTGATGAGAAGAAACAATGAAACAGTTTAAAACCATTGTAATAATCAGGACTGTAACAATTCACGAGTTTCCCATCCCCAGAATGCATTGCTAAACCTCATTTGCATAGGACAGGAAGGCATCGGAATGATCCTGTTGACGTGAAACAGCTTGCTTTTCACTGTGTTTTGAGGTGTTGTGGCATGTTATGCTCAACGTTAACTACATTAATCTGGGTTGGATCTGACAACAGATAGAGCATGAATATGTGGTTTGTAACGTTGTAGTGGTAACGCTATACTGATGCTGTAACGTTACAAACCACATGTTCCATGTTGAAAAGAACACAAAAACTTCATTCTCTATTCGTTCTCAGATTCGACCCATAGTAATTTAATTAATGCTGATCATAAAATGGCCCAACACCTCAAAACACACTGAAAAAGAAGCTGCTTCACGTCAACAAGATCATTCAGATGCCTTCCTATGCAAATGAGGTTGAGACCCCTGTTTTTGCAATGTATCCTTGAGATGGGAAACTCGTGAATGAAACTGTTTGAAACCACTGTAACAATAAAGACTGTAACAATGTAACAATTTAAGAGCGAATGTCTGTAAGGATCAAACAATGGTGGCAGGGGTAAAAAAATCGATTTGGCTCAAACTTTGCACAGTGATAGTACTTGGCCCACAACCTCTCAAAATAGCTTTCTTTCCGGTCAGCACCGATCGTTGCCATGGTAACGGGCCAACCAAGTTTCGGGGCCATTTTCCCTGATTTAGACATGTGAAAAACATGAAATTTGGCATAGTTTAAGGTACGATTACGAGCAAGTGCTTTAATATTATGGAAAAACAAAGTATGGGCTTAAAAGACCAACTTATCCGCTTTTCTAGAATAGCTTTGAAATTTTCAAGAAGTTCGTTTAAAGGACCTGGGCAACCCTAACACAATACAGTGTTTGAGGCTTATGAAAAAGCGTTATTTCTGCCCAACTTCGAAGTGCTGCAAGTCCAAAGATGGTGTTTTTGTTGGCTTCAAATTTGAATCAAAGATACATAAACATATGTGCTATGAAATGCATGGTTGCAAACTTTGGGCACTTCTTTGGTTGTCACGTGGTTGTCCTTAGAAGTAGGTCAAATTTTGAATTTGAGGGAAAATATGATTTTCAGCCATGTTCAGGATACTACATCTACAAAAGAAAGCAAGCAATCTGATAAAGTCTTTTGCCCAAAGTAACATTATGTCTTGTCTATTAAATGAATACTTGTGGAGGTTGGAGTCTTGTGTCGTTGGTGTGCACATGTTCCTAAAAGTAGGCCATATTTTGGACATGTACAGAAATGGACATATACGCCTATGTTTAAAGCTCTAGAAATAGCAAAGTGGGATGTCATTTGAATTCAATCTTTGCAGGAAAGTACATATATGTATTGTGTATCAAATGAATACTTGTGGAGGTTGGGGCCTTGCGTCGTTGGTGTGCACTTGTCCCTAAAAGTAGGCCATATTTTGGACATTTACAGAAATTGACATATACGCCTATATTTGAAGCTCTAGAAATAACAAAGTGGGATGTCATTTGAATTCAATCTTTGCAGGGAAGTACATATATGTATGTGTATCAAATGAATACTTGTGGAGGTTTGGGCCTTGTTTCGTTGGTGTGTACTTGTCCCTAAAAGTAGGCCATATTTTGGACATGTACAGAAATTGACATATACGCCTATGTTTAAAGCTCTACAAAGAACAAAGATAGATGCTATTTGACTTCAACCTTTGCGGTGAAGTACATACAACAATAGTGAGCGGGGTCAAAAATCGATTTGACTCATATTTTGCACAGTTATAGTACTTCGCCCACAACCCCTTGAAATAGCTTTCTTTCCGCCTAAAACCCATTGTTGCCATGGCAACAGCCCATTCAAATTTTTGGGCCATTTTGACAGATTTTTGCGTCTCTACAACACGGAAATTGGCAAAGTCTAGGACGCGGTCACCACCAACTGCTTTAACGTAACGACAAATACTTTAGGATATTATTAGACCAATGCATTAACTTGTACGAAATAGGTATCAAGTTGATGTACAGGCAGATTTCAGTCTTTGGGCAACCTCAAAATAGGTCATTTTCCGCACTTGTCCCCAAATTTGGATTTTGGGCTGTTTTTGAGCTGATGAAAATACCAAAGTGAATTTATTTTCAGACTCATCCTTCTACCATGTTTTTATTATAGTATTGACTATCACATGGGTGATTTTGAGGGCTTTTTTTTGTTTATTGCCTATTTCTGTAAATGTTTAAAATATGGCCTACTTTTAGTGACAACTATACAACAACGACGCAAGAACCTAACCCCCACAAGCCCTTATTTGATACACAATACATATATGTACTCCTCTTAAAAGATTGAATTAAAATGACATCCTACTTTGTAATTTCTAGACCTTCAAAAAGACAAACGTAGCCGTTTTCCCTTATTTCTGAATATGTCCAAAATATGGCCTACTTTTAGGGACATGTACACACCAACGACACAAGACCCCAACCTCCACAAGTATTCATTTGGTGCACAATACATATATGTACTTCCCTGCAAAGATTGAATTCAAATGACATTCTAATTTGTTATTTCGAGAGCTTCAAACATAGCCGTATATGTCAATTTCTGTACATGTCCAAAATATGGCCTACTTTTAGGGACATGTACACACCAACGACACAAGACCCCAACCTCCACAAGTATTCATTTGATACACAATACATATATGTACTTCCCTGCAAAGATTGAATTCAAATGACATCCTACTTTGTTATTTCTAGAGCTTCAAACATATATAGCCGTATATGTCAATTTCTGTACATGTCCAAAATATGGCCTACTTTTAGGGACAAGTGCACACCAACGACACAAGAACCAAACATCCACAAGTATTCATTTGATACACTTCAAATATGTACTTCCCTGCAAAAATTGAATTCAAATGAGATCCCACTTTGTTATTTCTAGAGCTTCAAACATAGCCGTATATGTCAATTTCTTTACATGTCCAAAATATGGCCTACTTTTAGGGACAAGTGCACATCAACGACACAAGGCCCCAACCTCCACAAGTATTCATTTGATACACTTCAAATATGTACTTCCCTGCAAAAATTGAATTCAAATGACATCCCACTTTGTTATTTCTAGAGCTTCAAACATAGCCGTATATGTCGAATTTCTTTGTATGTCCAAAATATGGCCTACTTTTTAGGGACAAGTGCACACCAACGACACAATACCCCAACCTCCACAAGTATTCATTTGATACACAATACATATATGTACTTTCCTGCAAAGATTGAATTCAAATGACATCCCACTTTGCTATTTCTAGAGCTTTAAACATAGGCGTATATGTCCATTTCTGTACATGTCCAAAATATGGCCTACTTTTAGGGACAAGTGCACACCAACGACACAAGACTCCAACCTCCACAAGTATTCATTTAATAGACAAGACATAGTGTTACTTTGGGCAAAAGACTTTATCAGATTGCTTGCTTTCTTCTGTAGATGTAGTATCCTGAACATGGCTGAAAATCATATTTTCCCTCAAATTCAAAATTTGACCTACTTCTAAGGACAACCACGTGACAACCAAAGAAGTGCCCAAAGTTTGCAACCATGCATTTCATAGCACATATGTTTATGTATCATTGATTTAAATTTGAAGCAAAAAAAATCACCATCTTCGGACTTACAGCACTTCGAAGTTGGGCAGAAATAACGCTTTTTCATAAGCCTCAAACACTGTATTGTGTTAGGGTTGCCCAGGTCCTTTAAACGAACTTCTTGAAAATTTCAAAGCTATTCTAGAATAGCGGATAAGTTGGTCTTTTAAGCCCATACTTTGTTTTTCCATAATATTAAAGCACTTGCTCGTAATCGTGCCTTAAACTATGCCAAATTTCATGTTTTTCACATGTCTAAATCAGGGAAAATGGCCCCGAAACTTGGTTGGCCCGTTACCATGGCAACGATCGGTGCTGACCGGAAAGAAAGCTATTTTGAGGGGTTGTGGGCCAAGTACTATCACTGTGCAAAGTTTGAGCCAAATCGATTTTTCGACCCCTGCCACCATTGTTTGATCCTTACAGACATTCGCTCTTAATACCACTGTTATATCTGTTGTCTTTCATTGATACTGTCGTTAACATTGTTAAGACTGCTTAGGATTTTGCGCTTTTTGGCTATTTCTGCAATAAATAGTAACTATTATGGTTCAATGCGGATGTATGATTTTTTAACTGTGTCAGTGTGACAGGAAGGTTGGGTGTGTTGTGTTTGGTACTAACGAAATGAAACATACATGCATGAAACAAACGTTTGTCACTACACGCAAAAATTACTTCAACCCTGAATATGAATAAATGAATGAATGAATGAATAAATTGATGAATTTTTATTTACGTGTCTTGCGACTTTTGTCGCCCAGCCCATATAGGCTTATAAGACACCAAAACACAAACGTAAACATAAACATAGGTACAGAAATCATATACACATAAATCCAAGTTTGAGTCAAAAGGTCAGATTGGAAACATCAAATGAAATTAAAGAACTTAATATAACGTTGAACATAACATAATCGGTACATAAGAGTCAAAAGTGCACAAAGTCAACTCAAATTGTCAAAAGTACATATATGCAACTCAGAATAATTAATGAAACATATTACGCAATGGAAAAAAACAACCAAAATTCATGCATTCGTTTTAATATGTTGATTTACACACACACACACACACAGAACTGATTAAATATTTGAAGCAAAAGCATTAATTTAGGAGGTAAACATTATGATGTCAGCTGTAACTACAGTGATTTTGTGTGTATGTGTGTGTGTGTGGGGGGGGGGTCCAAAGCAACGTTGACGTTTTCTTCTTATTTCACATAAAAAATGGACGACGAAGAGAACACTTGGAATAGTTGGGTAAAGAAACAAGCTGCCAGGAAGCCCAAACACGCGTCACTTCTTGATTAGCACAAGAGCTACCCACCATCTAAATGTCGTCACCGTAGCTTGTCTAAATCACGAGATATAAAAAACCGGGAGTACTGGTGAAGTAGCATAACAAGCCGCCAGAGGGTAAGAAAGCTAATCATTTCGAGGTCTCATCAAGACCTACGTACATACTAAA
>NW_017804006.1:0-4835 GCF_001625305.1 Branchiostoma belcheri | reverse complement strand
CAGGAATACGATCCACATCAACACTCAAAATCTCTGTGGCATTTTCATATACACGTGGGTGGTCTGTACGTACCCTATTGAACAGACTTTGGCAACCTAATTTTAAGAATTGAATTAAAGAAATGTAGCAAGAATTAGGGGCTTACACATGTATATATTAAGTTCAAGTCACAAGAACGACCGAAAACAAGGTTACTGATAGGCAGAAATGGGATTTCTGGTGGGAAAATTGAAAACAATAATGAAATTAACAAAGCCTTTCTTTAAAAGCCCGGCAAGATTGTGCCCCGAGGACCACTTCTAGACGACTTCTTTAACTCATGTAAGAGTGGTGAGAAGTCAGTGTGTTACAACAGTAAGAAGACACTGCAGTTCGCATCCTGTACAGTGTAGCAGTTATCTAAAACCTTAGCACCAGCTACAGAAGGTAGTGTAACCATGGGAGTGCTGACCGTGATTATACTGCCTGTCCTGCTGACTGTGGTCGCCGCGGAGGCTGGTCAGGGGGCCGCGAAGGCTGGCAAACTGGGGGCCGCGGAGGCTGGCCAGGGGGCCGCGGAGGCCAAGAAGTTCCAAGAACAGGCAGAAGAACCGTCCCTGTCTCACATCCCCGACACCATCAAGGCAATGCTGAGTGAAGGAAAACCCAACAGCAAAGGTAGGACATAAGGATTACTTCAACAAAGGTAGGACAGAAGAATTACTTGAATATGCCATTCAACTTACACTTTGTACACTAAGACTAAGTCTCTCAACACTCAAAATGAGATGCTATGAACCCTGGGACAAATTGAGCTGCATACCACTACCCAGTACAGGTATAAACCTGTGAAAATTATCTAGGTAACAGGGAGCACAGATTTCTTCTACTGATACTATTAATGTGTGCTGTGTATTAAGTAGGTCGTGTTTGTTGCCACCGCTCATAAAAGATGAAGCTAAAAACTTTAGATCTTGTTGGAGAAAAAAAGCCAAAGTGAGATGATGTTGTAACCTCCGCGACCGTTACCTGTATTCTGTAAAATTCAATGAGAACGAGCCTTAAGCTGGAGTCACATTTCCAACGGGGCCTGCTCGGCATGTTCTTAGTGTAGACTTCGAACCTCGTCCGGCATGGTATGCCGATGCAACGTCGTAACTTCACCGGACCAAGCCGTAACCTAGCCGCCGGGTCCCGCCAGGCGGCCGCACAGGCAGCTGTCCAAGATTATGACTTCACTTGTGCTGATCTGTGCTTTAATTGTTTAGAAGATGGTGGTTATAGAGGGTATTGTGATGTTCTCGACATAGCTCCATCATCAGTGAGTAGAATGACCACAAACGGGTCTGTGCATTTTAAATAGTGGCGAACCCACCATACCAGCCAGGGGCGTACCAGCCAGGGACTCGCTAGGATCACCCTTGGACCCCGCCAGGGACCCTGTTGCTGCCCTGCCTGAAAACCCTACCGCATCCCTACGGGTCAAGACAGGAGACTGACCGGGCACCGGACGGGTCCCTAACAGAAACCGGAGGAGCCGTAAAGGAACATTTAATTGTGACCCCTAACAGCCGGCGCACGCTCGGCTTCATGACACCGGCCGGCATCTACACCGAGAACATGCCTAGCAGGCCCCGTTTCACATGTGACTCCAGCTTAAGTCAGAGATTAAACATCATGATTGAAGCTCGACTCACTAACAGCGAGGATTAACTGACCCGCTGGGAGAAACAGGGGCTGCACATGCAGCTTTGGTTATTTGTCCAATATATTTAGTACTGAAAAAATTGTCTTTAAAAACAGGATACCTATATGTAGAAAGGTCTATCCAATTATACCACCAACAACTTTTCTATATGGTTCTCTATGTGGTAAATTAATGGGATAGCACCCCTGTTATCCCATTAAATTCTCTTTCTGATAAATCAATGAGATAACAGGGGAGCTATGCCATTAATTTACCATACTGGCCAAGATTTTGGTGGCACATAAGGCCATGTTGCTTTGATTATATGGATGACATCCGCGCGCGTATGAATTTTCGGCCGTTTCAAAAAAAAAAAGTTTTCAACCATACTGTAAATCGTACAAAACAGTTGCAAAATGAGCACAAATATACCGTAAGTTACAAAAAAACCATACCATTGTCGTAGAATGCCAAAATCAAACGAAAAAAGACGAAATTGTAAAGAAATGAACCTGAAGACTAGATTATTCGCCAAACCATATTCTGTCCCATTTTATCAACCCTCATGACCACGTAGATTTCATAATGAAAACAACTCTTTTTTTTTTTGCAAAACTTTTTTTTATTCGCACGCGCGCATCAATTTTGGGGTTCCCGGAGGATGTCATCCATATAATCAAATCAACATGGCCTAAGGTGAAAAAAATGGGACGAACAAATTATATACACTTATCCACATAATATCGATTAGCACGTTTTTTTACAGTGAAATATTTTTCTGTACTAAATAAATGTGATAAATATTCAGATTTGCACGTGCAGTGTTCCCCAAAACTTCAAAACACCTGTTGTAAGGGACCTGGCGATGTCATTATACATGTACTTCTATGTATTAATCTGGTTACCGGTATTCGAAGAGGGTGGGTGCATTTCGCATTTTAAACACAGTTTACCTGCTTATGTTGCATGTATGTTATCATTTTCAACATGATCCATATTTGTCCTGTTTTTTTATACAAAACTTGTTTTCCAGTATCTTGCCCTGAAGGTTACACAATGTGGCGTGAAATCTGCAACAAGGCCTTCAACAAAATGAAGACCTACAGCGAAGCGGCGGCAGCCTGTCGTGCAGACAGCGGCACCCTCGCCATGCCCCGAGACGCCGAGACCAACGCCTTCCTGATCTCCCTGCACAAGTCCGTGAGCGACGGTTGGCGCTTCTGGATCGGCCTGCACGATCAGCGCGAAGAGGGAAGGTTTGAGTGGGTGGACGGGTCTGCACTTGGATCGTACAACTCCTGGGGTCTTGGAGAACCGAACAACTTTCTGGGCAAAGAAGATTGCGTCTCTTACTCCTCAATGTTATCCCAGAAAGACAAGTGGAACGACGAAAACTGCCGCATGCCAAATCACTTTATATGCCAGGCTGCACCAGGTACTTCTTGTATCCGCACTATTTCATGAAGCCATTTCATTCAGTAATCATCGCACAGCTCGACTCACTGAGTAATATTGAGGATTAACTGACCCACTAGGAGAAACGGGCTGCACATGCCATGTTCACCAGACTTCATGTAATAATTATGAATAAACCCCCTGTTCCTAGGGACCTGGCTTGGACCTACACAATGTTATTATGTATTACTGAGGTTCCCCCGGTATTTGAAGAGGAATGTAACAGCAGTTTAAACTCTCTATTTTTGGTTGGCTTTAGTCTAATGCGTTTCCACACATTTTGGGCGGGTGTGATTTTTTTTTTGGGGGGGGGGGGGGCTATCTCTGAGATCCGAAAATTGAAACTATGAAAATTGCACAATGATAAAATCTACATATATATATTTGAATGTCTGTTTTTACTGTGATACAGTATTTTTTTCAATCATTACAATTCAAAAGAGACCAAACAAGACCTCTCAGATCATACATTTGAAAAATAATCTTCTCGAACCTTCCTATCTTCTAAACACCATGCACAACTATCTACATCTTCTCAATTTATGCTTTACAAACACACATACATAACCTCCTGCAGAGTTTTAGTTAACGTATTGTCGCAGCTAACTAAAACCCTGTCTATTCTACGCCAGCACGGATCCTAGATAGTGAAGCACCCCAAGGCGCATTGAAACGTAAACCAGACGACCTGCGCCAACTGTCCGCCACTGTTGAAGCCTTGAAACGCGACCAAGACGCCTTAAAGCGCGTCCAAGACGCCTTGAAACGAGGCCAAGACGCCTTAAAACGCGATCAAGACGCCTTGAAACGCAACCAAGACGCCTTGAAACGCGCCCAAGACGCCTTGAAACGAGACCAAGATGCCCTGAAACAACGCGACCAAAACGACGTGCGCCGACTGTCGACCACTGCTGACGCCTTGAAGCGCCGAACCACCGCCACCGAGCTGCATCTTCACAAAATTGGACACACTATAAGTAAATTGGTTTTCAGCTGTTATGTTGACTCATTCTGATGGTCTTTTTTCCACCACCTTTAGGTTAAAACTCTTAATACGGGGCACTGGTATCTATGTTGGGAGGCTGGGTGCATTTCACCTTTTAAAAACAGTGTTTAACTGCATACGTTGCATGTGTCATGCTTTTCAACATGGTCCATATTTGGCCTGTTTTTGATACAAAACTTGTTTCCAGCATCGTGTCCAAAAGGTTACATAGTGTGGCGTGGAACCTGCTACAAGGCCTTCAAGAAAATGAAGACCTTCAGCCAAGCGGCGGCAGCCTGTCGTGAAGACGGCGGCACCCTCGCCATGCCCCGAGACGCTGGGACCGACGCCTTCCTCATCTCCCTGCACAAGTCCGTGAGCGATCACTGGAACTTCTGGATCGGCCTGCACGATCAGCGCGAAGAGGGAAGGTTTGAGTGGGTGGACGGGTCTCCACTTGGGTCGTACAGCTCCTGGGGTCCGGAAGAACCGAACAACTTTTTCGGAATGCAAGATTGCGTCTGTTACTCCGCAATGCCACACGAAAAAGACAAGTGGGACGACCAACAATGCTTCATGCTGTATTACTTCATATGCCAGGCTGCACCAGGTACTTCTTGTATCCGCACTATTTTATGAAGTCATTTCATTCATCAATAGTTGCACAACTTATTATCTGGATAAGGCGACGGACCATCATTTGGCGAACTAAATCATTTTTCATCCCC
>NW_017804005.1:77623-90436 GCF_001625305.1 Branchiostoma belcheri | reverse complement strand
CACGGCTGTACTTATAAACGCCAGTACTTATAAACGTAAGAACCACTGACGGGCCGTGAGGTAGGGGTAAACTTTTGAATGGGAAGGATTTGTGCAACGCCACTTGGCAGAAAGGTGGTCCAGAATGTTTGCCGGAGCATGGGCTACTTTAAATTTGGCGGCACAGCCTTTATTGTTATTTTGCAGACGATTTTCGTGTCGACTGTGAGCTGTGCCGCCATTGGGGGCTAAGCAGAAGGACGGGGGCAAAGCAGAATTGCGCCGGGGGCGTAGAGGAACGACGGGGGCGAAGCAGATTTTTTGCGGGGGCGAAGCAGAACGGGGCGGGGGCGAAGCAGAACGGCGGGGGCGAAGAGGAAGGAGTTTCATGGGGGTGCCAGCCAGCCGGCGCCGATCTCGTGAAACTCCGGCCTAAAATTTAAATAATATTAAACCCCACGTAAGTACATATGAAATTATAAGAGGGTTTATGAGTGGTAATATTTGAAATGGTCCACAAGCCGTGAACGTTCTTGATCGTCGTAACGTAACAGGTGATAACATAATAGCTGTACCTCGACTGATGGTCAGTTCTATTGCACTTCCGGCTTGCGTTGAACTCAGAAATCTTCAACAAAGATTATCTCCATGCCGTTACAAAGGTTCAGTTAACATAAATTGTTATCAATATTTCATTTCGTATCACAAATCTTTTTAAATCTTGTTTAATGCAACAGGAAATTACTTTGTAGCGGGCTATACCAGTCAGTACGACGTGAAAATGCAAGTTAGATGTACTCGACTGTTCGGCACACAACAATGATAGGGGCGGAGTTAAAAATGTAGTCTTTGACAATCTTACCGTCGGCCGGTGGGTGGGATCCGCCGGCAGGTCTGTGTACGTGCCGCTGCCCTTGGCAACACATCGTGGGAACCCACAGCTAGAGCGGGAAGCCAGCATGTGTCGCCACGTGCACGGGCCTGCACGTACCGAATTGTCGCAGTTTCTTTTGATCGGCGTGAATAAGGGCGTAAATAAAATAAACTTTGAATCATGCTGCGCCCGTTGTCTTGTGCACGCCGATCTTTTTCCCCTGCAAAGTGCACATACAGCTGAAGAACGAAGAGAGGGTCGTGGCATCGTTTAGGACAGCTTTCCAGAACCTTGGCCCCGAGAAGGAAGTATTTCTTTCCTCTGAACAGACTCAGTTTTACCAAGGACATTATGTGTGTATAATGTCCTTGGTTTTACGGAGTACAAATTAATACATATTTGAAGTGTATATAATTCCTTTGATTATCCGGTAGCACTTCTACACCCACAGTAGCATTAACATATTTGTTATCTATATTCCATCCTTTTTGTGACCCGTACTTAACCCAATGGGTATGTGTGTACAATAAAGGTCTTTATTCATTCATTCATTCATTAACTCCGCCCAGACCTCCGCCTCGATGATTGTTGCTCTCTATGGTTCGACCGGGCGGGCCCTATTAAAGTGTTCGGCGCATTTCGTATAGAAGTAAAGAACAACAAAGCTACGTACTTGTGCATCAACATTATAACCCTTGTTACCGATAAAACCATTATTGAAATATTCACAAATCTTTATTGACCATTGCTTGCTTGATCACCAACACTCTCCGTGATCCAAAGCTGTACGTTTCGCCGCACTTGCCTTACCCTTCGATGCGGTGGTGACGTCTTGCAAATCGGCTGCAGCCAGCGATGAAAACTAGCCCCAACACGAAACGCTTCCCGCTACAATACTGTATCCAGTTATCATGCAATCACGTATATAGTACACGGCCTAAATTTATTTTTAAACGATATTTTCTAGAACTAACTGTTTTTAAGACATACATGCTACATGCACAGAAGCACAAGGGGTGCGTACTTTCGGGAATTTAAGGTAATCCCAAGACGGCGTTTCACTATTATATCTCTAGGGGCGAAATTAGGGTGGTGTTAAAGATACCAGTGTACTTATACATTTCATTGTTATATTAACTGTATTAGTTGGATCACTAATTATAAAGATCTATGAAAAAACAAAAAACAAAAGACAGATAAAAAAGGTGAATCCCTATCTACCGATTCTAATTTTTCAAGGGCTAGAAACACAACATAAATTTACCTGGGTCTAACTGATTTTGGACCCCTGACGGCTTTCCTCGTACTGTACAGAAATTCTGGATTCTTTCTGAATTATATGTGTACGTATTTGAAAAAAAAAACGATTTATAAAGAACGGAACAGTTAAACACAAAATCGTCGCCTGTGTTTTTTTAAAAACATCATACTTGTTTCACTTATAATGCAGCGGTTGGGATTCTTTCACAATGGAAATAATGGTTTAGTCTAGGGGTCAATGTACTCCCCCCCATGGAGACCCCAAAGATATTTTCTGATATGTTGTAGACAAAGGTTATAGCCATAACTGTACCAAAAATCAACTAATTCTACTTGCCTTTTAAGCGGCCATGGTTCACTCTAAACGTCCTAAAAATGGCTTTTTCTCAATTTTGAAATTTTACAAAAACACGCCATTTTTAAACGTCTGCTACAGCTCACCACAAAAACATTTCGAGCAAAACTTTATATCATTTTCTTAGTTACAATATGGATGATAAAATATGTTAGAAGCAATGAGAAATGTGTTACTTTCTGTGAGATACGGAAGGTAAAAGATGGTCCATTTTGGGCAAGACTTATGCCTCCACAAGGTAAAAATCCGCCATTTTGAAAAATGGCCGTTGCCATGGCAACAAATAACCAGGCGTCCAAAACTTACCCATTTTTGCAAGTTTGGGTCAAGTCCCTACCACCACACAAAATTTAAGAGAATTTGATTTTTTGAGTTTGGCCACCTTATGCTTGGTTTTTACAGACAACTGCTCTTAAATTTAGAAATGTTGCCAAGCTGTGTACTATTTATTATACGTAAATCTAAGGTTCAAAGTGCACAGGTGGAACCTCAAATTATTTTATTGATCATAGTGAGGATTTGCAATTGGATCAGTCACATCCAATACATTCACAGAACAAGTCAAACTAAGGACTTGGTGCAAGTATGACTGTTTCTGAAGAGCACTTACACAACTTTGGAGCTGTGGACTATGTCATCTTTGGAGGGATGTTGGCCATCACTGCTGCTACTGGACTCTACCATGCATTTGCAGGGGGAGGTCAGAAGACTACTGCCAGGTATTTTTGAATATGTTATTGTCAAGCTTTAAATTTTACCTTGTTGTTACACTGAATTGTTGCTACAATGTTCTTCTGGCTAGATTATAGATTTAAAGTTTATTGGTCTCACTGGCAGTCACTCTGGGTACCTGATAGCTGATATCAGCAGGTTAAACCTATTCATTTGTCATACCTTTAAATTTTTAGTAGGTTTATTTTGATCCTGATATTCTTCTTCGTGGTTCACCTTTGGTGCCTGATGGCAGACCGCAGCATGTTTAGCCAACCTGTGACCAATATTCTCAGTACCGGGCTTCTTTATGCCTGAGTTCTAAATTATTGTGAACACATTTACAAATGTATGTTGGTCCTAATATTCTTCCTTGTGGTACACCCTAGGTACCGGATGGCTGACCGCAGCATGTTTAGCCTACCTGTGGCCAATATTCTCAGTACCGGGCTTCTTTATGTCTGAGTTCTAAATTATTGTGAACACATTTACAAATGTATATTGGTCCTAATATTCTTCCTTGTGGTACACCCTAGGTACCTGATGGCTGACCGCAGTATGTTTAGCCTACCTGTGACCAATATTCTCATTACCAGGCTTCTTTATGTCTGAGTTCTAAATTATTGTGAAATTGTATACAGTTGCACATGTATGTTGGTACTAATATTCTTCCTTGTGGTACACCCTATAGGTACCTGATGGCTGACCGCAGCATGTTTAGCCTACCCGTGGCCATCTCATTTCTGGCATCGTTCATGTCAGCAGTCTCCATACTAGGCGAGCCATCAGAGATCTTCGTCCATGGCGCGCAATATTGGATCATTGATCTGTCTTTCTTCATCACCATCCCAGTCACTGCTGTCTTCTTCATCCCCGTGTTCCATGGTTTGGGACTGACAACTGCATACGAGGTCTGTGCTGTTAACTCATTCAAAACAACTTATATTGCCCCCGTAAATAATTTCATCAGGTTGGTAAACGACTGAATAGCAAAGTTCTTTTTATCACAACCATTAACTTTTCAAGCCGACGTTTCGATGACCTTCTGTCATCTTCATCAGGGCAATTCTGACTGGTTTACTGTGCACTGACGCTAGATGTTACTTGGTGCATAGTGCACTAAAGGTGTTACATAGTTCATAGTGCACTTAAGCTAGTTTTTTTCTGTTTAAAATACATTCCGGAACCAAGTAACACCTAGTGTCAGTGCACAGTAAACCAGTCAGAATTGCCCTGCCTGATGAAGATGACAGAAGGTCATCGAAACGTCGACTTGAAAAATAAATGGTTGTGATAAAAAGAACTTTGCTATTCAATTGCCTTTATAACATATATATGGAAAAAAATCAGTAAAATTAGTCACTACACTAAAAACCTTCCTTAATTGTTGAGCTACAACCATGACTTGAACGAACAACACTTTATTTAATATCAAGTTAGATGCAACCTGCCGTACTTGTTGTATCACGAGAATCATTTTATATGAAAATACGTGCACAAGAACTGGTGAAAAAAATCAGGTGTATTAATGTTTCCCCAGGGGATCCAGGTAGTAGTAATCTTAAGGGTGTCTCCTTGAAATAAAGTGAAGAGGGTCCTTATGAACGCAGTTTATACAGGTTTAAGTTTTTACAAGTAAAGGCCCTGTCACACATAGCCGAATATGGCCTCCTATAAAATGTTTAAAACATTCACAAGTGGACAGGGGATTGAGCCAGGGGAGGGGGCATGCTTGGCAGTCACATTTGACTCAAATTTAAGTCAAATTTAATGTCAATCATATCAAAAGGCACTACTAGTACAACTGTACATCTGGTCATAACTGATCCTGAACATCAGAACATTGGTTGTTTGGTTGTTGCGGCGGGGGGGGTGATTCTGATTGTGTGACAGGGACTTCACCATTTTGTTGAGGGTAAGAGTGATATTGTCTTCTTACCATTGACCCCAATGCTGACCCCTGACAACGTGACTTACTTCACCTTCCAGTACCTGGAGCAGAGGTTCTCCATGTCCCTACGGGTGGTGGCTGCCTGTCTCTTCATCCTACAGAACACCTTCTACATCGCTGTCATCCTGTACGCACCTGCACTGGCACTGGAAGCAGGTCAGGAAACAGTACTAGTGTACCGAAATGTAAGACTCAAATGCAGTGGAAGACGAAATTAATTTCATCTCTCATTGTCCATTTTATGACGACATCAGAAAACAATTATTTACCACCGTGTCTAAAATGCTCCCTTACTTCCCAATCATTCCCTACCACGAAAATCACAATCAAAGAACCCACATATCATAGAAGAAGTGGGAAAATTCGTCTTCCATTGGCTAAAAAGAAGAAGTCAAACCCAGTAAAACTATAGCTAGTACCATGTATGTTGTAGAATATAGTATAATGTTACGGACGTAGATATAGTCTCACATACCACTGTATTTTCTTTCTTATGTTGTTTGTAACTGAAATTAGCCCTCGGGCATGTATTTGCAATAAACTTTCTGTAAAATCAACTTTATAATTCTGCCATGTATCCTAAGACACGCCAAATTCATAGAGGTTAACCCCTGAGGTTAACACACTTCAGATAGATTGGTGTCGATTCAGACAGCATTAAGGCCACACCAATTTAATTTGTTGGTTCTCGGATTTTTTCGGAAAAAATATGAAGCGACAGGGCGAAAAAATAAAAAAAATAAAAACAGGTCTGGGCATCCTATTATAGCCCCAAATGCTATCATGATAGAAGCCAGCAAGTCAACACAAAAGGCTGGGTTATATCTAAGCAATGAATTTGGAACTTTTAATCAAACCACTGTATTGATAGATGGAAAAACTGTAACAACTAGGAAGAAAAGGACTCTCCTCAACTGTTGGGGGCAAAATATGAGCATTTTTTAGTTGATTCTAAACCAAAATCTTTTTTTTTTTTTTGCAAATCAGAAAGAAATGAAGAAGCAAATCCGAGAACCAACAAATTAAATTGCTGTGGCCTAAGGTTTTATTATGTTCTACTTGCCTCTGTGACATAAGTTTCATTTCTATGTTCCAGCTACAAATTTTGAGGTGTGGAAGACAGTAGTACTTGCGGGAACCATTACAACTTTGTACACATCCTTGGTATGTATAATTACGATGATTATGGATGCACACACCAGTTATCTGTATAGTCTAGTATCTGTTGTTGTATGAGAAGAATTTAGAGTTTATCCTACATACAATGTTCGGTATCTGCTTTTAATAGTACTACATGTATTACTGCTACAGTTAACGGGGGGGGGGGGTGCCCTATTTCCGACCTACCCCTAATTCCGTACTAGTTTGAAAAATCCTTGTTGCGGCGTTATGCATGGTAGCACGTGCCTATAAATAACCACAAGAATGGACAAACTTTTTGTGTTGATATCGGTAATCTCACAAAGTTTGTTTTAGTTAGTACACTCCGACAACAGACGAGTGAAAAATCTGTTTGAATTCGACGCTTGTTCGGGGGTTGACGAGCGTGTCAAAAATGCAGGTTTTGGTTTTGAAACAGCCGCTTTGGAGCAAGTCGCGTAATCATAAAAACAGGACTTGTTTGGAACAGAAAAACAGTTGTAGATAGTTTTAGTAATAATTTGTGTATTATAATTTCTAAGCTCTCTTCTCAGATCGACCTGTGTTAATCACTAGGTCGGAATTAGCGCACCCATATTGCGATTGAACGTTCCACCGGCAAAATGACCAAAAACCTGCCGTACGTTTCGTGAACCATTACGCTTGGGTGCAAGGCGCTACACTGAAGTGAAATACACAGCTGTGCAGCTTTAATCGTTGTGATATTTATCTGTCAATATAAAAGCTCATGTTGCGCGAGTTTTTGGTCAGATAAACTTTAGGTATTACCAAAGGTATGTGCGTTTGCACGGAACATAGGTCGGAATTAGGACCCTTCCCGTTAATGTATGTAGAACTTCTAGATTTGATATCTCAAGTTCTGGATGCATTGTGATCATCATAATAATTGGTGAAAGCTATGATCATGATCTTTCTATTATTAGATTTGTAACAGTATCTATTCCAAAGTATCTCACTCCAAACGTGATTTTGATGATCAAGTTACAGCAGTTTACAATTGTATGTATCACCATGATGTGACTGTTTTATTGACCAATGAAGATGGGGACAAAATTTGCCCAAATACAGGGAGGAATGAAGGCTGTGATCTACACTGATGTCTTCAACTTCTGTGTACTGTTTGTCTCCTTGGTAACCATCGTTGTCATGGGAACAGTGAGAGCAGGTGGCATTGGGCGTGTCTGGGAAATCAACGCTAATCACTCCCACCTCAACTTTTTTGAGTGAGTTGTTTATTTCATTGGTGTGGTGCAGTCAAAGTTCATATTATTTATAGTTCATGTTGATTGAAACATGATACCATTTGCAATAATCTACAATTTATGTTAATTACACTTTTTGTTGTTTTTAACAAACTAGTGCCAGGCTGACCATAAAACATTAGTTGGATTTAGATAAGATACTTTTCTGTTCTGTTTGTAGAATGTACAATGTACAATTTTCAGATGGAAGATTTTGAATCAGATGTTTTGGGGCTCCCTAGCATTTTCTACTCTATTCAGACTTTAAAAGTACCAAGTTATTCTTTAGAGAGCATTGTCTTCAAATTACTTTTTGACAAAGTAGTGCCATCAAATATAGTTGAATTTAGATAAAAGACTTTTATGTCAACTTGAAAACAATATGAAGGAAAAACATAAGATTTTGAATCAGATGTTTTTGGGCCCCCTAGCATTTTTCTAGGTACTCTATTCAGACTTTAAAAGTACCAACTAGGTTCTTCTTTAGGCCATGTTGATTTGATTATATGGATGACATCCGCGCATGAATTTTCGGCCGTTTCCAAAAAAAAAAAGTTTTCAACCATACTGTAAATCGTGCAAAACAGTTGCTAAATGAGCAAAAATATACCATAAGTTGCAAGGAAAACATTTAGAAACGATACCAATGTCGTAGAATGCCAAAATCAAAGGAAAAAAGACAAAAATGTAAAGAAATGAATTCGAAGAGTAGATTATTCGCCATAACATATTCTGTGCCATTTGTTCAACCTTCATGACCACGTAGATTTCATAGTGAAAGCAACTTTTTTTTTGCAAAACTTTTTTTTATTCGCACGCGCGCATCAGTTTTGGGGTTCCCAGAGGATGTCATCCATATAATCAAATCAACATGGCCTTAGAGAGCAATGTCTTATAGTTTCAAATTACTGTCAGACTTAAATCTGTTGATACTTATAATTTGTTTTAACAAGTGGAGTTGATCATATTTCTGGATCAATAATGTTGGCCGTTTGTTTGTCCAGTTTTACAGTTGATCCCACCAAGCGTTTGTCCTTCTGGTCGCTGATATTTGGAGGAGCTTTCAACACCCTGCCCATCTACGCCGTCAGTCAGACCTCCGTCCAGCGTTTTCTCACAGCCAGGTCTCTCAAGGAGGCCAGGAGGTAAACATGTGTACTAGTCAATTAATGGTTAATGACCTACCCCAAGGTGTACATGGTGTCATATGGCCGCAGGGCCATTCCCTATAACTACCGCTTAAACTGCAGAGTGAGCGAAGCTATAATATAGTTATAGTAAATGACCAGGCCTTATGACACCATACATACCAAGGAATAGGCAGGTCATAAACCTTATATCTTTTAGCCTATTTAAACTTAGCGACCTAGCAAATTTAGCAACCCTCCGCAGCAGTGTATGCTGCATGTTTACAAAATGTAAGCTCGGCATTATTGACAGAATCGGTCAGATTAGTGTTGGTCTTTGAGTACTGCCTCATCTGATATGTTGAACACAAACGTGATGATGTTCGTCCATCGTAGACGATGATGACCCCAACTTCAGTCCTTGTGTGTCCGGGTGTGGCTGACGAGTCCAATTCTAGCCCGGAAGCACCTGCCGCAGACGTCGCACTTGTGCTCAGGTAGTCGCTGCAGAACACAAACGTAGCGGACATGCATCATACAGTCTTATCTTGTACCCAGTCATCTGAATTGTTCAACCATATTTGCCAGGAGACCAAATGAAAAAAAAATTGAAGCGGTGAAGCAACTAAGGAGCTTGAAGCAACAAATAAAGATGGAATGGCCTCTCTATCCCCAGAACTATTAGAATTGAATGAGGAGTCCTTTTTAAAACAGATTGACAGACTGCTGAGTGTATTAGGTGGGACCATCATTCAAGGGTTATATTTCACTCCATACCATGGTACATGTATGGATGAAGTTTATTAATAATAAAAATTCAATTTGTTCTTGTGTTGTTCTTCTGACCTGTCAGATCAGTGTGGATGAACTTACCTGGTAACCTCCTGCTGGATGCTGTGGTGGTTTTTGCTGGTCTGGTCTTGTTTGCTTTCTATAATGGTGAGTACTGTTACTGTTAGTAGTATTCAGCAAGTTTTGTGGCGTCGAATGACCTAGTGGCTTAAACGGTGAGCAGAAACAAGATCAAGTCTCATGGTCACGGGTTCGATTCCCTGCATTCCTGGCTAGAAATTTGTTGGCAGACATTTGCACCATTTAAAGTTGAGTTTTGCAGTGGGGACACAACATGTATTACTGACCAAAAGTATTTTTTCTGTGTTCTTGCCTCTCCATCACAACAAGGCTGAGGCAATAAAAATCATTGCCAAGGCAACGACTGACGGAATATATGGCCTTTACCATCATTCCATCAAAATAGGAATATCGCTAAAATAGTTACGGTATAAATTCAAAACAAATAACGAGCATCAACAAGACCATACTAGCAGACAACGTACCAATCTACGTCTTCATGCAGCAAGGGAATCGCTAGCCTCTCTATATATAAATCATTGGGGTCTTTGGCATGTTATATGTGCTATTTTCTGATTGCATATAGATAACATAGCCGGCCTGGTTGAATTACCCCCGTTTTTTGCCTCCATAGCATGCCAGCAACTGGGGGTTTTGGGGGTCTTCAGGATCTTTTATGTGCTAAGCCCATGTTGATTTGATTGTATGGATGACATCCGCGCGCGCATGAATTTTCGGCCGTTTCCAAAAAAAAATTTTTTCAACCATACTGTAAATCGTACAGAACAGTTGCAAAATGACCAAAAATATACCAAAAGTTACAAAAAAAAGTAATAAAAACTATACCAATGTCGTAGAATGCCAGAATCAAACGAAAAAAGACGAAATTGTAAAGAAATGAACTTAAAGACTAGATTATTCGCCAAACCATATTCTGTGCCATTTGCTCAACCCTCATGACCACGTAGATTTCATAATGAAAAGAACCTTTTTTTTTGCAAAACTTTTTTTTATTCGCACGCGCGCATCAGTTTTGGGGTTCCCGGAGGATGTCATTCATATAATAAAATCAACATGGCCTAATCAGAAAACAGCCGAAGACCACCAAACCCCCTATTCGCTGTTGTATGAGCCTGCTACGGAGGCTAGGGAATCGCGAGTTACAGCTGCGAACACGTAACTATTCAGGCTTTGTCAAGTTTAATACTCCACCGGCGGTCACGGATTAATGAAATGTTTAAACTTTGTTCATAACAGCTACCAACAGTACTGGTGACCAGCTGCACCCAACACCCAACTACACATCACCTGACCAGGTCAGACACAGTTCACCAGTTTCCCATCCCCAGAATGCAATGCAAAAACAGGGGGCTAAACCTCATTTGCATAGGACAGAAAGGTATCGGAATGATCCTGGTGACGTCAAACAGCTTGTTTTTCAGTGTGTTTTGAGGTGTTGGGGGCATTTCATGCTCAAGGTTAATTGAATTACTATGGGTTGAATCTGACAACAAATAGAGAATGAATTTTTTGGAATGAATTGTTTGTAACGTTATAGTGGTAAAGCTATATGATGCTGTAACGTTACAAACCACATGTTCCATGTTGAAAAGAACACAAAAACTTCATTCTCTAATTGTTGTCAGATTCGACCCATAGTAATTTTATTAATGTTGAGCATAAAATGCCCCGACACCTCAAAACACAGTGAAAAGCAAGTTGTTTAACGTCACAAGGATCATTCCGATGCCTTCCTGTCCTATGCAAATGATGTTTAGACCCCTGTTTTCGCTAAGCATTCTGGGGATGGGAAACTGGTGAATGGGCTTTTTTTGATAGTAGAATATTCTTCGATCAGTGACTGTTTTTGAAAGGTATTCCAAATTTTCGGTGTCGACTGTACATCTTGATCACGGAGTGACCTAGTCTCGCGAGAACACGAGACTAGGTCGATACTTAGGCCATATTGATTTGATTATATGGATGACATCCGCGCGCGCATGAATTTTCGGCCGTTTCCAAAAAAAAAGTTTTCAAGCATACTGTAAATCGTACAAAATGAACAAATATATACCGTAAAGTTGCAAAAAAATATATCTAAAAACCATACCAATGTCGTAGAATGCCAAAATCAAACGTAAAAGGAGGAAAATGTAAAGAAATGAATTCGAGTAGATTCTTCTCCAAACCATATTCTGTGTAATTTGTTCAACCTTCATGACCACGTAGATTTCATAGTGAAATCAACTTTTTTTTTGCAAAAGTTTTTTTTATTCGCACGCGCGCATCAGTTTTGAGGTTCATAGTGGATGTCATCCATATAATCAAATCGACATGGCCTTATGTGGATCTTCTGGCCTCCCCCGCCTCGTTGCGGAGTAGTTGCTTTTTTTTAATTTTAATCGCAATGAAGGTTGGGAGCTGCCCAAGTCCTACCTACCCCTTCTCCGCAAGGAGGCGGGGGAGGTCAGAAGATCCACACAAGTCTCGACCTAGTCTCGTGTTCTCGCGAGACTAGGTCACTCCGTGAGAAAGGTGTACAGTCGACACCGAAAATTTGGAGGTACGTAATCTACCTTACAAAAATACAGTCACTGATTGAAGAATTTCTACTAACTGTTAATTCTACGTGACTGATGAACCTCTTCAACGATTTTAAAACTTTGTTTTTCACCTTTTACAACACAATGCACATAAAAAAAGTTCAGGGACTTCCCCAAGGTTTGTTTATTTGTTTTAAACATCCTTTATTCTTCAGGTCCTCTAATCAAATCATCATAATTTCATAACATCAAAATCAAATACTAGTAATCATAGTTTCATTGAATCGATTTTCCAAATCATGATGTTTTTTAAACTTGCCTTGTCCTTCTTACAGTGACGGTAACGTACTGTATTGATACACCTTGTTTTATTCAGGTTCTTTAGATTCTGCTATACATGTATGTACTTTGTGAAGATTACTGTTACTTACACCGACTGATTTTACAGTTTGAAGTGAATTTTCTGCTTGTTTTTTTCTGCAGATCCTGGTGTATTTTGTGAGTGAGGAGTTCGGCAGTATCCTTGGGATCCAGGGTCTGTTTGTGTCCTGTCTGTTCAGTGGGACACTCAGGTCAGCAGGGAAGGACTGAGGGAATGGATGGATGGATGGATGGATGGATGAGTGAACGAATGGATGGATGGATGGGTGGATGAATGGGTGGATGCATGGATGGATGGATGGGTGGAAGGATGGATGGATTGAAAGTAAGGAACTGTTAGTAATTCAAAAATATACTAAGTGGATATTTCAACTCCCC
>NW_017804005.1:42500-77603 GCF_001625305.1 Branchiostoma belcheri | reverse complement strand
TTTTTTTTCATGTTTTTATTTGATGCTGAATTTTATAATCTGTTGCAGGCAACATTTTTTTCCAACACAACATTTTAAAAACTATTAGACAGGATGGCACCCGCAAATACGTGAATATAAACTTAAACAGGAACAAAGTTTAAACATTTCATTAATCCGTTAGTCTCCACCAGACTCCTTTGTAGAAATCGGCCAAGGGGAACATGATGAGCCAGAGGAGTTGGATGGATGGATCGGGCCGTTAGCCGTTTTCCTTCGGCAGCCAAGAGCCCTTCGCCCGCCCATCTAAATTACCGCTACGGTGGCTACGGGGGAGTTGAGCCCGAGGGGTTTGTCCGACCCTAGAACTATCTCGTTGAAAGGGCCAGCCAAACACCCCCCGGGCTAGTTTCCCCGTAGCGGTAATTTAGACCCGCGGGCGAAGGGCTCTTGGCTGCCGAAGGAAATTGCTAGCGGCCCGAAACGAGTTTGGTATCCAGTGTAGAATATGACATGTTACTGATGTTGTCCATTTTGCCTGTCCAGCCGTGCTGTATGGAGCCATGACTGTGGGACTGTCGTTTCTGGCATCACAGATCGGCTCACTCATCAAAGATACTAACTCCATATTTGGTGCCCTCGGTGGCCCCTTGCTCGGTCTCTTCACCTTGGGTATCTTCATTCCGTCAGCAAACTCAGGGTACGTGATGCGGAGAACTCGACAAATAATCTTAGACTTAGACTTGACTTAGAATTTTCATGCATTCTTTTAATTTTATTATCCCCGGTAAGTTGAATCAATTGTATCCCATAGCAAACTGATATCTGTACATATGAGGTACTCTCCCAGCAGAGGTTTGGGGCTATTTTTTTGCGTGTTTTTAGACTTTTTAAAATCCATATGCCATGTTTCTTTTTTGCTCTGGAAATTTTCATTCAAGAAAATGCATTGAAATTTTTCCTTCACCCTTTCCACTGTGCAATAAAGAAATGGAGGAGGGGAACTTGTAAAGGTGCGTATGCACCTGTTTTGTCCTCCCTTTCACTTTGTGAAAAATCAAAATAAACAAATAAACAAGATATAGTAAAAGTCTATAGATGACCCTTAGGAAAATCCAGTATTGCTAGTTGCCTCTGGGAACCCCAAAACTGATGCGCGCGTGCGAATAAAAAAAAGTTTTGCAAAAAAAAAAGTTGCTTTCACTATGAAATCTACGTGGTCATGAAGGTTGAACAAATGGCACAGAATATGTTATAATCTACTCTTCGAATTCATTTCTTTACATTTTTGTCTTTTTTCCTTTGATTTTGGCATTCTACGACATTGGTATCGTTTCTAAATGTTTTCCTTGCAACATATGGTATATTTTTGCTCATTTAGCAACTGTTTTGCACGATTTACAGTATGGTTGAAAACTTTTTTTTTTGGAAACGGCCGAAAATTCATGCGCGCGCGGATGTCATCCATATAATCAAATCAACATGGCCTTACTGACAGTCTCATTTCAGTGACATTTTAGTAAATCAACATAACTGTCAGGGCAGTAATACAAGTGACAAATACAGTTACTGAAGACTTTATCCAGACCGATCTCTTACTGATGGTTACTGTCTTGACTAACTTGCTGCTGGCAATTACTGACAGAAATGCTGTTGTAAGGTAACTAGTTTTAGTGCTTCCCAGAATGACAGCTTTAGTATAGTGTTATCCAAGTTGACAGCTTTGTGCTGCTCTGTGTTGTCTATATTTGACAGTTCTATTGACTGTTAACTTTCCAGGGGAGCTCTGACAGGGTTTACTGCAGGACTGTCCCTGTCCCTCTGGATGGCCATAGGAGCTTTCCTCAGCAAAGATGAACATGGAAATGTTAGGGAAACTGCATTTTGGCTTTACAGGGTAAGTGGACTGGCTAAAAAAAAAATTATAAAGCAAATTGTGCAAAGATAATAGCTGAAGGAATAGCTTAAACTTGCCCAAGCGACCACCTCTACAAGTGAGCTATCTGGCCATAACGACCGCTTTTTCTCGGTCCCAATTTTTCTCCATAGATGAGATATAAACATTAAGGAACATGCCTAAGCCGACCACTTGTCCTACGAGACCGATCTCAACTGGCTTGATTTGGGACCACACATGGCCCAATCTTTGCCCAGTCATTTTCAAGCATGTAGCGAAAAACGTTTTTGATGATTAATGAGAAATTTTGATGGAATCGGCCAGTTGGCAGCATGTCAGTCTTTGCGCAATATAAAATGGAGCCTGCTGGGTCACTTTGGGTCAATGGGGACAGTCTATTGTAAAATGAGTGGAAAGTTTTTTTTTGTACTGAATTTTTGCCATGTTTTTGTAAGACGGCCACTTCTAGCAAGACCACTTTTCCTCATCCCCAGGATGGTCGCCTTAGACAAGTTTGACAATGACGAAATCTCTTTGAGTGCAGGTTTTTGGTTTCTGATAAATGCACTAGGAACATGTACTAACTTCTGACAATTTACTTAGTTCCCTGTTTGTTTGTTTGTTTGTTCAGGTCTCCTTCATGCTGTACAGTATATTCACCTGGCTGATCACCGTTCTGATTGGCTACTTGGCAAGTCATGTGACCAGGAAGGTTCTAAGCCATGAGGACATGACTGTTAACCCTTCTCTAATAACTCCCTTATTTAGGTGGGTAAAGCCTCCAAGCATATGCATGAAGCATTTCACATACAATGATTTTTAAAATTTTTTACCCATTGTATTGAGTATAACATATAGCTAGATGTCGACCAATTAGAAATCCCCATTTCATATTGATGTCTAAATCTCGTTAACAACACAGCCAATAGAGTAGAACGATTCACAGTGCCCTGGGCACGAGATTTATTTATTCCTCTTCCAAGGTAGACCCTTCAGCCCATGCATACCGGTTAATTTCCAAGGGACTCTAACATACACACAAAAAAACACAGAAAAGAAATAGCAAAATAGTAAATTAACATATGAATGCTAAATCATACATAAACAGTAGAAACTCAAAATCCTAATGGTCATACGATCTAGAGATCAGCCTCAGGGCATGAGATCAGACAACAATTTTCATTTTGCCCGCCATCTTTGTTGGGAGTACTCGTCATAATGGACAATGCTGCGCTCACTCGGAGATTCAATCGGTGGTTATAGGAATAACCAGTCCTTATGACATCATATACACCTCTAGGCAGCTCATCATCCCTTAAGATTTACCAATCTGGTTATAGTAATTTGGGACTTACCAAATTTTGGCACATTTCGTATTGAATTGATTTCTCGGGTGGGTATGACATACATGAAATACAACACGGGGTGTATTCCGCCTCACCCTCGGTCCCAGCCCTCCCGCGGATCGGATCTCTTTCCGGTCTTCGGGCGATCCGACCCGCGGTAGGGCTGGTACCGTGTTGTATTGTACATTTACTAGCCTCAGTGATTACATACTGCTGATGGTTGATTTATTCTGATTTATTAGACCCAGATCCAGACAAGAAGGGAATATCCAGGAGTTCTCCCACTGACAGTGATGGTACGTCCCAGGATACAGGTCGCAACATGGAGGATCTACTAGAGAGAGGAATGAATGAATGCTAATGTATGTGAATAAATGAAAAAATAAATAAATGAAACCATGAGTACAGGAATATGGTTGCAAATAGATTATTGACGTAATGTACGTTAAATGTCTCTGTTACAGTACATTCATTCTCCCTTCTGTACTACTTGTGCTATACACACACACACACACACACACACACACACACACACACACACACACACACACACACACAGATATATATAATTGGCGTAATTACGCCTATACAATTTATATAGTTGGGGCATCACATATTATTAGATTGAAAATGCCTATGTTTGCCCTTTGTTTTTCTAGATTTACATGTGATCGTATTCATTAATTTTCAAGGTCATCAACATACAGTAGTTTTATGTAACATACCCAATCTTGTCAGTTGGCTTTTATACAATGATGCAAGACATTTTTTGTAACAAACCTCAAAATTATATTATTTAAAGTGGTGTATGCCAAAAATGTAAATGGAGTCGTATGTGAAATTTGTTGCTGATTTTGTCTAATACTAAGCATTTTAACTATGAGGCAAAAATGCGATGTCGCTGACGGAAAACGGTCGCTTGTTCCGTATCGTAGGCTGGTTCTAGATATTCATTGGTAGTACAAAAATTGACTCCAAACAGTGACTTTCAAACGCTTCAAGTATGAAATGTTGACAAAAATGTGCTAAGAAAATTTCAATATGACGGATTTCCTCATTCAGAATTTTTGTTTTCCTTTGTCGCCCCTAAAATTGCATTGGATGCCTTTGTCACTCCTCTATTGATATGAAAACGACGGTCATTTCCTAAAATAGCGCAATGCTCTCATCCAATCTGTGTGAAAATGAAAATGACACCCGGTGGTGTGAGAACGCTAATGGCAATTCATTCAAACTAGATTGTTTCCATTAACATCGGAAACTACCTCCGAGTGTCACACGCACTATCACGAACAAAATTTACCTCAGGTGTTTGCCGGCAGTACCACACTCAGGGGACCACAGCCGTACTGAGACAGTAAACATTCAGACTTCAAACCGTCAGTATCTGTCTAACCAAGGACATCATCAACGTCCTTGATCTAGCGATCACTGAGTTCACGCAACTCTGACGTCTGTGAGTCATTATTAGCTTACAAGAGCCGGCTGGTAAGATTACATGCAGTGAAACCTCAGCTCTGTGTCGTGTACCCGTGCGTCGTGCCTCTGTATTCTCGCCCAGTATTCAAATCCCCTGGATTCTTTATAAAAAAGAACCCAATTTTTGGGCTGTGGAACGTAGAAGGAGCGTTGGTCAACCCAAAGGGGAGCTTGACTACAAACAGTAGCCACAATCTACAGGATCCTACCGAAAAAAAAAACAAGGAGCACAGGCCTTGTGCTGACAGACATTGAAGAAGCCTAAAGGGAAACCTTGCCACAGAGCTTGAGGTTTGAAACTCTCCGGGTCGAGGGAAAGACAGGACGAACCATGGCGGAACCAGAGGAAGTCCCAGAGATGACTGAGGAGGAGAGGCTGACGTTTGAAGTGAAGACGCTGAAGTATCAACTGGGGCAGAAGAGGATCATGATGTCGGAGTCCATACCTGAGTAAGCAGCTTGGCTTGTTTGTTTGTTTGTTTTCGTCGTATTAGATTAGGACGCAACACGCCGGTTTTGTAGTTGGTCGTGTAACAGGTAGCCACAGGTGTAAGAATTGGTACCTGACTTCGGTTGGGGAGGTAAAAGGTAGTAGAGGAAGTAGAGGTTTTGCTGCGCCCTACAATATCATGGCACTTGACACAAAACGACCGATTGCCCCTTAAAAGCCTACCACAGCCTATTTAATACAGGACCTCTCCTCGCATTGACACGTGTGGTGGCACCTGTTACGTACGGGCCTGTTCCCGGCCGCTGTTACGTCCTATCCGACACCATGTCCGTGCCCGAAGCTATATCGCAAAACGGCAACGTGTAGGTGTACTAGAACGCTCTGTCAACACCGTATTTCCAGACGTAAAGAATTTGGGTTTTAAGGTCAGGCTTTTGGACCAGGGTTCGAATCCGAGCTTGTTTTCAGTAATTTTAGACTCGTATCGTAGCTGTTTTAACAATTTCTATACTGTGTTCCACTGACACTATGTAAATGAGCGTGCATTTGGCTGCAAAATATGCTTCTTTGTGCAATATACTGAATCTGTACTCTTTTTATCACGAAATTGAATATGATTTTTCACGATGCACGATTTCCATTCTCAACATTCAATACAAAGGCCTATTGATGTAACGTGCTATCTTCCCCTTAACTGCTTTTTCCATTATTTGTTTTCAATCTCGGTGTACATATTTAATGATTAATCCTATTCTATAGGTACAGGGAGTATTAGTTTGAAAGCCTATTTCCTGCTGCACTTAAGCTAGATTAGGGATTTTGATTGTGATGTAAAGCGCTCGCGTGAAGCTCCCAACTTCAATTAGCCAGGTGATGATACGAGCGTGTAGCCTGTGTATAGTGTTTTCATGTGAGTCACATTGTACAAAAGACCAAAGGTACATGAAAAGCTGCGTCGTCTACGAAACTAGTTGCGTTGCGTTGTCTTCGCAAACAGCTTCGTTGCAGGTTGTACCTTTGGGCTTTCGTAATATATACCATCAATGGAGGCAGACCTAAGTACCTAATACCAGCTCAGAAGAGAACAAGAAATAGCCACGCATTCAAGTACCAGAGTTATCAACCAAGGATTGAGGTGTTCAAGAATTCATTCTTTCCTAGAACTATCGCAGAGTGGAACTCACTGTCACCAAGTACAGTAGGGGCACTGTCAATAGATAGCTTTAAACAATGTCTAGAGCTAGAAGTTCAAGGGTTAGGTGTAACAAGTCGATCGGTGTAATATAGCCAGCTGCCGCCGCGCCGCGTGCCTGCGAAGCTGGTGTGTTACGCCGAAAGGCGGTTATACCGGCTATACAGATACAGATACAGATACAGAGACGCAGCGGTTTTCCATTTCTGTGAATCGTATAGTTCAAGCGTTTTCAGTTATCGAGAGATCCTCTGGCCCTCTTAAATAACTTAGCTATGACAAGGCCTGCCATAAATGTTTTAAACTCAAACTATTTTTCTACATCCCCCAAATTAATGTTAGCAACCTGACTTTGGACTAGGCAACAGTTGCATTGTACAACAGCAACATTAATACTATTATTTTGATCCCTGAATGCAACAGCTGAGTCATATGCTGCATATATAAAATTTTCTAGAGGAAAAACGTCACGTAATTTAGGATCAGGCGTGTTATATCAGGATCCTCAAAACGAATCAAGTAAGTAAGACGATCAGATAAGGCAGGAAGAAGATTAGCACTAATCTCATAGTCTGTACCAGACTATATATAGGAGAATATTTGCCAAAGGAGCTTAGCCTGGATGCCAGACACACAGTACACTAGGGCTAAATCTATCTAGTGTGAACACTGGATAACTTTACATGTGTTTTGGAACCAACGGGAGAGTATACATGTTTTTGATATAGTATTTCTATGTGTTACCACATACATTTTCTGTAGTATTTAAAGTACCTTCCTCACAAGTGGTTTGCGTCTCCTTCCCAGCTTGATCAAGTTCGTGGAAGAACGCATGAAGACGGACTACATGCTGCACCCTCCTCCCAAGTCCAAGAACCCCTGGGCAGAGAAAAGCAAGTGTGTCTTACTCTGACGTCACAGACACACCGGTTACCACTGACGTCACAAAAGGCATCGCTCTCAGTCGGATTATAGGACCAGGTCGCAAAATTGGGGATATGCTAAGCCTTTTTTTTTCAAATTTAGGCCATGTTGATTTTTTTTCATATTCCAACATGTGATCACAAGACGTGGTGACGGCACACTTTAAATGTAGGCAAGTTTGGTATCAACAATATATCCTGCGTCCAATATATGGTTAGGTCAAAATAAAAAAAATATTTCTTTTAGTTTCATACACGAAGGCTGAACCCTAAGTAATAGGTTGATCCTGGCTTATTTAGACAAGTTATGCAAATCAAGGATATAGCCTACTAGGTTCTGTAGATTGCCGAGAAGCGTCACTCTTTGTTGGTGGTATACAGGTCGGTGTAAATGAGGGTATCCCTAGGATATTTGAGTGAGTGTACTGCAGAAGTCAGCTGTTTTGCTACGGAAAAGGCCGTTATAGATTTTTGTCTGACTGCTTGAAAATTCTGCGATATCACGATGGCGCGATGATCTACGACGAATGTGACCACGCCATTAGTCAGTTAAGTAACTTGTCGTAGTTTGCAAGACACAACAACTAACGTGACGTTTTAGTCATCAAAAGTCGAAATATTTCCAGAATAGTCCTGCAAAGTAGATATGAAATGTCGGAGCCTTGTTTTTTTCACGATTAACTTGATACATGTATAATACATTCGAATGAAAGCTCATCTGTGTCAACTTGGTAGAATCAATAGTTATAGAGTTTAAGCTTTCTTTCAACACAAGAAAGGACCTCATCATGAATTTTCAAGCGATCTCGTCGACCTTCATACAATACAGTACATGTACAAATGTATTTCAATCTTTTGTTATCATGAAGTATGCCGGGAGGTGTGTGTGTGTGTATGATGTGCGTGTGTATGTGTGTGTGTGCGTGTGTGTGTGTGTATGATGTGCGTGTGTGTGTGTGTGTGTGCGTGTGTGTGTGTTTTGTTTCTATATTCCTTCCACTGATTCATCTACCAGTATTTTCTACTTGTCATTTTGACAATAACATTTTTTTTTCAATAACCAGTATTTTGAAAAGGGAAAATGTTTACACAACAGTACTAACAAAAAGGCAACACATACCACAAAACGCTCCGGGAGAGAGAAAAATGTGGTTGCTATTTATATTAAAGAGTGTTACTAGGATTTTTGATTGATACATAAACTATAATTGACAAATAACTACGGACTATCAAAGACCAAAACATTGCACAGTTACAGCACAAGTTACAAAGGAACAGAAATACCCCCTTTGTAACCTACGCATGTAGTTGTCAACATTTCTTTGCATAAAGTTTTTATCTTCACCTTTTTTAGATTTAATATGCTTAATACGCTTTAAAATTTATATGCTTAATTCTTTTGTGAACGATAGATTTATTGCTAACGTTGTGTCCTTTGGAAATGCATGCGCACTTTATATAATCGAACACAGTTAGGGTTCTGAATTGCACACAATTTTACCGATCGACATCGGATCAAATCAAACTATCTGTTGGAAACACTGCTACCGACGTCACAGCATAGAAAATTGCTGATATTGTGCTAATACATACATTATAATACACCAGGTCCTATAATATGCTAACAAGAACGTTCTACATAGAACATCCTTGATACTAGTGATGTAAGATAAAACAAATGCTACTTTCTAATTCTATCTATCTATATGCAGCATTCTGCCGACTTATGTCTTGTATACATGTACTTTGAAGACTTAGCTTCAAATTATGAACAAATAAACAAACAAGACTTATTAAGCAAAGACCCAAGGGGTCAACTCGGCCAATTGATATGTTCAAGTTTTAGCCACACAGTTCTACGAATTGTGAATAAAATTTTACCACTTCAGTTCACTGAAGCCACGGTTTATTTTTGGAATCATTTCTGTGGAAAAATGTCTTTCCATCTTCGGTCTGTTTCTTTTTCCCTTGGACGAAGTGTCTTTGACCTTCTTGGCTGCCTCTGATGCCGCCTCCTTTAAGAATGAAGCAAACCTAAGATCGTACGGATTTGTCGCCATGTCTTCGTTTTCATACACATCGAAAAGGATCACCATAAAAATGCTCAACAAAATAAACTGCATCACAACCTGGTACAAAAAGAACGCCAACGGACCAAGTATTCTATGCCCGGAGGACAGGGCTTCAAAGTCAAAACTACCTAGCATCATAAGCAAAAGACTTTGTAGAGTAGAACTTAAGCTCTTATACTCATTGCTACTTGCACCTTGGGTCAAAGTCATCAGTAGGATGAAAGCCATCAAAATGATAGCTACAGTAAACATGAAGTTAGTGATTGGTTTAAGTGATTTTCCCATGATGACAGACAAGGCGTGTACGTGAGAGTTGAAGCGAAGAAGGCGGATAAACTTTAAGGTGGCGAAGCTGATGAGAAGCCCCTGTAGGTAGGTAGAGACTTGTAGCCAGCTGACGGCGCTTTTGTACAGTTGGAAGGCTGAGTTGCCGTTTTTGCGCTGTTCTGCCACCTCGTCTATGATGTTCTGTGTGTGGAAGTAGATCCCGAGTGTGGAGAAACCGACGGTGATGACCAGCAGTTCCACCCAGCTCCAGAACTCACACAGATACTCCAGCGGCCGAGACAACAGTGACTTCCCTAGAGCACATTAAAAATACAAGGCAATCAGAGACAGCAGATTCAACCACCCTCATGAAGTGCCCTCTGGCAGGCTACATAGGAACTGCACCACAAAAAGGACTAGCCTGGTGACCATCCTACTCTAACTTTTGGCTCCTCCGATGGCTAGGTTTTAGCCTGGGTAAAATGAGTCGTTGGTGGGAGCGACTGTGGGAGCGGACATAAACTAACCAGGATGGTACCCAGGCTAGCTAAGTTTCTTGCAGTATACTATACTCTGTGGCAAAACTATCAGAAAAGTTGATTGGAGTTAGACTAGGATCGACGCCAGGCTATAGAAACACAGACACACACACAAGCCATTAACAATACAGTACTGAATATTTACCTCACCATATTCATCTGTGGTGAAGTAATGATTCATATAGTATTTATCGGTAAGATTTACAATTCTTGTGTTTTTTTTCTTTAAAGTAAGGAAGCAGTAAGCAAAATCATCTAGTTGGCAGAGAAAAATCTTTGAATCGCCCTTACCTTCGTGAAGAACGAAGTAGAAAAGAAACAGAGCCAGTACCCCTCTCAGCAGGAGAAGCAACATGGCGTCGTGTTGAATGAGGCGCACGGTTATGACCTCTGAACTCTTGTAAGCTGATCCGAGATTGGTGAACTCAACGACCAATGAGACGACCGAAAACAAGTTCACGTGTGGGTTGTACAGGATGAGCTCTATAAAAAGTGCCCGGGTATTTTGGTCCAACCAGTTTTGCTGTTTAAGGAAGGTAGCCTCGTTTGTTGTCCCGAGCCGGGTAACATAGCCACCGCCAATGTAGGAGCCATGCCCTCCGATGTACGGAAAATCTGTGAACAAATGGAACAAAATTAATCAGTTACGTCAAGCACAAACATTGCTCATAGTCCTGTACAAGCCAATACAAGCCTGGCGGAGACTTTTTCCCATCTGGGTTTGGAATCCAGGACAAGAGATACAAAAGCTAGAAGTTCTGCAGTACCTAGAAAAGCTACTACGTGACAAGAAACTCTTGTTAGTTGAAGACCTTTTTTATCAGAACATGTTAAATTTCTGTTGTGCAATTAACAACAATTACTACAAAAAATTCTACCAGGAAGTTAAAAAAACATTTTTGGTGAATAGCTAGCCTGGTGTCCAGCCTTGTAAGCTTTTTAGTCAGCTCCCCAAGATCCGCTCCCTGCCAACGGCTGGATACCAGACGAAAGAATAGCACATGACAGGAGATTACATTATATCAAATTGTTCAATGTGAAAAAATGAAGGAACTCTAACCGTCAGTTAGTGAAACAGAGGTGTGTGTCCATGGGCTTGTGTTACCATCGCAGTCGTATAACCCAGGAAATCTCTTAGTGTTGGGAGAATCGCAAACATGGCCGTGATAAGTCGAGTTGTCTGTCGTGTTGAGTGGAGCCCATCCTGAGGTGTAGTTCTGTGTGTCTGCCAGACTGAGGGAGAACGGCACACTACAGCGTGTTGTCACATTCAGCATTGGTTTGGGTGTTTCACAGTGTCGCCCTATGAAATAAAAATTGTACAATCTTACAAAGATTTAAAACTTTACATTGTATTACATACACACAAGTAAGTTGTGCTTATCAACAAGTTTTTGGTCTCTTATCAACATGTTTTCCCTTCTGAAGTTAAAATGACCCAAGTCACATGGCAGAGTAACATCAACAAAAGGTCAAAGGTGTCCGACAAGTAGTATCGGCACCGATTGCATACTGAAAAATTTTAATCTAGACAAAAGTGACTGTGATTGAGTTAGTACCAAAAAGCAGTTATGATTTTAGAAACAGACGTTTCAGGTAGCATCCACTACGTTTCGTCAGTGGCACTTAAGAGTTTACAGTATGGTTATATTACAAAACATTACAGTGCTACATAAATATAAAATGTATTTTTGTTTATTAGGCCCCAGGATCATTAAAAGACCATGAAAATCATTGAAATAATACTGTAAGACTTAATAGGAGATCATGGAAAGTTCATTTGAAACTATGAAAATCATCAAGCTTCTTTCCTTCAAGTTATTTCATCAGATCTCACCTGGTGAAAGCCGCACCTGTCGAAGCTGTACCAGACCGAGTGGGTAGGAGACCATGTCAGGCAGTACCGCGGTGTCTGGAGCCCCCCTGCCGTTGTACCAGCTCACCGCATGCAGGGCAGGCAGCAACCCAGTTGTTATCCAGCTCCAACATGACAGGATGTCATGGATCTGACATAGAGATATTATAGCTAGAGATTATTTTGCAGAGAAAATATTCATTCTTGTATATTGCATACTGTTCAAATTTCAAATGTATGGCACAAAATATACGACACTTTTGTAGATTGGTCCGCCCACTGTAAGGGGGCCTCCTTCTGGCAGGACAGCTCTTAGTAGTCTTTTTTTACATTCATCCGTACATAGTTTGATGTTTTTTAAAGGTGTGATTGTGCCGTGTTATGTGTCATGTTAATATGTGTATAACATTACTATGGGACTTTGAACTTGAAATAAACAATAAACTGTAAACTGATAGAATTGCAACTGTAACTATAGACCAAGCAACTAATGAACACAAAATAACCTTATGTAGCTACAAAACGATGTTGATATGTGATAAATAAAGTTATGCAAAACAAATGAAACAATATAACAAAGACGTTTTGAAAGCACAAGTCTAAATACGTATTACATGAATTACCTCAGAGAATACAACATCACCGGCACCAAGAATTTGCCTCTCCACATTCTGAGTCATGTAGAATGCCATGGGGCTTCTCTCCCTGTAGGAGGCCGCCATGATGATGATGATGAAGAACCCGAACATGAGGACCTCCAGGACAGCGGCGCGCTGTTTGCCCTTCTCTGCGTTCTTCCGTCGCTGATCGGCCAGACTGGATTCGTCTGGTGGGGAGTTGGAATGGCCGGAATCGGGAATCTACCGTAACAAATGCAACTGCCTGAATTCCTCCACATACCACCCACTGTCAAAATCACCTCCCTCCCTCCACGTAACCACCTCTTGGACAAGCAAACACACAAACCTACAACTCAGTCACCCAAACAATACTTCCATGCATGGCAGTATTGAGCTGGATTTAAATGTCAGGGCAATCTGTATAAGGTCGAGAAAAAAAATGTTGTTTCCTGTTTCAGTCCTGAAAAAATAGGTAGGTAGGGGTTTTATCTTTTCTTTCTTCTTTTCATTAGACTTTGCTGATCTCTGGTGATCCAACTTATACGATACAGTTTAAAAAAAGTAAAACTTGCATGAGCACACTTCTACTTTCAATGTTGGAAAACGTTTTATCACTCAAGTGTCATGGAGCTATAGAAAAGGTCGGTCAGCTAAAAAATTCATATCCCTTGCAGGGGTCCACACAAAATAGGCTAGGGTCAGCAGTTTTTTCCAGGGTCGGTTGCGAAACAGAAAACACAATATTTTTCTCTTAGACCTCATCTAGATTGCAGGAATAAATCTTAACCTTGTCCTTTATGATATTCTATAGATGCATGTGAGGGACATACGCACTTGTATGTTTTGTACCCCGAGAGTTGCCGGCCCCTCCCTCCAGATGTAATGCCTCCATCCTAAAGCTGACCTCCACATTTTGGATGTGCAGTAAGTTTTCATCATCTGAAAGAAAATAAATAAAAATAGTCCTGACCGAATCTAGAGTTAGCCGTGATAAGGTAAAGCTAGACACATCAAATAAAGTAAGAGGCTGTAAAATAAAATAAAACACAATAAGAGAAAGGAAGACACTATAACATATAATAAGGCACCATAATGGTAAAATGAAACAAAATTCAATAACTTGAAGGCATCCAATGCGATTTCAGGGCAGCAAAATATTCTGGATAAGACAATCTTTGTGATAGTGACACATACTGCTTCACATTTAGCACATTAAAATAAGCATTTCATACTTCAGTGTGGATAGTGTGGTTTCAACTCAGAATGTAGATAAATGACAACATTGGGTTTCAAAGCACTAAAAACTGCATTGGATGCCTTTAACAAACATTATAAGATAAAGCAAAAGCCAGTAAGCCACTACAAGATAAAGCTATACAGTACTAGATACATCAAGATTATAAAGATGACGCACCATTTCACTGGAGTCGCCTTGCTCTTCTCTGGACGCAGTCTGCAGAAATTCCTCATCAGACTGTAGAGGTTCTGTTGGTGGATCATCCTCTTCTACTGGTTTCTGTTTTAGATTTAAACATCATCAATTAAACATCATGGCATGAAGAAGCAGTATTATATCAGCCAGAGACAGAGATGGCAGACTTTATCATTAGCATAAGCGCCCTCTGGCAGAACACAATGGAATGACATCTAGACTGTTTTATATCTAGCACATCACTGAAGGCCTTTCAAACGTGCCTTTAGTTTGCAAGTCATCTTAAGTCAATGTTTTTTTGCCTCACTGAAATTGCCATTCGTAAGTGAAAGGTAAATAGTGCAACAGTTGAATTTCAAATAAACAAACTAGAAAGGTAACTTTTAAAAAGTAAATGCAGAATGTTTACCTTCACATGGTCTAGCCTAATACACTACTGACCTATTATTACTCAAACATATCTATATACTAATACATGGTGACCAGCCCCTCCAGCTCTGTCCTACTACATACATGTAATGCAACCCGACACCACAGGGTGTCTGCTACAGCACCAGTTACCATGGTGACAAACTCTGCTCCAGGTCGACTGTTACTCCAGGTATTTGGAAATAAAGAGGAAGAAGAGACAGAGCGAGCAAAAAAATATGTTTTACTTCTGTAAAAGTTACAAGGTAATACGATACCTTCGATATCAAAGAAAAAATGACGGCCACTATGATGAGCTTGAAGGGCTGCATGAGGAACAGGTCGGTGACAAACGACGTGAGAAAGGCACAGAGCCACGCCTCCGCCTTCGCACGCCCGAAACTCAGGCTGTACAGGACGGTGAAGAACGCAGCCACGAAACTCGCCGACCAGACAAGCAACCAGCCTACAGGGAACAATAAAGAGGAAATCATTTCATTTATTTGTATCAATAAAAAGACAGAAATTAATCAACAAATATGAAAAAAGGAAAAAAAAACAGTCTGCAGGAGGAGGAAAGAAGCCTGTAATGCCTTTCTCTTGAAACTTAGGAAATCATGAAACTTAATACAAAGGCGATGTCCTTGGTACTGAAAAGGTCGTCTCTAACTGCCATGTATGTATAGTGTATTCTGTTGTTTTACTACTAGTGGTAGTGACACATAATAGGTTAACTAAATAAAACCTAACAGAACAAAACTGATTCAGATCGGTGTATAAGCGAACGCAATGCTAAAGTGACAAAAATCTAAAATGATACGAAGGTGATATATGCTAGAAATCAATACACGTGAAAATTTACACAGATGAATACACTGTAAGTATATGCTGCTGTAAGGGTGATGCAAAAAGAGCAAGTCAATCCAGTCCAAAAATCAAGTCCTAATTGTGATTTTCCTTGCAGGAAGAGTGTTCTGAAGTTATCATGAAAGTCTATTTGTGTTGGTAGTAACCATAGTGTGATGCTCAACTTTATTTAAACACAAGGGTACACAAGGATCAAATTTTCAACCACCAGGACAGATACATGTAAATAATCAAAGGTATATTATTAGATACAATGTAAATAAGCAGCCTTGAAATACCACATCCTTTAAACACTGCCATTTCGTTAGGAAACAGTTGAAAAGAGCAGCACAATATCTGCACATACCTATGTAAACAGTCCACCAGGGCAATGATGATTTGGTATTGTCACGACTCTTCTTCTTTTCCGTTTGGTTTGTCACCCGCGGACCAGAGTTACAGAACAGGAAGACTATGAGCACATTCACCGGCAGGATTATGGCTGCAGTCTGTATGCCAATCATGATCTGAAATCATATAAAAAAAGTTATGTAATTAATGTATATAGTAATTATTGTAATGACTTCAGACAACCTTTGACCCTTTGCTGACGTCACACGTGGGAAAAATCACGTGTCTACAGCATTTCGGTCAGATAGCTGAGGAAGACTGAGTGATTCAGTTGAAAATTCCGGTGAGTAAAAACATTTATGAGTTGGAGAACAGTTTAATTTTTTCATAATGTAGTTTACCAACTCAGATGAACTTTCATGCTGTGATTTATGTATGTATTGCTCTAGATTCAAAGTGTACATAGTCAGGGAGAGCATGAGTTGCAATTTTGTCGCAATTTTTAACAACAATTGCAAAGACAAGTAATAAAAAATACACATGTATCTTCTATTTAGGAAGAACATTTATAAGCAGTAGTTCTTAAACATAAAGCAGAAAGTGAAGCTTCCTCCTTTGATGGACTCAAATCTCTCAGAGCTTGGAAAGGTGTCACCCTGTATCCAGAAACGTGATTTAACCGAAGCCAAGCTCATTCACGGTTCTGGACAGTCCATGCATAAGTGAACCAAGCCTGGGGTAAATCTACATTATTGAATAGGCGGAGACAATCCAGAACCATGCCTGATCCTACCCCTAACCCATTCAGGAATAGAAATAGATCATGGATACAATAGTGGCTTACTTGCAGTGTACAAAGGCAATGTCCTTGGTACTGAAAATGCGGTCCCTAACAATAACAGCTATGTATCTAGTGTATTCTCTTTTACCTCCATGGTGTATTCTGTTGTTTCTTTGTAACAGTGGTAATGAATGAATTAACCACTGAATGAATGAAAAACTTCATGAATGAAAGAGTGAGTGAATAAATATGTGAATGATTGAATGAATGAGTGAATGATTGAATGTCAATAAATGAATTAACGAATTAACGATTGATATTCTAGTAATCAGTTCTGACGATTGGCCAGTTTTGATATGTGATATCTAATAAGCATTTACTCTAGAAATGTGTAATGCGTAAAAAGATGTTTTTATATAGCTCAAAAGTACAAGCCTGTATGTATTTTATTTCAAGAGGCTTTCCTGTATGGAGGAATAAAGAACGGAAATGAATGAATGAATGAATGAATGAATGAATGAATGAATGAATGAATGAATGAATGAATGAATGAATGACCTGTGGTAGTGAGACGGGTGGGTTGATCTCTGTCCCGGCGAATCTGAGTGGTTCTGGCGGGTCGAAGTCGTCCCCGCGGCCGAAGAACATGATGTTGGTAAGCATGGTGCTGTAGAGCAGCGTCAGGCAGCAGGACAGGCGCTGGACTCGGGTGAACGGGCTGCGTGCCGGGCGGCCAGCCACGGAGAACCACAGGTGGCCGTCGTTCATGTCCCTGGACATACAGGAAATGGTAATCTTGGGAATCTTATGTGGGGTCATGTGGCGTAAATGAGAGATTTCAGAACCAAGAGGTCCGGGGTTCGGACCCTGCCATGCCACCGATCTTGTGGCCTTCGGAAAGGAACTTTACAAAAATTTCCCCCACTCAACTCAAGTGAAAGTGAGTACATGAAAATGTATATCTGTTGTCCGTGCATTTGTCTGCATTGGTGGCAGCATAAAAATAAGTTAAGAAAACTTGAGTGTGCCGTCGCCATGTATTGTGATAAATGTTGGAATAGAAAAAAAATCACCCACTCTTTATCTTGTGTTTTGGTTGAAACAAAAAGAAACAAATTTCTCTCTAATGGTTCCCTACAAAAGGTGTTATTAAAATGTGTTTTAGGGAAACTTTATTACATCTTACCACGACCTTTGACATACTTGATGATGTAACACGTGCATAAAATCACGTGTCCTTGGCAATTGTATGGTATTAATATGGTACCTTGCACTTTTTGCCAGAAACAAGTTGCGAAACTTTTGCAAGTCCTCTGGCACTGCTCTTGGGATGATCCGCTGGACTTTTCCGTCATCTTTCTCCACAGAAAGCCATCTTCAGTGAAAGAAAGAACTGTTACAACACTTATTTCTCTAACATAATATGTAACCTTGACTTTCAGCTTAGCCAACTTTCCATTGCATGCTTCATCAGTAAATTGCTTTGAGAAAAAGATGCTTCCCAAACCATACCGGATCAGATGCACAACTTGCAACAGTCTCTTCGCTGGAAAACATGCCCTCACCGTGCCAGTCTCTAGAACTCACTTCACTGGCAGAACTTTCATACATACTGCAGTACACATCTGGAACAGTCTCTCAGACAACGTGGTCGGCCTGATCACTGACAACAACCTCTAGTCATTAAAAACAAGAGTACACCGGCATCTTCTTTCCACTATCAGGATTTCTACATATAGCTAGAACCTTGCAGTTGCAGCTGTAAACTAATGATTAGCTTTACAAACCATATCCTTTCTCGGTGTTAGGAACTCACCTATTGCACAGGAAATAGGTAGAGTTGTTCCCTGCTCTGTTTGTCACCACAATCTGGCTCAAAAACCTGTGAAAAACATAATTTATTATTTATTATAAAAAAGTGTGCTAAAAGAGTATAATCCATAACTTTCAAAAGTGTAGCCTCCCTATATGATGTATTTCTGGGATGAAAATCTGTAGTGTTCTAAGCATTTTCAACAAATATTGTCCTTTTTAAGAAATATTGTCCATTATGCATGCATTGTCATATGTCAATATGTGGTACTATGTAAATTTGCGATTTGATTCCACAGATTTACACAAGTTGATTTAGTACGTAGAGGAAGCAACACTGTAGACTATCTTGGACAATTGCCTGATCCTAGTCTTAACCCATTCAGACATAAAAATAGAAAGGCACGGTTCTGGATAAAACACTTAAACCATCCACCAGGACTGTTACTAACCACTGGTTGATGTGCCAGTTCTGAAACCCACACAAACCCACAGACAACCCACCCAAAACAATACTTCCATACACAGAAGTAACAAACATAAACAACGCTATAGACATCCGGAACTGTACTGGTTGTAACAATGTGCCACACTAGCAAATGGGTTAGTTCTAAAAAAAACCACACAAACCCACAAACATTACCCACCCAAAACAATACTTCCGTACACAGAAGTAACAGACATACATTGTACATGTAAACAAAACTATAGCCATCCAGAACTGTACTCCTGGTTGTAACAATGTACCACACTAGCAGATGGGTGAGTTCTCCAACCCACACAAACCCACAAACATTACCCACCCAAAACAATACTTCCGTACACAGAAGTAACAGACATAAACATCACTACAGACTATCCATCCGGGGCTGTTGTGCCACACTAGCATGTGGGTGAGTTCTCCAACACACACAAACCCACAGACAACCCACCCAAAACAATACTTCCATACACAGAGGTAACAGACAGAAACAACATAGACTAATCATCCAGGGCTGTACCCCTGGTTGCTGTGCCACACTAGCAGATGGGTTGGTTCTCCAACACACACAAACCCACAGACAACCCACCCAAAACAATACTTCCATACACAGAGGTAACAGACAAAAACAACATAGACTAATCATCCAGGGCTGTACCCCTGGTTGCTGTGCCACACTAGCAGATGGGTTGGTTCTCCAACACACACAAACCCACAGACAACCCACCCAAAACAATACTTTCATACACAGAAGTAACAGACGGAAACAACACAGTAGACTAACCATCTGGGGCTGCTTCACCTCTGGTTGCTGTGCCACACTAACAGATGGGTTAGTTCTCAAACCCACACAAACCCACAGACAACCTACCCAACCTTCTGTACACAGAAGTAACAGACTGAAACAATAATAGACTAACCATCCGGGGCTGTACCCCTGGTTGCTGTGCCACACCAGCACATGAGTCAGCTCTCCCAGTGGTTCTTCTGTCGACACCAGAAAGGAGTCCACGCTGCCCTTCTCAAACAGAACCCGCCGTGGGTCACGCAGTCTGAACGGGACGCTCTCCTTCTGAAGCCCATTCAGGACTATTGTTACCTAAGAAAAACAAATTTGTACACGTTTCAACTTAGGTCCACACAAAGACCTCGTAACCAAAGTAAAGAATGGAAACTGAAATGGTATGGCCACCTGTCACAGTCGTCGGGACTAGACAAAACTATAATGCAAGGAACACAGGGAGGAAGAAAGGGGGGGGGGTTAAGGCAAAGTAAAAGATGGGAGAATAACTTTAGAAAATGGACCAGCAGTACACTTATTGAAAAATGTTAAAGAGGACAGAAAACTACATGTAAGACGGGTGGAGAAACCTGGTTGTCGGATCTGTTGTGGGTAATACTAACAGTCAAATAATCAGACTAAAGGTTTGATAAGATAAAGATGATTATTTGAAGAGATGATTATTTGCCCAAACTGAGAACAACATGGCATTGAACATACAACCTATAGAGCTCTAGAGGCAAGTCAGTTTTCTAATGCATGTCTCTGTGTGTAAACGAATTTACGTCAGCAGTACGTACTGCACCAATGCGAAACCTGTATTGTGCATAGCACTTTGCTGGAACATCTCATATAAGGTCGTATCCGAGCATATAAGGTTACCATTTCCTTAGTCTATAATTTCCAAATTTTATGTCGGAAAAGATATCCTTGCAACAGAAAATATCCATTGGCAATGAAAACCATGAAAAATCAGGGTTTTGCACAGGCTCAGTACATTCTGCCAACGTGCTAGTTACCTCTGCAGTTGTCCCAGCATTCCCCCTGAAGCCTGTGTACACAGTGATGACATACTGACAGTCTTTCTGTGGGTTCAGGACATGACCGGGAAGCAGTCCAACCCCTGCCTAAATAGATATATTATATAACATTCATCATTTCTCTGAAAATGTCATTTACTCATTGCTTTGAAAAACAAAACTGCTACTCCCCAGAGTAAGGGTTTATGCTTTTATTTATTTGACATGTTTTAAGCAATTTCATTTGGCTTTCCTGTTTTGTAAAGAAGTTTTTTTTACACCGTCATTTATTTTTGTTAGTATTTCTGATGGTAATGAACATTATAAAACTATACACTATCAAGTGTATCAAATACAGGGCTCACTTTTGGGAATAGGTGCACCATATAAAACAATCTTACACAACGAAAACTTTATTGTTTTCTGACATTTAGATGTCAGGAATATACAGTAGTGTATACTAGCATATACTAGTGTATACTAGTATAGAATCTATAAAGATATCTTGACTACGAAAATAATTGGGTGCACTGATAGACTCATAAAAACAAATTGGGTGCATAACTCCAATTTTGCAACAAGTAGTTTGAGCCCTGAAATACCAACCTTCAGTAAGTCCCTTCTATCTGCCTTTCTCGTCAGCAGTACACCGAACAGGTAAGCAGCGAACACGGAGAGAACCAGGACCAGTCCTGCGGGATTCTCCAGTACGTTAGCAGACAGAGCCGCTTGGATGTTGAGAGGGTTCGGCGGAACGAATCCCGCAAACTTGGTCAGGTGGTCACAGCGACAGTGGATATGGGTTGAGTTGGTGAGGGGGCCGACCTAAAAAAAGGTGAATGTAATGTTTATAGTGCATTAACAGCTTTTTTTAGTGACACCTCGTGCATTTTTAAATTATTTACAGATATGAAAATGTTGCATGAAAAATTGCACAAAGTCAAATCGGATTAAGTTTTCAGGTAGCCTTGTGGCCTTTTGTTGAAACAATAAAGGCCTTTGTTTGTTGCTTTTTAGAGACCAAAATGGATAGTTTGGAATATCATTATAATCATAGAAAGTGTTCCAATGACACTAGGTAACATGATGGTAATAGAGAGGAAGCTATATTTAAATATAAACCAATGTACATGTGGTAACACTGAGTTTGAAAACCACGGTTACCGTAATGGCTTGCGAATAGTTGAAATTAAGGCAAGAGCAAGTAATTTTCATGGATTTATAATTTCAGGAAGCGTATTAATTTTCCCCTGATAGCGCAAAATAAAATATACATGGTATATTAACATGACATACTTCACACCCATCACTGTGCCACAAATGGACGGTTTCATCGAAGTAAACACAAGACGACTCAAACACAGTCAAGGAATAGTGGACAAATTCTTCCTTATCTACGTCCAAACCAGATCCAAACTGCACCCCTGTGATCATAAAAATTGTATCAGCGTCATTAGTGAAGTTTTGAAATAGTTCTTAGACTACTAAAACTATTCAGATGTGTTAGATGTAGTACCAACAGAACGGCGGCGCTTTTTCCCAGCTAAGCCACAACATAAAATGATATTACTGTACATGATTATCTTGCTGCCATTGGCTAAACAACTTCATTTCTTAAAAAAATATGACAATAACAATGACTATGACACCAAGCTGGTTTCCGGAAAACTATTATAGAACATCAAATAACATTCGAGGTATTTATCAACTGTTGAAAAATATACATTGCAACCTAAGCATGACAAACAAGATATAATTTATGTTTATACTTTGGTTATCATTATATGTGTGCAGCCTTTGATGTTCTCATTAATAACAGTATACTATTTTATTCAAAGTTATTGTTATAATTTAGTTATTACTGTAGTTCTTGGAGAATTTTTGTGCCTTTTTAAAGTCAAACAGGGATTACCTCTGATCTGTACACTTGCTGAATCAGATGTAACTGTAACCAGAATCATACATTCCCGGGGCAACTCTACGTTCTTGGATACATGGCAAACTACCTAAAACAGTTCTGGATACAGCAGTAGCACAGTTCTGGATACAATAGTAGCATTGTATTGCTACTAAACAGTAACAAAGATAAGATTTACAAGTAGATAGCGTTTACCGATGCAGAATTTTGTCAGGTTTCCGACATCATAGACAGTGATGTCAACCTCCTCTCTCGGCAGCAGCCATTGGTAGGGGTCAGAGGTCAAGTTCGTTCGATTTATCCATGGTACAGAGAACAACTGGTCCTTTTGAACAGGAAGGGTAGCTGTCCAGTTGAAGACGTCTTGTGATGGCACACCGCCCTTGCGAAGATACAGTGAGATGTCTTGAGGAAAACGGGTGGAGTTGAAGTCAAGGTGGAAGGTTAAGGTGGACTGCTCCTTCCCAACCAAAAACTGGAACACCTGATGTGTTATAAGGTACGATTCAATTTTCAACATTTAATGAACGAATGAAAACTTCTATAGTGGCAACCAATGTATTCATTGTATACTATATCCAATAGAAAGTAGACAGTATTAGCATTACTTATCATCATTTTTACTTTTTATTTTGTTATCGACATGTTCTTGCAATTAGCCCTCGGGTATGAATTATTTTGCAATAAACTTTCAGTATATTGTTGGACAGTATTTGAAAAAAAAAAAGCCTAAACGCTAGAAATTCCACAACTGACAGTAAAAGCACATTTAAATCCTATACCACATAGTCTGTATATTTCTCTTATCATAATTGTTGTGAATATATATTGCAATAGATGTCATGCATTGTTCCTTGCACAACAGTTGAGCAATAGGGTCTCATTCATGAGTTTTTTCGATACATTAGAAACCATGCATTAATGAGTGACTTATCAGACCGTGTTCCCTATGATCCTACATTAAATCAATTGATATCGTTCATGTTTAAGCACACTTACTCTACATCTCATAAAAAATTGCCAACGACTTGTATACACACAATTTACAAACTGCACTTAGCGACTGCCCGCAAGAGGCCCTCCCGCGCTGCAAACCTACGACCGCACAACTCACAACACTGGACTGTGCACGTCCGACCTAGCGCGCGGCTGCCGACAATTACATCCTAATTTTATCAGTTACAAACAAGCTTTCACCGCTTTGACGTTTTACATCAGTTGGGCTGGCTAAAGGGAAAATTCTCACCTATAAAAACACACGTTCATACAGCCGTTTAGTTCTTGACTTCAGTTGGTACTCTTTTAGGGAGTACACTCGGATTGATACATGAATGAGACCTTAAAGATTATATTACAACTTACTGTCAGGTTGCCAATTGGAGCCGACGTTTCAAACACGTAGATAGAACCATCAAGACTTTCATTCTTCCTACGGGTTAGAATGTCGATTGGTTGGCTGAGACCGGAAACCGGAAGTGTGCGGTTCCCACACTTCACCCCGAGACCCGTGACATCACTGCGTACCTCACGCGAGTTGTTGGAGTACTCGAAAGGGTTGAAATTCGACTCCAAAAACTGAAAACATTTCAACGATTGTAATAAATGAATATTTAATTCATTTCCAACTACATTCCAGCAATAAGTAGATTGCAATAAAATATCATAAAAGCACTAAACGTGACAACAATGCTCAAGCTTTTATGTTACAAATTTTTACAATTGGCACATGCTTGAAAGTGACATGGTCATTAAAATAGGGATTAGGCTATGTGTGGTCCCAAATAGTGCCCATCATATGTATGTTGGACAAGTGGTTGTCTTAGGCAAGTCCCCTTAATGCTAATATTTCTATGGGAAAAATTAGAACCACGAAAAAATGGTCGTCATGGCCAGATGATTGCTTTATAGAGGTGGTAACACGGGCAAGTTTGACACGCTTTTGGTACTTTACTACAGGGGATTCCCCTTATTAAATCGTTATTTTAAAGTCACAAAGATGAATTTGTACATCGATGTCATCATGTAATGTTCATGTTGAGTGGAGCCGGCGAACATGAGCTGTTTGGAGTATAATTTTATCGGCTCTAACGTTGAATAATGAAAATATCTTTAACAACCCTCATTATATTTCTGCTGTTGAAAGATTTTTGATATTTGTACTGTACCATGAATACAATTTTACAAATAAAGTTGCGGCATACGAGATTGTGAGTGCGTTGTTTGTCTTAGTGTATAATTTATGCTCGTTGCTACACCCCCCTCCCCTCCCCTTCGGGACGCCATTTAGTGCTATTCCGGCCTATCGTATAGGCCGGGTAACTGTATAAAATGCGCTGACAAATGGGCTATACAAATATGCGGAATCCTCTGTAGTATTGTTCTAGTGTGATTCATGGCAGTGTAGTAGAAAGTACGCATATCAGCACATCGGCAGAACGTACCTCACCTGTGCGAAACCTGCAATGTACTGTGAATAGCACTTGGGCAGAACGTCTCATATAACGTGACCGTCATATTTTCGCATGTAAGGTTAACACTCTGTCAGACTCTATAGCTTCCAAATGTTAAGTCGGGAAAAATAGCGTCATGCAACAGCCAAAGTCTAAATTAATGCAACGTTGCCCCAAAATTCAATGATATTCAGTATGTTCTGCTGACGGCCTATGCACATCTCGTCATGCACAGCTGGCGTGTTACACGGAATGTCGGTTATACCGGCTATACTGAATACAAATACATCATGGTAACTGAGTACCTGGATCCCCACATCCTGATCGTTCATACAACGACCGCCCAGTAGGTCCGGGAAGGAGGGCACTCTGACCAGACTGTCACTGTGTCCGTCTAACAGGTACACTCTCTCCGCCTGTCTCGTCCGGTTTTCCCGTTTGATCCTGAGGTGCAGCTGAAAGATGAACTGATTTCAGTCATGATGTCTTGGCTTGTCTAACTTTTGTTTCCTTTTGGACTCTCAAAAAATTGTATTCACTTAATTGCATATCAATAAATTGTCCGTATGTATAAACCTACTTTTCTGACAACTCTCCAGTGTCGCTGACCAAAGATATGCTACCTGAAATGTCTGACATTTTCCAAAATCATAGCCAGTTGCTTGATGTAACTGTTTTTGGTGATTTCAGTATAACATAACCGCATAACATATTTTCCCCCAAGGATGGCATTATTAGTGCTAAATTCTTTGCAAAGATTAGTGCTGTATCGTCTGGAATTTGGACTTTTGTAAACCATGACTCAACAAAAGCCTGTGGTCCAGAAATTACTGGAGTGTTACCTTTTGTTAATTTAAAAATATAAAACAGGACATCAACCAATTTCACAAATTAAAACTGGCTTGGATGTTACTACAACAAAAGACATGCTTTTAAAGAAAACAAGCAGACAAATGAGAGATACCTTGGATAAAGTAAAATCGGCATAGACTTCGGGATCTGAGAATTCCGGCATCAGCTTGTTGAGATAAATGTCATCCATAATGTCCAGGGCTTCGAAACATGTCGTTGTGGCTTCTTTATTCTACAAAGGAAGACAATGATGGCTGTATCTAGTTGCTAGTCCACCTGACCAGAGCAAGACGTAGTATGAAATATCAAAACATACATACATTGTGAACACTTTAAATTTACTTATTACCACACACTGACTAGAAAAGTAAGACTAAAGGAAAATATTGCTTACATAGGCTAGACTGGAGGAGAAAGTCTTGCCACTTTGCTGTTTCTTTTCAGCCATAGTGCTTGAGGCTGACAACACATTCGCAGAACCTGGACAGGATCGGTACAAAATAATATCTTATTTTCACATTTTCAAAAAACTGTGTGTGTGTGTGTGTGTGTGTGTGTGTGTGTGTGTGTGTGTGTGTGTGTGTGTGTGTGTGAATATTAAGCTAAGTGATCTTGATCCACCTTAGCTCACTAAAGAGCTTTTACTACATGTAGTAGTAGGTCTCCCACTGGTCATGATGCTGTGAAGACAGATCATGTTGTGTACAAACTTTAGAAGCTCTTTTCGACAAGCACAATGAACAGTGGACCACAGCTTAGGGACTGTAACAATATCCAGTACTTTGTGTGTGTGTGTGTACGTGTGTGTGTGCCTGCATGTGTGCATGCCTGTGCAACTACATGTATCACAATATACTACTATTATAGTGTACACATATACTTAATTTTAATGCAAAACACTCAATAAACAACACTGACCTGCCATCATCACAGTTGACATTTTGTGGACAACTTCCACCGGTGTTTCCTCCAGGTTTTCTGCAAGTTGCCTGGTTTTGTTGAATGCTTGTTTCATGTAGGTAGCAGCCAAAACCTAAGGAAAAATCTCTATTTTAAAACCATGTAATATAGTGCTATCAACTTGTCAGTACATGTATGTAGTGTCTTGATGATCTACAAATTCTTCCACAAGTTAAAAGGGGTTCAAACCTCCTTGTAAGACCACCTCAATCCCGACGTACATCCCAATGTACTAAAGGTAACTGACAATATTTTCCCATTTTGACTAATTTGCATCAACTTGTCTTGACTTGTCTAACTTTCTTTTCCTTTTTTTCCTTCCAAAAAATCGCATTGCTCCTCTGACCTCTCATGCAGTCACTGACATAGTAGTGGATGCTACCTGAAACGTCTGTTTCCAAAATCATATCCAGTTGCTTGAGTAACTGATTTTTTTAGAATTCTCCTTTGAGACAAAGTTCTTAAAGACAACTAATTACCTTGAACTCTTCTAGAGAAAATGGACCCCTGATGCGTAAAGTACACAGTACTTATGAGTAAGACAGAGTCTGACGTACCTGGGATTTTGCAGATACCATTTCAGGAATCCCTGTGGCCAGAAGGGTGGAGATGGACACACCATTGATGCTATCAACGTCATCTATCACCACATTTGAGAGCCCTTCCATTATTTTATCAACAACCTAAAAAAAGATTAAAAACAATATTTCATTTGCTATGGTAGAGAATTACTACTGTTTAGCTGATTTATTACTATTTTAATGACGAATAAAAGACTTTTTGGTTGTTACACTGTGTTCTTTATTCAATTGTTTCCTAACATTAAATGTGGTATTTCCTTAGTATATTCTAAATCTAGGAATTTTGTTTCTTTGGCCCCTCGTATTTTTATTGCGCTTTCGCGTCTCCAGCGGACGTAATCCATAAAATTACTTGGTGTGGCCTTAGGGAATGACCTGACCCATGTCCAACCTTTCCCCCTCCCACTGAGGTTATCTGATCCCAAGGCCAGCTGTCACTGACTACTCTTCAAGTAGAGGCTGTTGGGGAAGATTGTTACCTTTAAACACAAAAGTTTCACTGCAGCAACGTAGGGACAACCCACGAGGCCCAATTCCAAACTTAACCTTTATCTCTACAACGGTAGTGTGCCTACCAAAAATCTTGAACAGCCATTTACATATACTTGAGTTGTTCTCCTAATAAGCGACAAACACAAAAGGTCCACTGCAGTGAGGTAGGGACCCCATAGAGCCCATTTTTGCACTTCCGGTTGAACCCACTTTTTGCCTGCCAAAAGTCATAAACATCGATCCATGCCTTCAAGAGTTATACTGCTAAATCCACAGTCTCAAACACTAAAGCAGACTGATTTTATAACCTTCACATAAAGGCACCTACCTGTATTATGCATAATGCCATACAGTGTATTGAATAGATAGATATACATAGAAAGATTATAAATAAATGGATAGATAGATACTAGATAGATAGAGGATATCTAATGTTACTACTTGATAAGACAGACAGCTAGATAGTACAAGTACATCAACTGTATTTTCTCCTCTATAGGCCAAAGCTCCAGCCACAGCCGAGGCAAATATGAAGCCATTAAATGCCGTCTGTGTGTCTCCCTGGGCGAGCAGTTGGAAGAAGTCTCCGCCCGGATAAGGGAAGAAGTTTTCCATGTAATCCTGAAGCTGAGACATTGTCGGTGGATGTATCTGCAGTAAGTAATGAGAATCATACCTTTAAGACTTCAAGGAAGTATTTGTAGTTTTTCCAAGGACATTTTCCAAGGACGTTCTATTAGCCTCTACCGGGCTTCGGGAGGCGGCTGGAAAGAGTAGAAATCAGCCAAAAAGGGAGATGGCATGCCAAGGGTGTTGGTCGGCTGGAGAGAACAGTTTGCCACACCCATTCGGGTGCGGCATAGTCAGCCGCCTCCCGAAGCCTGGTAGGGGCTAACATTCTATATTTTTTCTTAATCCAGAAGCTGAGACATTGTCGGTGGACGTATCTACAATGAGTAACGAGAATCGGAAATTTCAGACTTTCGGGAAGCATTTTTAGGTTTTCTTTAATATTGAAATAAGCATGGAGACTGTATTTTATGTACTCTGGTTAGAACTATGCAGGTTTGCTCATGCAACTCGGCTTCCTAAATTCGTTGATATTTGGACTTTCATATTCTCCTGGCTCCCAGCCAGATTTTGGGTTTTAGCTGACCCCAATACCTCTTTCGTTTTGCCTGCCTGTCATTCTGCCTTTGACAGTCACTTACCTACGTAGCTACGTGCTGTTATCAAACTTTGTCTGGACACACATACACACAAACCCATGCATATATTAGACAAACCCACCCAAAACAATACTTCCAGGTAAGTTATAAGATTTAGAATACCCACTTCCATTGGTGGCAGATCAAACTCAGTATAGCGCCCGTCCACTGACGTAGCGCGAAGAGTCAACAGCAGGTAGCCGGTAGCCAGGTCAACCAAGGGTATGTAAGGAACCTGTCAGTAGAAAATGTATCACCAAAGTCTGACCAGCGTTACGTTAAAACTTTAATCTAGCAACAACACTCAGTATATTTACAGACAGTTGAAGACAGTATAAATTTTCAAACCTCAGACAGAAATAAACAGTCACACGTGCACGCACAAACACGCACACACACATGCACACACACACATATACACACATGCGCATGCACACACACACACACACACAGGCTTGTATGTATATACACATATATTATATGTATATACATACACAAATTACAAAAGAGAGAATGTATTGTAACACATAGCAACGCTTAACGTACAACGTATCATGTCATTACACACACACACACACACACACACACACACAGTACACAGACACACGCACGCACACACACACACACACACACACACACACACACACACACACACACACACACACACAGAGGCATGTATATATTTACACATATATGTACACACACACGCACACAATGGGTAACACTCCGATTTACCCATTGTGTAGATGCTGTCATGAAGATCCTGTTGTCCGTAGGAGGACCGTCTCCAGGAAATGCTGCCGTGGCCATCTCTACCCCCACTGGGATGAACTGGAAACTCATGGTTACCTCCACTGGGCCCAGGACATCATCAAACTCTATGTTGAAAGAATGACATGTGAATTAAACCTCATTCAAATGGAAACCTCACCCTGGAAATATTCCGATGTAACTTTTACTGCGATGGGTATGAGCTAAAGACTAAAACTTCTGCACTGCTGCACTGGGCCAAGGATATCAGTAAGGACACTCAGGGTTCTAGCTAGTGCAAAGTAGTGTAGGGGCCCCCTACACTATAATTTTGACCCCCTACGCTAAATTTTCAATACAGCATAGGGGCATTTCTTTGTTTAAGAATGCCAGATCAAATGTGAAAAATTACCAATCAAGGATACATTGTACATACCTTAGAAATAACATTTTTTCCCTTTTGGTATACCTCAAATGGACCCTTTTTAGTTCAATTTTTTAAACGCTCCGCCCCATCCCCCTTCGGGTCGCTTCGTCACTTGACATGCGGCCAGTACCACTACTCTAAAATTAAAAAAAATAGCTAGAACCCTGACACTGGATATAAAAAAATTATTAATGATATATAGTAAAAGGCTTCCGATTCAGGAACAAATGTTTAATCCTGACTTTCTGCCAGATTTCCATAAGGTTCACGACAGAGCCAATCGTCTAAAGCAACTTTTTCTGCCTCGAAAGACAACTTTTCTTACAATTTCTCTCAATCTGCTACAATCGTAAATCTATTGTAACAGTTACGAAGAATGAGACTGGATCTGTAACCAGCATTTCATGTCTTTTGTCATCAGGGACGTCCCTCGGATAGGACGTTAAATTGAGGTCCCGTGTTTGGGGAGAGCCACACCCCACGCACGTTAAAGATCCCACCACACCTTTCGAAAAAGAGTAGGGGCATGCCCCGGTGTGCGATGGTACAAACACTACTGTATGGAGTTGGTGATTCACTTCAAATCACCCGAATGGAGGCCTGGCGAACCTCTGTTCCGTATCAGCCACATGGTGATTACATCACCACACATGGTGATTACATCATCACCCGGACGGAGGCGTGGCGAACCCCGTCTTGTATTAAGCTAACGAAAGGGTATGCCACCTCGTAAGGGGCGGTATAACCCCGACCAATACGGTCGACCGACGATGATGTCATCATCAACTGGGGATTTTCAAATAGCTACAAGTGAGCATGTCAGCAGAATGCAATGCACCTGAGCGACACCCTGCTCATTTTTTTCATGGATGTTTGTTCACCGTTTCATCAGGATTTTGCCTGTTGCAGAATGACATCTTTTCCAACACAACACTTGGAAACTCAGACAGACAGGATGTTAACCTTATATTACGTAAATTCAACCTTGCACAATGCATTACAGACTTTGCACAGGTGCAGCACATGTATGTTCTGCCAAAGTGCTCTACTAGTGCAACGTGGCTTCACTAAAGGTTCATGATTAGCCAAGCACACTGTGCCATCCCTACTGTAATCTTACCGACACACTTGGCGCAGAACTTGTCGATCAGGGAGACTCCTTCCGAAGGCATGATTGTACAGGCATCTGCCAGGCTACTGGTCTCTGATGACTCATCTGAACTTGCTCCCAACACTGCCTCCGGTGTGGGCAAGACGTTAAAGCGCCACTCAGCGATCCTGGTCAAATCTGCATCCGCAGTGACATGGTGATCGGTAAGCCGTATGGTGTAAAACCCTTCAGCCTGGAAATGTAATTTAATGCCGTGTTCATAGTTGAGCAGTTTTGTTTGTCTCTAAGTAATCTCATGTATTTATTTTTGTATACTTTGGTTACCTGCGTTATTTATGTTTTACATACAGTTCTTTGTTATTTCTGTTTAAGTATTAACTTATCTTTTATCATTTCTGTAAACTGGACCCCATTGAAAATCAACTTGTCAAAGCTGAGTGGGCTACCCAGGTGTGTTAAAATGAAATAAATAAAAAATAAATAAATAAATAAATAAATGAGAAAGTTAAAAAAACAGCCGTCCAAAAGAAGCATTTTAAGAATCAGCTAAAGGAAACAAAATGTCAAATGGGGCTTTCTAAAATATCATGATGACAATCTTCATTAACTTAAATATACTGGGCCACACCAATTTGATTTGTTGGTTCTAGGATTTTTTCAGAAAAAATGTAATAAAGCGACAAGGAGAATAAACAGACCTAGTCATGAGTTTAAAAACGTGATATTTTATTTGCAAATCAGAAAAAAAATCCGAGAACCAATTAATCAAATTGGTGTGGCTTAGATATAAAAGTTTATCCATCTTTTTCACACTTTTTACACTAGAGGATATGAACGACTAAAATTGCTTTAATCAAACTGTATAATGTATCCAAAGAGAATTAAGATGATGGGAAAACTGTACTTCTTACCCAGAAAGTCCCAGCTAGTACTCGTAGTCGAGTGTCATCAGATATTTCACTGTCTATGCCGGAGGTCCAGTCCTGGTCCAGAAAACCTGTCGGGAATTCTTCCAGGGAAAATTCTGTCGTTCCGAATATTTCTGACTCTGTGTACAGTTCTAAAGCCTCTGTAGACGCAATGTTGGATGGATTGCAGTTTGCTTCAGATCCTAGATTTTCACATCTAAAGAAATGTCAATAACCGACAGTTACAACCAATATGTTTATAAATATTCAATTGGTTCAACAAGAATCAATGGGTCTTCAATAAACAATAGGTCTATCAATAAACAATATATTCATCAATAATCAACAGGCTCATCAATAACCAGTTCATTCCTTAATAATAGGTTCATCAATTCACTTATCAATAATTAATAGGCTTTTTAGTAACCAATACGTTAATGATTTTTGTTCATCATTAACCAGTAGCTTTAATATATTATTAATATCACTGGTTTTAGACCCCATGTGGTGAGATAGGTATGCCTTACTGTAGACTCAGTTCTCCCAGTGAGTCATCTGGCACAACGTGAAGGATTGTGTGAAGCGTTACTGGAGGGAAGTTGCCGACCGTGATCTCTACACTGAGGTTGACGATGAGGCCGAGAGGGCGAACACTGGTAGGAGACTGGAATGCCAGAACTCCAGATTGAGACCCCTCGACCGGAGACCCCAGCATCACAGAAGTTTCTATAGATTCTGTACATATTAGGGGGAGGATACAAAACACAGGACATTCAGCTGCAGCATGAATGAATTTTTAGTGTGAAAACTTGCATCCATATGAAAAGCACTGCACAAAGCCAAGACAATTTAGAGAGCAGAACACAATTATTTAACGGGCAGATGCTAATATCTTTATAAGTACGCATTGTGCTAAACAAAGGACTGTCTCCTAGGGGTGTCCCTACCTAACGTGTGAAGAGACTATGGAAATAAAATGTCCACCTTGAGTTATTTCGATGTCGTTTCTCAGTAACTATGCCTACTATTGAAGTCACACTGTTACACCATTAGGGCCTGGTCATGCCCTCCCGACTGGCCTTTGTAAAGCAATGTCTAAATCATGTCTAATGTCCGCTAGACGTTTTATAGACAGCTATTGAAGCGGGACTGTAGCCGCTATGCATCAGACCATGATGCCCGCGGAGGATTGATTGATTGATTGATTGATTGATTGATTGATTGATTGATTGATTGATTGATTGATTGATTGAAGTCACACTGTTACACCATAAGGCCCTGGTCACATTCGTTGTACGATCATCATATGATCGCAGTCTTAGATAATTCTTGGGATAGTTGTACAATATTCTGCTGTCTTGTTACGGAAAAGGCTGCCTTATATCTTTGTCAGCTGTTGGTTCTGTTACATCCTGCTTGGAAATTCTACCACATCAAAATCGCACAGCCTTTACAAACTCTCAGAATAATGTTATAGAAAAATGTTATGCTTTCCATGTCAAAACCCATTGTAATGTCTAATGTCTTTGTAGGAAGCCTGTCTTTTGCCACAGACAAATTGGGCTGCCCTGGCTGTGTGTGTTGAACTGCCTATTAACAATTATAAACAGACACTAAAACCAAAAGAACTGTTCTTACCATCACTTGTGTACACTTGAACCTCACACAGCTGCAGAGTCCGGCTGGAGCCGGGAAGGCGAACACCGACAAATTGCGCCATCACGCCGGAGATGGCGATAGTCATTGTTGGCTGAGTCAGGTCAAAGTTGAAATCTCCACCATATAAAGGGTTTGAGAGGATGTTCGATGAATTTCCCAGATGAAGGTTGAATGGGTTGATTCTTGCACTACAACAGTCTATTCGGTTGAACAGGACAATGCTGTGTGTGGGCGGTAAGGTTAGGGTTAGAGTTGTTGATCAGAAGTTCTGGATTAATAGCTATTGGCTGGCCCTAATGTTGTGCCTTTGGGAAAAACTCTTTATTTTCTGACTCAACTAGGGTGAGAATGGTTAAATAACTTTATTGCACAACAGTTGTACATGGTACAAAGTATGGCAAAACTTATCTATAAACTTAACTATGGAGTTTTACGTAGTCAAGAAGGAAGGATGCATGAATTTTGGTGTTTTGTGTAGGCTCACAGGCACCAGGCAATTGACAGGGTGAGCAGTTCATAAATTGTCACTGCAGCTGGGCACAATAATGCTGTCAGGGAAAAGACATTTATCCATCTTCCCAATCCATGTGTTGCCAACCTACATGTAGACTCTGCCCGGACAAACAGATAGATAAACCTCTAGCCCAGCCACCCAGAGCTTGTCTAACCCTCGAATGTCCAGATGACCAGGAACAACAAAGGATAAACTGGATGATGAGTGTGTGAGTGACACGAAGTTAACCGTAACCCCCCCCCCACACCACACACACACAAAATAAGGCACTTGCAGTTTCTCAGTGTAAAAGCTGCTATGAGGCCCAAAAAGACGGATGCATTTTTGAAACTGTTTTTTTTTCTGTAGGCTCACCTCCCAACTGGAGTTGGCTGAGAGAGATCAATCTGTAGCCAGGGGTTGGAGGTACCAATTTCGTTACTGTGGTAACTGTAAAAGCAGTAGCTACTGATCCCATCCACGGCCTTCTCATGGCTGAAAATGGAAGCATAGATGGAACTGGCTGATGTTGTCCGCGCAAGAGCGAGGTTTGCACCTGGGTCATCTGTGTGAGGAAAGTGCTGTCATTTTCTGCACATCAAATAATCCACATGAAACTAAAACAGTATAATTTATTTTATTTTTTTTTTAGATAAATTCAGATACAAATGACGTTATGGATTTTCAGATGTGCTAACAATGCAATAATTTTGGTTCTACATATCATGGCTAAAACACCGTGTGATTTTTTTAAAACCTCACT